>NC_091957.1:23567718-23867718 GCF_031021105.1 Erythrolamprus reginae | reverse complement strand
AAATAAATAAATAAGAAAAAAATTCCCTTCGTTTTTAATTTAAAAAATTAGTAATAAAATAAAACCAAAATCTATTACTATTATTATCTTCTCTTTTTCCATCCCTGTCTCCTCCCCCCTTGTGTGTGTGAACTCTTGAACCATTTCCAATTAGAGGTGAGCTATTGGAAATGGTTCAAGAGTTCACACACAAACACACACACACAAACGGCTGGGTTTTTTTTCTCTGTTATTATTTGGGTGCTTTTTACCATATGCTTTAAATCAAGTCATTTCTCTCTCTTTCTCTCTCCCCCTCTTTCTCTCTCTCTCTTGCTTTCTTTCTCTCTCACTCTTTCTATCTCTCTTGCTTTCTTTCTCTTCTCTCTCTTGCTAGCTCTCCCTCCCCCCCTTTCATCTCTCTCTCTTTTTCTCTCTTGTTTTCTTTCTCTCTCTCTATTGCTTTCTTTCTCTTCTCTCTCTTGCTATCTCTCTCTCCCCCCCTTTCTCTCTCTCTCTTAGCAGCGGCATTGGGCAGTAGCCGTGGCCCGTGGGGCGGCGGCAGGGTGATCAGCTGTGAGGTGGAGCTCCGGAACGGAGGCACCGACGGCGAGGGGGCTGTGAGAGCGCTTTCTCCGAGCGCTTCGGGAACGCCTGCCCTGCCTCTACTGCAGCCCCCTTGCTGGAAGTCTGGGATGAAAGCGCTCCCAGCGAAGGGGCTGCGAGAGGGGCGGGACAGGCATTCCCAAAGCCCGCGGAGAAAGCCCTCTCTCGCAGCCCCCTGGCTGGCAGCGCTTTCGTCCTGCAGCCGCCACCGCCGCGAGAGAAGTCACGCCCCAAGGCAGGAGGCGGCAGAGGAGGAGAGGGGGCAGATCGGGCGGGGGGCAGGGCCGAGAAGCCAAGAGCGCGTTTGGCCAGAGGCACCGTGGGGAGGCAGGGGCAGCCACGGCTCCCTTTCCTCCTACTGCCGCACCTCCCCGTCCCCCCCCCCCTGCGGGCTGGCAGGGGGATGGGGAGCGTGCACCCATGGAAAAAGGTGCGCGGGGGGTATTTTGGGGGGGCGCGCGTGCACGCGCGCAACTTACAGGAACAGTGGTTGTGACCCTACATAAACCAGGAGGCTCTTCGCACAGTCACTCACGCCCTTATCACCTCGTGCATTGACTGTTGCAGTGTGCTGTACATGGGGCTGCCCCTGAAAAGCGTTCGGAGACTACAGCTGGTTCAAAATGCAGCCGTGCAAGCCATATTCAGTGTACCTACATAGACCCACGTCACTCCAACTTTCCATGGCATGCCTGGAGCCATGTCTCTGAGCACTCCAGCTGTCGCCCGGTGCTTTTCCGAATTTCTGTACACCCATGCATGCCGGACAGCTGGTCTTCACACACGCACGCACGCCAGAAACCAGAAGACCATGTGCATGCATGCCGAGGAGCTGCTCTTCCGGTTTCCAGTGCTGCCCTACATGTCTGCATGCACTCTCGTTTCGGTACTTGGTGGCAAAGTTTTCACCAACATTGCTCTAAACTGATTAATAATTGCTGGTTTGCCAGCTATAGCTAGACAGTGACCATTTCTCAGGCTGAGCCAAAGTGTGGTGTATCCCATTGATTGTAAACTGCTTCGGACATTATTTTGAGTGGACAAATGGCACACATGTTCTAGTTATTTTATTTCTTGATCTGATTTGTTTTGGTTGTAATGAGGTTTATATATAAAACAGTTTTTAAAAAAACCTACTGTGTTACAGAAAAGCCAAAAGGTTTGCAAGGGAGTCTTGCTTCAAATATCTCCTTTGAGAGACACAGGCTGTTCTCTTTGAGTCTAGCACCAGAAGCAGGTGAAAAATCCAGCAGAGGAACCGATACTGTGGACATGGGGAGCAAAGGACTAAGTTCAGTCGAAAGGGCTTGGATGAACCCCCACATCCTTTCTCTGCTGAAAGAAGAGATTTTCCCAGAACACAGCCTGGGCAGCCAAGATTTACAGGTGGGTAAATGCAGATTGATTTTTTCTTAATTTGAGCTAGAAAAAGAGTACGGTGACACCTCTACTTATGAACTTAATTCGTTCCATGACCAGTTTCTTAAGTAGAAAAGTTTCTAAGTAGAAGCAATTTTCCCCATAGGAATCAGTGTAAAAGCACATCATGTGTGCAAACCCATTAGGAAAGAAATAAAAGCTTGGGATTTGGGTGGGAGGAGGAGGAGGAGGAAGAAGAGAAGGAGGACAGTCGCTGCCGAAGGAAGAAGGGGAGGGGAAACAAAAAAATCCAAAACTTTAAGGCTTTAAAAAAAACCAAAAGAGGGACTCTGAGGCAGTGAAGAGGAGCCCCCACCTCCCATACACCCGGCGCAAGGCTGCCTCCCATACACTGCGCCAGAGAGAGAAACCCAGGGGGAATGGCAGGAAACTGGCCGGGCCTTTGTGCTGCTCTCAAATTTCCTGGGAAATTTTTCCGGGCTCAGGTTCTTAAGTAGAAAATGGTTCTTGAGAAGAGGCAAAAAAGTCTTGAACACCCGGTTCTTATCTAGAAAAGTTCTTAAGTAGAGGCATTCTTGGGTAGAGGTACGACTGTATTTCTAAATCTCTTGGTTTTCTGTCACAGCTGATTTGCAAAGAAGATTCCAAAGTTCTTTGTCAGGCTCTAAGCTGGGACAGAAAGAAGACCGAAGACTTAAAGGAGGATTGTAAGAGGGAGCTTAGACGGCGACTGAAACCATATTATACCCCATATTCACTGAGGACCATCTCCAAAGGCAAGAAAGAACTGCGAGAATCTGGGGAAGGGTCAAGTTCTAAACTCAAGAAGTAAAAAGCCCCGGAAGTCAGGAATTTTTGATGGATTAATTTTTGTTGGATTAATCACTGGTGTGATTTCACCCAGTTCATATGTATAAAAGCCAAAGATATAAACTGGGTGAAACCACACTCAAAAGCAGTGACTGCAAGAGGGATCTTGTTGGAATACCAACTAAATATCTAGATAGATGTGATGTGCTAGATGTGAAGTGGCAGTGTCTGGAAGCCCTAAGGGTCTGGATGGGAGCCAACAAGTTCAACCCTGACAAGACTGAGTGGCTGTGGGTTTTGCAACCCTAAGGACTTTACCATCTGTCCATCTTTGGTGCTTAGAGGAGAAGAAATAACCCCCTCAGATAGGGTTCGCAACTTGGGTGTCCTGCTAGATCCGCAGCTGAGACTAGATCAACATCTCTCAGCTGTGGGTAGGGGGGTCTTTGCACAGGATTGTCTTGTGCACCAGTTGTGACCCTATCTAGACCAGGAGGCTCTTCGCACAGTCACTCATGCCCTTATCACCTCACGCCTTGACTATTGCAGTGCGCTGTACATGGGGCTGCCCTTGAAAAGCGTTCGGAGACTACGGCTGGTTAAAATGCATGCCAGAAACCAGAAGACCATGAGCATGCTGGAAACTGGAAGCTCAGCTTCTCGGCATGCACATGACTGCTGAGGAGCTGCTCTTCCGGTTTCTAGTGTTGCCCCGCATGTGTGTGCGCACTCCCGTTTCAGCTCCGGGTGCCAAAAGGTTTGGCCAACACTGCTCTACAGTATATGGGACTACCTTTGAAGAGCATTCGGACACTACAGCTGGTTCAAAATGCAGCTGTGTGAGATATAGTTGATGTACCTAGGTACACCCACATCACTCCAACTCTCTCTGGTGTGCCCGGAGCCATGTCTCTGGGTACGCCAGCCATCGCCCATTGCTCTTCCAGATAACAGTGCACCAGTGCATGCTGGCTGGCTCGGTGTCACGCACACCTGCACGCTAGAGGCCAGAAGACCATGTGCATGCTGGAAACTGGAAGCTCACCTTCCCGGCACACATATGCATGCTGAGGAGCTGCTCTTCTAGTTTCCAGTGCTGTCCCGTATGCGTTTTGGCACTTGGTGGCAAATTTTTTTGCCAATGCTGCTCTAAAGTGATTAATTGCTGGTTTGCCAACTATCGCTGAACAGTGACCATTTCTCATCCTGAGCCACAGTGCTTGATTGTAAGCTGCTTCGGAGATTATTTTGAGTGTACAAGCAGCACACGTTTTATTTATTTTATTTCTTTATCTGATTTGTTTTGGTTGTACTGAGGTTTATATATAAAACAGTTAAAAAAACCTCTACTGTGTAACACAAAAGCCAAAAGGTTTGCAAGGGAGCCTTCCTTCATATATCTCCTTTAAGAGACACAGGCTGTTCTCTTTCTGTCTAGTACCAGAAGATGAAATATTACCCGTGGCAACCGATATTGTGGACATGGACAGCAGCGGACCAAGTTCAGTCAAAAGGGCTTGGATGAACACCCACGTCCTTTCTATGCTGAAAAAAAGCATTTCCCCAGAACTCTTCCTGAGCCTTCAAGATTTAGAGGTGGGTAAATGCAGACTGATTTTTCCTTAATTTGAGCTAGAAAAAGAGTATGGTGGCACCTCTACTTAAGAACTTAATTCGTTCCAAGACCAGTTTCTTAAGTAGAAACGTTTCTAAGTAGAAGCAATTTTTCCCATAGGAATCAATGTAAAAGCACATCATGTGTGCAAACCCATTAGGAAAGAAATAAAAGCTTGGAATTTGGGTGGGAGGAGGAGGAGGAGGAGGAAGTAGAGAAGGAAGACAGTTGCTGCCGAAGGAAGAAGGGGAGGGGAAACAAAAAAATCCAAAACTTTAAGGCTTAAAAACAAAACAAAAGAGGGACTCTGAGGCGGAGAGTAGGAGCACCCACCTCCCATACACCCGGCGCAAGGCTGCCTCCCATACACCCGGCGCAAGGCTGCCTCCCATACACTGCGCCAGAGAGAGAAACCCAGGGGGAATGGCAGGAAACTGGCCGGGCCTTCATGCCGCTCTCAAATTTCCTGGGAAATTTTTCCGGGCTCAGGTTCTTAAATAGAAAATGGTTCTTGAGAAGAGGCAAAAAAGTCCTGAACACCCGGTTCTTATCTAGAAAAGTTCTTAAGTAGAGGCATTCTTGGGTAGAGGTACGACTGTATTTCTAAATCTCTTTGTTTTCTGTCGCAGCTGATTTGCAAAGAAGATTCCAAAGTTCTTTGTCAGGCTCTAAGCTGGGACAGAAAGAAGACCGAATACTTAAAGGAGAAGTGTGAGAGGGAACTTAGCAGGCGACTGAAACCATCTTCATTTTCACTGATGACCCTCTCTAACGGTAAGAAAGAACTGCGAGAATCAGGGGAAGGGTCAAGTTCTAAACTCAAGAAGTAAAAAGCCCCAGAAGTCAGGAATTTTTGATGGATTAATTTTTGTTGGATTAATCACTGGTGTGATTTCACCCAGTTCATATGTATAAAAGCCAAAGATATAAACTGGGTGAAACCACACTCAAAAGCAGTGACTGCAAGAGGGATCTTGTTGGAATACCAACTAAATATCTAGATAGATGTGATGTGCTAGATGTGAAGTGGCAGTGTCTGGAAGCCCTAAGGGTCTGGATGGGAGCCAATAAGTTCAACCCTGACAAGACTGAGTGGATGTGGGTTTTGCAACCCTAAGGACTTTACCATCTGTCCATCTTTGGTGCTTAGAGGCGAAGAAATAACCCCCTCAGATAGGGTTCGCAACTTTGGTGTCCTGCTAGATCTGCAGCTGAGACTAGATCAACATCTCTCAGCTGTGGGTAGGGGGGCCTTTGCACAGGTTTGTCTTGTGCACCAGTTGGCTCTTCGCACAGTCACTCATGCCCTTATCACCTCACGCCTTGACTATTGCAGTGCACTCTACATGGGGCTGTCCTTGAAAAGCGTTCGGAGACTACAGCTGGTTAAAATGCATGCCAGAAACCAGAAGACCATGAGCATGCTGGAAACTGGAAGCTCAGCTTCTCGGCACGCACATGACTGCTGAGGAGCTGCTCTTCCGGTTTCTAGTGTTGCCTCGCATGTGTGTGCGTACTCCCATTTCAGCTCTTGGTGCCAAAAAGTTTGGCCAACACTGCTCTACAGTATATGGGACTACCCTTGAAAAGCATTCGGACACTACAGCTGGTTCAAAATGCAGCCGTGTGAGATATAGTGGATGTACCTAGGTATACCCACATCACTCCAACTCTCTCTGGTGTGCCCGGAGCCATGTCTCCGGGTACGCCAGCCATCGCCCATTGCTCTTCCACATAACAGTGCACCAGTGCATTCTGGCTGGCTGGGTGTCACGCACACCTGCACGCTAGAGGCCAGAAGACCATGTGCATGCTGGAAACTGGAAGCTCACCTTCCCGGCACACACATGCATGCTGAGGAGCTGCTCTTCTAGTTTCCAGTGCTGTCCCGCATGCACACACACACTGTCGTTTCGGCACTTGGTGGCAAAAAATGTTGCCAATGCTGCTCTAAAGTGATTAATTGCTGGTTTGCCAACTATCGCTGGACAGTGACCATTTCTCATCCTGAGCCACAGTGCTTGATTGTAAGCTGCTTCGGAGATTATTTTGAGTGTACAAGCAGCACACGTTTTATTTATTTTATTTCTTTATCTGATTTGTTTTGGTTGTACTGAGGTTTATATATAAAACAGTTAAAAAAACCTCTACTGTGTAACACAAAAGCCAAAAGGTTTGCAAGGGAGCCTTCCTTCATATATCTCCTTTAAGAGACACAGGCTGTTCTCTTTCTGTCTAGTACCAGAAGATGAAATATTACCCGTGGCAACCGATATTGTGGACATGGACAGCAGCGGACCAAGTTCAGTCAAAAGGGCTTGGATGAACACCCACGTCCTTTCTATGCTGAAAAAAAGCATTTCCCCAGAACTCTTCCTGAGCCTTCAAGATTTAGAGGTGGGTAAATGCAGACTGGTTTTTCCTTAATTTGAGCTAGAAAAAGAGTATGGTGGCACCTCTACTTAAGAACTTAATTCGTTCCAAGACCAGTTTCTTAAGTAGAAACGTTTCTAAGTAGAAGCAATTTTTCCCATAGGAATCAATGTAAAAGCACATCATGTGTGCAAACCCATTAGGAAAGAAATAAAAGCTTGGAATTTGGGTGGGAGGAGGAGGAGGAGGAGGAAGTAGAGAAGGAAGACAGTTGCTGCCGAAGGAAGAAGGGGAGGGGAAACAAAAAAATCCAAAACTTTAAGGCTTAAAAACAAAACAAAAGAGGGACTCTGAGGCGGAGAGTAGGAGCACCCACCTCCCATACACCCGGCGCAAGGCTGCCTCCCATACACCCGGCGCAAGGCTGCCTCCCATACACTGCGCCAGAGAGAGAAACCCAGGGGGAATGGCAGGAAACTGGCCGGGCCTTCATGCCGCTCTCAAATTTCCTGGGAAATTTTTCCGGGCTCAGGTTCTTAAATAGAAAATGGTTCTTGAGAAGAGGCAAAAAAGTCCTGAACACCCGGTTCTTATCTAGAAAAGTTCTTAAGTAGAGGCATTCTTGGGTAGAGGTACGACTGTATTTCTAAATCTCTTTGTTTTCTGTCGCAGCTGATTTGCAAAGAAGATTCCAAAGTTCTTTGTCAGGCTCTAAGCTGGGACAGAAAGAAGACCGAATACTTAAAGGAGAAGTGTGAGAGGGAACTTAGCAGGCGACTGAAACCATCTTCATTTTCACTGATGACCCTCTCTAACGGTAAGAAAGAACTGCGAGAATCAGGGGAAGGGTCAAGTTCTAAACTCAAGAAGTAAAAAGCCCCAGAAGTCAGGAATTTTTGATGGATTAATTTTTGTTGGATTAATCACTGGTGTGATTTCACCCAGTTCATATGTATAAAAGCCAAAGATATAAACTGGGTGAAACCACACTCAAAAGCAGTGACTGCAAGAGGGATCTTGTTGGAATACCAACTAAATATCTAGATAGATGTGATGTGCTAGATGTGAAGTGGCAGTGTCTGGAAGCCCTAAGGGTCTGGATGGGAGCCAATAAGTTCAACCCTGACAAGACTGAGTGGATGTGGGTTTTGCAACCCTAAGGACTTTACCATCTGTCCATCTTTGGTGCTTAGAGGCGAAGAAATAACCCCCTCAGATAGGGTTCGCAACTTTGGTGTCCTGCTAGATCTGCAGCTGAGACTAGATCAACATCTCTCAGCTGTGGGTAGGGGGGCCTTTGCACAGGTTTGTCTTGTGCACCAGTTGGCTCTTCGCACAGTCACTCATGCCCTTATCACCTCACGCCTTGACTATTGCAGTGCACTCTACATGGGGCTGTCCTTGAAAAGCGTTCGGAGACTACAGCTGGTTAAAATGCATGCCAGAAACCAGAAGACCATGAGCATGCTGGAAACTGGAAGCTCAGCTTCTCGGCACGCACATGACTGCTGAGGAGCTGCTCTTCCGGTTTCTAGTGTTGCCTCGCATGTGTGTGCGTACTCCCATTTCAGCTCTTGGTGCCAAAAAGTTTGGCCAACACTGCTCTACAGTATATGGGACTACCCTTGAAAAGCATTCGGACACTACAGCTGGTTCAAAATGCAGCCGTGTGAGATATAGTGGATGTACCTAGGTATACCCACATCACTCCAACTCTCTCTGGTGTGCCCGGAGCCATGTCTCCGGGTACGCCAGCCATCGCCCATTGCTCTTCCACATAACAGTGCACCAGTGCATTCTGGCTGGCTGGGTGTCACGCACACCTGCACGCTAGAGGCCAGAAGACCATGTGCATGCTGGAAACTGGAAGCTCACCTTCCCGGCACACACATGCATGCTGAGGAGCTGCTCTTCTAGTTTCCAGTGCTGTCCCGCATGCACACACACACTGTCGTTTCGGCACTTGGTGGCAAAAAATGTTGCCAATGCTGCTCTAAAGTGATTAATTGCTGGTTTGCCAACTATCGCTGGACAGTGACCATTTCTCATCCTGAGCCACAGTGCTTGATTGTAAGCTGCTTCGGAGATTATTTTGAGTGTACAAGCAGCACACGTTTTATTTATTTTATTTCTTTATCTGATTTGTTTTGGTTGTACTGAGGTTTATATATAAAACAGTTAAAAAAACCTCTACTGTGTAACACAAAAGCCAAAAGGTTTGCAAGGGAGCCTTCCTTCATATATCTCCTTTAAGAGACACAGGCTGTTCTCTTTCTGTCTAGTACCAGAAGATGAAATATTACCCGTGGCAACCGATATTGTGGACATGGACAGCAGCGGACCAAGTTCAGTCAAAAGGGCTTGGATGAACACCCACGTCCTTTCTATGCTGAAAAAAAGCATTTCCCCAGAACTCTTCCTGAGCCTTCAAGATTTAGAGGTGGGTAAATGCAGACTGGTTTTTCCTTAATTTGAGCTAGAAAAAGAGTATGGTGGCACCTCTACTTAAGAACTTAATTCGTTCCAAGACCAGTTTCTTAAGTAGAAACGTTTCTAAGTAGAAGCAATTTTTCCCATAGGAATCAATGTAAAAGCACATCATGTGTGCAAACCCATTAGGAAAGAAATAAAAGCTTGGAATTTGGGTGGGAGGAGGAGGAGGAGGAGGAAGTAGAGAAGGAAGACAGTTGCTGCCGAAGGAAGAAGGGGAGGGGAAACAAAAAAATCCAAAACTTTAAGGCTTAAAAACAAAACAAAAGAGGGACTCTGAGGCGGAGAGTAGGAGCACCCACCTCCCATACACCCGGCGCAAGGCTGCCTCCCATACACCCGGCGCAAGGCTGCCTCCCATACACTGCGCCAGAGAGAGAAACCCAGGGGGAATGGCAGGAAACTGGCCGGGCCTTCATGCCGCTCTCAAATTTCCTGGGAAATTTTTCCGGGCTCAGGTTCTTAAATAGAAAATGGTTCTTGAGAAGAGGCAAAAAAGTCCTGAACACCCGGTTCTTATCTAGAAAAGTTCTTAAGTAGAGGCATTCTTGGGTAGAGGTACGACTGTATTTCTAAATCTCTTGGTTTTCTGTCACAGCTGATTTGCAAAGAAGATTCCAAAGTTCTTTGTCAGGCTCTAAGCTGGGACAGAAAGAAGACCGAAGACTTAAAGGAGGATTGTAAGAGGGAGCTTAGAAGGCGATTGGAACCATATTATCCCCCACTTTCACCGAGGACCCTCTCCAAAGGCAAGAAAGAACTGCGAGAATCTGGGGAAGGGTCAAGTTCTAAACTCAAGAAGTAAAAAGCCCCGGAAGTCAGGAATTTTTGATGGATTAATTTTTGTTGGATTAATCACTGGTGTGATTTCACCCAGTTCATATGTATAAAAGCCAAAGATATAAACTGGGTGAAACCACACTCGAAAGCAGTGACTGCAAGAGGGATCTTGTTGGAATACCAACTAAATATCTAGATAGATGTGATGTGCTAGATGTGAAGTGGCAGTGTCTGGAAGCCCTAAGGGTCTGGATGGGAGCCAATAAGTTCAACCCTGACAAGACTGAGTGGATGTGGGTTTTGCAACCCTAAGGACTTTACCATCTGTCCATCTTTGGTGCTTAGAGGCGAAGAAATAACCCCCTCAGATAGGGTTCGCAACTTGGGTGTCCTGCTAGATCCGCAGCTGAGACTAGATCAACATCTCTCAGCTGTGGGTAGGGGGGTCTTTGCACAGGTTTGTCTTGTGCACCAGTTGTGACCCTATCTAGACCAGGAGGCTCTTCGCACAGTCACTCATGCCCTTATCACCTCACGCCTTGACTATTGCAGTGCGCTCTACATGGGGCTGCCCTTGAAAAGCGTTCGGAGACTACAGCTGGTTAAAATGCATGCCAGAAACCAGAAGACCATGAGCATGCTGGAAACTGGAAGCTCAGCTTCTCGGCATGCACATGACTGCCGAGGAGCTGCTCTTCCGGTTTCTAGTGTTGCCTCGCATGTGTGTGCGTACTCCCATTTCAGCTCTTGGTGCCAAAAACTTTGGCCAACACTGCTCTACAGTATATGGGACTACCCTTGAAAAGCATTCGGACACTACAGATGGTTCAAAATGCAGCCGTGTGAGATATAGTGGATGTACCTAGGTACACCCACATCACTCCAACTCTCTCTGGTGTGCCCGGAGCCATGTCTCTGGATACGCCAGCCATCACCCGTTGCTCTTCCAGATAACAGTGCACCAGTGCATGCTGGCTGGCTGGGTGTCACGCACACCTGCACGCTAGAGGCCAGAAGACCATGTGCATGCTGGAAACTGGAAGCTCACCTTCCCGGCACACATATGCATGCTGAGGAGCTGCTCTTCTAGTTTCCAGTGCTGTCCCGCATGCATACACACACTGTTGTTTCGGCACTTGGTGGCAAAAAAATTTGCCAATGCTGCTCTAAAGTGATTAATTGCTGGTTTGCCAACTATCGCTGAACAGTGACCATTTCTCATCCTGAGCCACAGTGCTTGATTGTAAGCTGCTTCGGAGATTATTTTGAGTGTACAAGCAGCACACGTTTTATTTATTTTATTTCTTTATCTGATTTGTTTTGGTTGTCATGAGGTTTATATATAAAACAGGTAAAAATAACTCTACTGTGTAACACAAAAGCCAAAAGGTTTTCAAGGGAGCCTTCCTTCATATATCTCCTTTAAGAGACACAGGTTGTTCTCTTTCTGTCTAGTACTAGAAGGTGAAATATTACCCGTGGCAACTGATATTGTGGACATGGACAGCAGCGGACCAAGTTCAGTCAAAAGGGCTTGGATGAACACCCACGTCCTTTCTGTGCTGAAAGAAAACAATGCCCCAGAACTCAGCCTGGGCGTTCAAGATTTAAAGGTGGGTAAATGCAGACTGATTTTTCCTTAATTTGAGCTAGAAAAAGAACATTTCTAAATATCTTCTTGTTTTCTGTTGCAGCTGATTTACAAAGAAGATTCCAAAGTTCTCTCTCAGGCTCTAAACTGGGACAAAAAGAAGACTGAAGACTTGAAGGAGGCATGTGGGAAGGAGCTGTCAAGGCGACTGGAATCATTTAACTCTCTAGAGTCACTGAGAAGCATCTCCAAAGGAAAGAAAAAACTGCCAGAATCTGGGGAAGGGTCAAGTTCTAAACGCAAGAAATGAAAAGCCTTGGGTGATTTCGCCCAGTTTATATGTATAAAAACCAAATCTATACATATAAACTGGGTTGCAATGCGCTCTACATGGGGCTACCCATGAAAAGCATTGGGAGACAACAGCTGGTTCAAAATGCAGCCGTGCGAGCCATGTCACTTCAACTCTGCCAGGGAAGAGGGTTGTTTTCCAATGCACTGGAAGGCCACACAAGAATAATGGATGAAAAATGATCAATGAGAGATCCAATGGGGAAAAGGAGAAACTTTCTGACAGTGAGAGCGATCAGCCAGTGAGAGCGATTGCCTGCCAATGTTGTGAAAGCTCCAACATTTGAGACTTTCAAAGGGAGATTGAACTGCCATTTGTCCAAAATGGTGTAGGGCAGTGATGGCAAACTTATGGCATGGGTGCCACAGGTGGTACGTGTGCCATGTCTGCTGGCACATGATCCCTGCCATAGCTCAGTTCCAACGTGCATGTGTGTGCCAGCTAGCTGATTTTTAGCTCACAGAGGTTCTGGGAGGGTGTTTTTGGCTTCCAGAGAGCCTCTTAGGGAGTGGGGAATGGCATTTTTACCTTCCCCCAGCTCCAGGGATGCCTTTGGAGCCTGGAGAGGGCGAAACACAAGCCTACTGGGCCCACCAGAAGTTGGGAAACAGACCGTTTCTGGCCTCCAGATGGCCTTCAGTTGTGGGGGAGGATGTTTTTGCCCTTCCCGGGCATTGAAGTATGGTATGGGCACTTGCACATGCACGATAGCACATGCACACATGCTTTCGGCACCCAAGGAAAAAAAGGTTCGCCATCACTGATGTAGGAACTCCTGCTTGAGCAGGGGGTTGGAGTAGATGACCTTCAATGTCCCTTCCAACTCTAATAATCTGTAAACCTTTTTGGTTTTCCTGAATGGTAATGTCTCTTTTTCCAACCTGCCAATGATATAAAAAGGAAAAGACATTTCACGATTCTTGTCATATCTCACTTCACCAAACTTTATTTACAGGATAAATAACTATTTATTTACTAGTCCATGACAAAAGTATTTTATTTTTTAATCTTCAAAGATGGTGTATATTGAAATACAAAGCCAGTAATGATGTTTTGAATAAGGCCCATTCTTTGATGCTTAAAGGTAGGACTGTGAAGTTGCCAAGAGACAAGGTTTTACCAAAGGACCTCTCCTGCTTTTAAATTTTTGTTACTTTTATAGGGATTATATACATTTAAAAATATCTGGAGCATGTGGCTTTGAATATGAACAACTGATAATGGAGCAGACACTATTATGTTAGTGATTATATTGTATATATATATATTTGGGGGGGAAACATGTTTAAGCAATAAAGACTTTGTATTATTGGCTACTACTTTGACTGCTGATTGAGCAATTAAACTTCAATATATTACATAAGCTTGCCTTGAGATACATATTCAAGTAGGACAGCCTCACCATCACAGTAATTTATAAAAGTAGCAGTAATTTGTAAAATAAAACTGACAAACAGATGTGTTTCTACACATGCATACACACAGACACAAATATAGTCATCCCAAGTTAAGTTCAAGTAACTGATTCAGGTGTAAGCACTAAATAAGGAATACATCTAAATTCACATGAGATACTTCACTCTCAATTGAAGGCAGCACAAAGGTTAAGTACATGTAATAATATTTTATTTCAGCATGGAACAATTATATGGGGAAACAACTGGGCACTAGCAAAAAAACCCAGGAAAGACGAGTTGGCACACGGCATTCTTAGCTTGCCTCTTTCTGGAATTCTTAAAGCTGTGTTACAATCTTTTGTTTGTTTTGTTACTCTTCCATTCAGACGATGGCCATACTGTACATATGGAGGGCACAGAAATCCTTAATCAAGACAATGGACGTACTGGGTTTTTTTCCTCCCGTTTTCTCGCAACAGCATTTCAGATGCTGTGCTATTGAATAGGCATAAATGCCCAACTGTGGCTTATGCTTTTGTTCCCTTGCCAACCCCTCTTAAGTGGCACGCAATGATCCTGTCAATACAAACATGGAAACTATTTTGGCGACACACAAAAATGCAGTCCTCAATTCTAGCAAGCCTTTTTTGAGGCTTCATACTTCATAAGTTTAGAGCTTGGCTCCTGGCATTTTCAATACGTTTGCTAAAAAGAGGTTCAAATTGTGAATACAGTACAGTTTTGTAGAAGCCCCACAAAAAGAGCCTAAGGATAAAATATACTTCTTTTTTCTGTTTTTTTTTTTTTGTTTTGTTTTAAAGAAATCACATTCTCAACTTTTGGGATAAGAAATGTGATAGTCTTAAGCCTGCATAAAACCCAGGAGCCTATGATGACCAGAATAAAATTGTCTTTGAGCCACTGAAGCAGAAGGAAAAAAGGAGTGCCAACTTGTTGACAGAGTTCTCAATTCTTTTTGTATACATCCTTCCTCAATCTTAACAGTATTTGGTTATTGTTATTTCTGCCTATACTGTCTATTTGAGCTGCTAATACCACTTAAAATAAAATTATGTGTTTCACAGAAGTCCCTAGAAGAAGGAATAATTTCAATTTGGGAAACAGCTTCAATAGGAATTTTACAGACACGGGATCTATACTTTTTTCCTTGTTAAAATAAGCAGAAGCCTGAAGACGCTTACAAGCACATTTTGCTGATGGGTTATTGTCAAACAGAAGAGCAAATGGGAAATGGTTCTCTTTGTATATTCTACGTATGACCAAAGTACATGTAAAACATGAGCAAAGTTGTGTTTTGCCACACAAGGGATGTGGGAGTGTGGGGGGCATCATTAAAGTCTGCAGGAGCACCTGCGTGGGGGTCAGGAAATCCAACCACAATATAAACAAAACTTTCGGTATGTAGGCACACTTCTAATGCCAGTAGAAGGGATCCACTCTTGAGTCCATCTGGGCAGGAAACAATTGGTTAGCAAGAGGAGAACGTTTTCCAGAAAAAGTTTTTACAGGGTGCCTTTTCCCGAGTTGGGGGCTGAGGAGCAAGTGGTCTCTGTTCTCGCAGTCCAGCTCCAATTTTCTCCTGTCTTGAAAGATGGGACGTATTCATGTGCGATGACCGTTCAGTCAGCCCCGAGAGAAGAACCAGTAGCTCCTCCTTGGCTAGACCTGCCGGTGCCTGAAAATACTTGCAAATGAAACAATAGGGAATGAAACATCATTGTGGAAAGAAGTGAGGAAAAGCGAGGCTTTAAAATTTAAAGGCTGAGAGATTTAAGCTACCTTGCCTTGAGACTTGGCAAGTAAATCCTGCTCAGTTTCATGCACAGACCCTTCCTTATTCCTGGAGATCCGCTGGACATGGAAAGGCTCAAATATGCCCTGTAAGAGCTAAGGTGGTTTCAAACTATCCTAGATACAATGTCTGAACCTGAAAGCAAAAGACTTGCTCTCACCTTATAATTAATCCTAGCAAATTGCTATTAAAAATGTGGTGAAATGTAAACCATGAGATTTTGATGCTTACTCCTCACGTTTTCTGTCTCTGTGATGATTTCAAAGGATGCTCCTGTCACTGAATGACTATGCCTTGGTTCAAAAGCATCACTACACATAGAGAGAAAGTAGCATGCCAAGGAAAAAGCTTCTACCAGTTCTAAATTTCCTTTGAGGTTTGGTTGTCTTGTATGTTGAAGTAAAAATTAAGCAAATGGAATTCCTTTTTGCTGTATCCTTCAAACATAATTCCATTCTAGTCCATTTCATTTAAAAGCTCTCTATTAAAGCAATAGTTTCAAGCGTTAAATCTATCAGGCTGCCATGCAGCAGCTTGTAATAAGAATTTGGAAGAAAAATAGATTTTTAATTATAGATTTTATTTATCTTTGAATCTGTTTCAGGAGAGTAGCGTAATTTAAACATCCTGAGCTGAAAACTTTTAAAACAGCTTTTTAAATTCTTTGTGACAATCCATAGCAATTATTTTGAAGGTGAAGATGTAGGCGGTCTTTTTAATGAGACATATACAATGGAAATTCAAGAGAAAGCTTATCAATGCCTTAGAGCTATTCAGTTTTGCTTCTGACATACTATTTCCTGATTCTTGTATTATTTTCTCCCAATTTTTTCTTTGAAAGTGTCACCACATTAGTTATTCCCCCCAAAATGAGGGCTCTTGATTAAAATGCTTCCAAAGCAGGAGCCCTATCAAAGTGTATCTATCTTGTCTTTTTATTTACACGGAGAATATATGCACCAAAGACAAATTCCTTGTATCTCCATTCACAATTGGCCAATAAAGAATTATATTCTAAATGCATTTTAGGCACATTCAGGGTACAAGTAAAAGCAAATCATTTAGCCAACAACCTATTTCCCCAAGCTAACCCAGTGGATTTCAATTCAAGCTTATTTTAAAATACAGTACTCCGGACTGCAACCTCCATTCTAACTCTATAGCTGATGGATATTCTGGCTATTTTTATCAGCAAAAGAACAGGATTTCCGCTGCCCTCAGCTTACCTTACTCTGTTGCCTCAACAGCCCTTCTGGAACAGGAAGTGCAAGCGTTCTGTCACCCCCCATGGGCCAGGGAAACAGGACCAGCCCCAAAAGGAACAGGCAGAGTGGGGAGAATGCTTGCAACGCCATCTAGCTCAAATGTAGTCTGAACTTCATCTGGTTGCAAGTTATATGTTGGGCTTTTTAGATATGGGGAGGGAGATTTTGTTTTCCAATCTGCTAGGTTTTATTAGAGGAGCCATTCGCCACCCCCAACCTCACCCAACCATCCTTTCTCTTTATTTTTTCCAAACTCAAGCAATGACGCATAAGCCGAGCACAATTAAATCTTCAAATTGTGTGAAATTAACCCTTAATTAGAGTCTCTGGGTGTCAATCCCATTAAAGTACATTTGCCATCAATTTAAGCTGTATGTGAATTTTTATTTGCTAAAAAAAACCCTCTCCATCCGACTGAACCTCATTTCCTCACCATTATTCTCACAATGACTAGGACGCTTTGAGTACAAAATTGTGTGATTTACCAAAGTAATGATTCACTGCGGCAAACTGAGCAGAGGAGAGCAAAGAAGCAAAACTAAATTTACTATTAATAATGAAAAATTTCCAAGCAAAACTAAAAATAAAAATCCCAAAGGGCAAAATGTTGGCAAAAGTCAGGCAAGGTATAGTACAGATAAAACATATTGAAAATTAGAATGAACCCGGGGAAATATAAAGCGAAAATTTAACTACAAGTTCCCTGCAATAGTGTAGGAATTGCCAAATTATTAGATAGAAGCAAATGCAACAGTCTCTAGTGGGGAAGATATGTTACACTACAGGTTGCTAAAATATTATAAGACACACAGAAAATGAATAGACTGTGTTTCTCAAAGTACTGGATAGCTCTATCACCCAATAAAATTGGTTGTCAGGGGATTCTATAAAAACAACAAACTCGCGTTATACTATATAATGTAGAATTGATTGATGACATTCATTGCCATATGATGCAATAAATTGATACTTAGATGCCTAGAGGACATTTGAGAGGACAAAACAAATTCATTCAGGATAGAAATGTTTGTTAACTTTGTTCCATTATTAATAAAATGTTTTATTAATTGCAGTATAGAACTGTCCAGTTGAAAGAGAAAATGCTACTCAGTGATAGATGGGAGTCACATATATCATTTTAAACTATAATGTGGCCTGACCCATTTTGTGAAACCCTGATCTTCTTGAGTGCGAAGAAAGCCAATTGCCCTATTCCTATAGAACCCAGTTTAAGAACTATACCTGAGTATGATATGAAAAATCAAGTAATAGTGCAGAGGAACAAAATAACTGAGCTTTTTGACAAGATGCTCAACTAAATATTTAGGATGATTCAGGACAATTCAAATATAAAAATATATGTAAGGTATTTTCAAGAAGGGGCAGGAACTATTCCTGTGTGATCAGAAAAACTCTCAAGATATGTTTTTTTCCCCTTTCTTCTCCAGTGCCCATAGCTTTGCTGATGATAGATGCTAATACTTGTCCAATTTTCAGCCAATTTTACTTCCTAGGAAAATTGGCACAGTGTAAAGCCGTGAAGATTTGCTCTTAAGATTTCCAAACATTTTGTCCAGTGAGAACTGAGTGCTCCTTTTGCTGTTTATAATCATCGTTCTTCAGTGTGACTGCTCTCATCTGAAATAACTCACTCCAGGCAATCATCCAAGAATATTTTTCTTTTCCCAATGTTTATTGCTTTTTCCAAACACATTGTGCTTATTTAAATTTAAAAAACAGAATTGCAATCTCAGCAAGATGGCACTGAGGATCTGGGCTCCATAATGAACACGAGAAATCACTATCTTGGTATCAGCAAGAGTGAGGTTTACGCCATGTTGGAATCTTCATTCTCGGTTGCCACAGGTTCTTCAAACTCATTCAAATTTATTCTTCCTTTCTTAGCAGCCGGTTTCTTTTTCTTTTTCTCCTTTTGTTCCAGGTTATTCAAAGAAAGCTCATCACTCTTCTGAGTAATATACTTTAACTAGAAATATAGAGAAGGTCATCAGTAACCTATAGTAGCACAGGTTCACTAGGCAGTCAATGAAACACATAGCAATGTATAGATAAACATAAAGATCTGTAGGCAGGCTGACATGCAGTGGTTCCTCAGGCCTGGACCAAGACGAAGTCTAATAAAAACAGCAACTAACTGCTCCTGGTAAATAGATGGCAAGCTGTGATTCAAGATAAAAATCATTTGGATATGTCAATTATTAAATCTCTGGCTATACATGCCCTGAAAAGTCAATGCTGTTTAATCATTTTTCCCACCCAATCCAAGCAGTTATAACAGTTATCAAATTCAAGGTTTTTTTCCCTACAAAAAAAAAATAATAAAAGGAGAGAAAAAGGAATGTTTTCCTCCATTCATTTTTATCTACCAATGGATCTACTAGTTGATTTTAGTCAGACTTTTCATTTGTTTCAAATGTTCATCCGAGGTAGGAAGGACGGTAGATCATTCTGCACACAAACTTATTGTGCAATTCTTTCCTCACTTTTAATTGCTATAATTTGTTGCAAGATGATTTTTAAATGGTTATTAGATAGTGGTGGTAGACCTGTTCATAATACAAAAACCCCAATTTGATCCCCAACAGTTAAAAAGGACTAACTTAACAGATGAAATGTTGGGCAATGTGTAACATAATGAAATCCCAATGCTGAACATTCTTCATCATCAGCCATGCTGACTAAGAAAAAAGATGAGATTTCAACAATGCTTCAACTTCTTGCCTGAGTTGGTTTAAGGCATTTTCCAAATTGTAAATATGCTTATGTCCTCTTGGCAATGGTGGCTAACTGTTGCTCAATTCATTTTTAACAAGAGAAAAAAAACCCAGACCTACCGTATGTACCAAGCGTGAGCCAGCAGTGTTTATAGGAATTTGGTTCAATTTATGATTCCCACATATCCGATCCATACACTTCAAAGCCAAATAAATCTTATTTGTTTTTGCCAGTTTTACTGATAAATCAGTGGTTAGGAATAGATGACTGCATCTTGTTTCAATTTTCCTCTTTATAAAAAACAGCTTATTGGAGCCATTTGGCCCGTGACAACTCATACATTATTATTGTTTTTTTCTTCTTTTATGTTACTCCTGTTTTATAGCATCTATAGCTTCTCTCCCATTTTCAATTTATTTGCTGTACAAATGAATGATGGGGTAAGTGCAAATGAGTTCTATCAGGATATAATGTGGCGCTATATTCTCAACAAAATTTAACTTTAAATACAATAGTCCAATCAAAGGGTGGTGACTGAAATAGCAATTCCATATAAAGAATGGTATACTAATTTGCTCTCCATAAACAAATCCCTCCAATTTTACTAGCAGTTACTTTTCAATTAATTTTCAGATAGACTGCTGTCCAGCGGTGAGCTACGAGCCAGAACACTAAATTGCCCTTGGCTCGTAAGTTCTTGCGGGACCAGCACGATTTTGCTGCTGCACCTGTGGAGGTAGCAAAATCGCACACGGAGCCGCAGGTAAAACCTCGCCGAAACACAGACACAATTTTGCTACCTCCACAGGTGCAGCAGCAAAATCGCGCTGGTCCCGCAAGAACTTTTGAGCTGCCGCGGCAAGTGCAATTTAGCGTTCCGGCTCGTAGCCCATCACTGCTGCTGTCTTATGCAGTTGGTAAGGAGAGGAGAAAAATGAGGAGGAAGGCTCAAATGTTACTTGATCCTTCACAGATTCCAGTACAGGTAGTCCTTGACTAACAACCATTCATTTAATGACCATTTGAAATTACAACAGCACTTAAACCAGGACCATTTTTCACATTTACAATTGTTGCAACATCATCTTTTGCAACTTTCCCACAAGCAAAGTCAATGGGGAACCCCGATTAACATAATAACAGTGCTACTAATTTAACTACTACAATGATTCACTGAACAACTTTGGCAAGAAAAGTGGTAAAATGGGGTGATATTCATGTAAATCAGTCTTGATTAGTAACATAAATTGTGGTCAAAAGACGGGCTAGCTGAGTATTTTCCTTCTCTGATATTCTGCTGGCCCAAATTCTATGTAAAAAAGAAATTCACGAACTACAAGTGACTTTGGTACAATTATAATGGTGGATAATTTGGAGTAGCTATTTTGCTCTTCCGTTTTATGTTCAATGAAATTGCTCTGCAGCTGTTGGTTCAAAGACACACAACTCAGCTGGATGCTTCAGCTCCACCCACCCTGCCTTTCAAAAATACCATAGCTAAATATTGCATGGTGGGGAGGAGACACGAGCTGTGCTGGGATTTAAAATTAGCAGAAACATTGGCGGTCTTCATTTGAAGCCAAAGATCTACTTTAAATAAGAGAGATTGCCTGTATCAGTAGCTGGTAGGGTAACTTATAGACAATGCATAATAAACATGCAAGATAAATGCTAGGGAGGTCTTTGTGCTCATCAGCCAATTTGACAATCTGCAGCAAAAGGTATCAGCCCCCCACATTCATTCACAAACATAAACACCACCCATACCAGGTATTATCAATGCAGGACTATTTGCAGTGTGTTATTTTGGGGTGGGGGTGTTATGAAAATTAGGGCTGTGTACTGGAAAACAAAAACTGAAAGACAAGGTCACTGACTTTGCATTTGCATTGCTAAGCAGGTGGAAAGTGAGAAGGAAGTCACTCATCTCTGGCAGGTACTGAAGTGGTAACTTTTTAGCCATTCAATAGCCATTCTGGCTGACCCAAAAGTCACCGTTCTTCAAATAAAGTCGAGTTGGAAGGAAATTCCAGGATGAAAGCAGAATTTACCCCCAAAGTTCAGTTACCTGGCTTATGAATCAACTGAGAGGCCTTCTTCATTTATAAATTGCTATTACAAAAGAGGGAACATTGTGCTTTTCAATAAAAACTAACATTACAGGATCAGTATCATAATCTGAGCTTAAAGCAGAATGTCGGAAAGTAAGCCACTTGTATTCCATGGCTGTTTCTAAAACCCAGGATGGACATCAGTTAGACAAAAGAGGCTTTTCTTCTTAAAGCTACAGCATCATAAAAGTAACAGACAAAGAAATATAACATTTCCAAACTAGTTTGTATGTTCAGTACACTACAGAGAAAAGTACATTGTGTGATGATAGCCCTTTAAGCCTGTAATTTCTTGTATGTGTAAACCTGTAAAGTGCTGCTAGCTTTTACAATATGGTGGCTTTCAACCAGATTTCCAACTATTCTGATATTTTTAAAAAACCAGTCCCTAATATTCTGAGACTATCACTCACTAATGCTGTTCTACTACTATATTCTGTCAAATATACTGCCAGCCAGCCAGCTTCTGTACACCAGCATATCACCGTCATTCAATTTCTTCAATTTAGAAGAAACATAACAGTAAGCAAGTGAAACCACAGATCCAAAAGGGGAGGGTCCCATCTCACCAATGAGTTGCTCCTTCGAGCCAAAAGTTTGACATCTTCAACATTAACTGTACTCCGTTTTCCGTGCCTATGAGGAGGAGAAAGTGATCAGGTTAGAAGAAAGGTGCAGGGAAATTGTCTAATCTTAAAATCTTTATTTAAAAAAGTTGCTTGAGCATAAGTTGTTCAAACTTTTTCTACAGCTGCTAAGTATATTAACAAAATGAAGTTTTTTTACACAGTGGCAACTAGATTACATATATTGAAATACTTCTGGGGTTTTTATTTGGCTAGAAGATCCCTAGCTCTCCTAGAAGTCTAGCCCTCCTAGACTTCTTTTCAAGACTAAATTAACAATTTGTCTATCAAGCTTTGAATGATAAATAGCAGGGACATTTTGTTTCTTCTGTTTTGATGTTTATCTATGTAAAATAAAATGTTCCCTTGGCAACTGATACACTATGGAGAAAATACTATTCTGTACTACAGCAATTTTCATCTATACTGTAATAGGAAACTGACTGCATTACTTTGTAATTATTGCAACATTGTTTGAACAGGGGGAAGGCAGGCTTTGAAATATTTCCAGAGCATAGGTACAATGTTTCAATTGATCTTCAATTGATCTTCCCATGGTTCTTGAGACTCTAAAATAAAATTGTGATAAATGGAAGAGAGGAAGTAGAGAAGGAGAGAATTATCTCAGCAAACTCTAGGGGGAAAAGTCCAAAAAGCTGGACAAAGATACCACTGGATATTAAAAGCAGGTTCTTTGTGCATCATTCACGTCCCGCTTGATTCATATATTAACATACTTGCCCATTATATGAAGACATTGATTTAGAACTTTAATGTGCAAAATGAAAATTGACTTTCATTAACCCAGGAAAATGGACACAAAAGCAAAATGTGTGAGATGTGTGTGTGTGTGAAATTATGACTACTTAAAAACAGATACTGCAAGGAGAGGTCTGATCTTGTGGCAGTCTCATGTTTTTAGACAAAAACCCCCAATTTTTCTACCAGTGGCAGGTAGAAGAGAGCAATAGAAAAAGCTAGGCAAATACAAGAGGGGGAATTGAGGAGGGCAGGCAAAAATATTAGATTGCAACATCTTCCAATCCAAACATCATCCAGTTACTTCATTAAGCCTATGGAATATTTTGCTGCTCAAATCTGTATACGGTACTTGAATATAATACAAAAGCATGCTCTCCGTCTTTTCACTAACTAGCACCCTTCTTAGTCCACCCTTTTTTCAAGAGCTTGGCGCCAGATACACAAGTAATTTAACACAGTTATTAAATAAAATATGAATTAATGCAGTGAAATAGAGTCCCAAGATTAATTTTAGACCATCCTTGCTAAAAGCCAGCTGTGAATATGACACTCAACAGAAAACAAAAGGAAAATATTTTTCTAATCTTATCAAACAAAGATACATAGTGATTATTGTTAAGTATTACCTCTTTCCAGAATACTTACTTGGCAAACATTTCAAGGTCCTTTGCAAAAATTTCTGAAAGGTAAAATTTAAAAGTACTTTAAAATGTTTTCACTTGAAAAGCAGAGCCAATTTCAACACAAAAAATTATAGGTAAGTCATCACTTTTTAATGTAACCCAGCTTCCAATGTTATTATAAACAGATTTATTTTAAACAGCCCCAGCTTGTTAAGTTAGGCGGGGATGAAAACTACATTGGTTATAGAATAGCAGTTTTGTAAACTAAGAAAAAATCTAGTAAAACATTCCAGAAAAATTAAAGGCAATGTACCTAGGATAACAGGATGAATAAAAGAAAAAAATATATACCCATAAGAATAAATATTCTGAGCTAAAATTCAGGATCTTATTAAAGAAATACTTCAAAGTGCACAGGAGGATGAACATAGGACCTATCTAGAACTTTTTAAAACAGCTGCACCCTTTTGGATTTCACTATTGCAAATGTTACATTTGTACTGCCGTGTGTTCCGAAGCATGTTTTAAGATCAATTCCACAGTGTGGGAGGAGTATGTGACAAAATGGACATGATGACATAACACAAATGTACATGATTACATTACAAAATGCCATGATTTGCCTCTTTGTGTCAGACATTTGAACACAAATATGTAGCAGTAGTGCTGTATGGATTGGAAGCTCCTTTTTTGCCACTGATAAAGAAGTCTAGAGCAGGAGTGAAATCCAGCAGGTTCTGGACATCCGATAGAAGAAATTCTGAGTAGTTCAGAGGACCGGTAAATACCACCTCTAGCTGGCCACAGAATTAATTTTCTTTTTCTTTTTTTGTAAATATTTTTTATTGATTTTTAACAATTTTAACATCACACAACATAAAACAGTGCGTAATGAATTGTGCCCACCACCCCGACACACACACATTCCCCACCACCAAATCGGGGGTGTTTCTTGTATAGTCCACTTGACCCAAGAGCAATATATCTATTTACATATTATAGAGTGATTCCAATTTATTTCTTGTAGCTTGGTCTCGGATTCTGCTTGTCATATATTCTGCTTGGCAAGGTAACACAGAATTAATTTTCAGGCACTTAGCATTTACTATTATTAACTTTCATCAATCTTCTACATTTCCAAGTATATTTTAAATTCATAATGCAAAGACATAAAATCATACAGTACATATCATAAACCCCTTATTTATCATATGTATCTTCCTTTAATTTTACCTATGTAATTCTATATACTGTAATTCTAAAATTCTAATCCAATTTTACGAATTAATACATGATCCTAATATTAAACAACACCTAAATATATCTTTTACCAATATTCCATAGTCAATCCATATTTAATAATCAATCATCCCTCCTCAAATTTCTCCCACAGTTCTCATTTCTGGGTACCTCTCCTATCTTTCCCCTTTTCTCTCTCATTTTTCTCATTTCTCCCTCTTCCTCCCTATTTCTCTCATTCCTTCCCTCTCTCACGTCTCTCTTTTTCCATCTCTGTCTCTTCCCCCCTTGTGTGTGTGTGTGGCTGGGTTCTTCTCCTTTTCTCTCTCTCTCGTTTTCTTTCTCTCACTCACTCTCTTTCTCTCTCTCTCTCTTGCTATCTCTTTTTTTCTCTCCCCCCTCTTGCTCTTTCTCACTCTTTTTCTCTCTTTTTCTTACTCTTTCTCTCTCCTTCTCTTTCTTTCTCTCTTGCTCTCTGACTCTCTTTCTTTCTCTCTCTCTCTCTTGTTCTCTCGCTTTCTTTCTTTCTCTCTTTCTCCCCCCCTCCTTTCTCTCTCTCGCGCTCTCTCTTGTACACCACGCCAGCAACAGAAAGAGAGAGAGCGGAGGCCGGCTTGCTGGTCAGCAGTCTCCTGGATGAGCGGCCCCGCATGGCCCCAGCGCCGGACTCCGCCATCGCCTCTGCCCCCGCCCGGCTCTCCAGTTAAGAGCCAGCGGCCGCGTCCACCCCTTCGCCCTCCCCAGTATCACCAGCCATGAGCATGGCTCTCCAAGAGCTCAGCAGCAACATCAGTCGAGCAACGGCGGCCGTTTTTGGCCCAGGGCGGGTTTGGAGGGGGCGGTTGGCCAAAGCACAGCACAGCGCAACCCGAGGCCAGGCAAAGAAACCACCCGATCCAAAGGCTGAAGGGGGATGTTTTATTTAGGGGGGGGGGAAGGAATGCAACAGCTGCAACTTTTATACCCCGCACACTCTCTCGTATACCATGCCGGCAACTGGACCTTGAAGCAGTAGACGGTCTCCTCGCCGTCCCAGATGGTGGCCGGCAGTGGGAACTTCTTGTGCAGGCAGGACTTGTCCACGGCGCCTAGCGCCCAGCCCCGCGCCGCCTCCTACTATGCCCTGTGCTTCGGCTGCACCAGGGCCGAGTAGGCCGAGCCTGGGCCCGTCCCCAGCTCCAGGGGGCAGTCCCAGTGCGGCAGCGGGGGAGGTGAAGCTTGTGAACAGGCCCGGAGCAGCAGCCGCCACCGCCTACTCCGCCCCGCGCTTCCGCTGCAAGGGGCTGAGTAGGCCGAGGCCGAGCCCATCCCCCCTGGCTCCAAGGGGCAGCCCCCAGCGCGGTGGCAGGGAAAGAGGCCAATGCCTCCTCCGATGCCGCACGGGTGGGTATCAGAGCCAGGGCAGCCTTGGCCCTGGCTGCTGATGCCAAAGCAGGGAGGCGAGGGGAAGGTCCTGTGCACTGGAATTTAAAATTCCCGCACTGAGCGCTAAAAACCTCCGTGCTCCAGCGCGCTGCCCTCCTTAGAGGGAACACTGGCCTAGAGTACAATTGCCCTCTGGTTTTGATTTTGCTGAAGGATCTGTGCATTTTCTTTAGTTTTACTAACGTTATCTCCACCTTTATTTCCAGTTTGTTTTTAAAGAAATACTACAATATTAAAAAGATAAGGAAAAGTACCGCATTGTCTGAAGGTGATCTCAGAAATAGCTGCAATGGTCTGTCTGCTAAATTGAATGTTTTTATCTTCAGCAACTTCTTCACACAGACAGGCAACAGTGTAATGAAAAGCCGCTTTCAATCTCTAGGAAAAACATAGTTAAGGAGAAAAAGTTACAGAATTATTTTATGCACTGGTCTGTGTAGGTATTATACGAGGTCTACTAAATAAACTCAATACATAACAAATAAATGAAGTATGATTTTCAAGCCAAGGTTTTTGGACTCTGAGAAATTTAAGAATTGTGGCTACCCAGAGTGACCAGGAATTTTGGGATTTCATATCCCTTTCAACATGTTATAATGGCATTGCTATGTTTCCTAAATCTAAGCTAGATTTCAGAAAAATCAGCATCTTGTACAAATTTCTTAACTGTCTTGTGTAAAATATTTAAAAACCATGTATGTTTACGTGTATGTTTACATGTGTATGTGCATACATAATACACACACAGAGGATATTTTTGGTATAGTGTTCCCTCGATTTCCGCGGGTTCGAACTTCGCAAATAGCCAAAGCACGGTTTTTCAAAAAATATTAATTAAAAAATATTTCGCAGGTTTTTTTCTATACCACGATTTTTCCCGCCCATTGTCATACACCAAACTTTCGTCTGCCATTGCTGATTGGCCGAAATCTCAGGCAATCAGCATTGTTATCACAAAAAAATAATTATTGTTAATAAATAATTATGTTTATAAATATTAGGATCACTAAGTGTCTTATTCAATGGTGAGTACCAGTAATAATGGTGAGTAAATGGTTGTTAAGGGAGTGGGAAATGGTAATTTAGGGGTCTAAAGTATTAAGGGAAGGCTTGTGATACTGTTAATAGCCAAAAATGGTATATTTACTTCCGCATCTCTACTTCGCGGAAATTCGACTTTTGCAGGCGGTCCCAGGACGCATCCCCCATGAAAATCGAGGGAACACTGTATCTATAAAAAGTAAAGTCTTCCAGACAATTTAATATATCAATGACATTGAATATTCAATATTTATATTATTTCTCTTCTGCCTCCGACACTTGCTTGCCTCTGGTTTACAAGTAAAACAGTAATTTTATAATTTTCTTTAAAAAATTTATTTACTCATTTGAGGCCCGGCCTTTCAACATGCTTAAATTTTTTTATTAAGCATTTAGAGACAAACAAAAAAAATTATACAATTTCCTTCTTCGCAACAGTTTCGCGTCGTTGTTAGTTTAAATTTTACAGGTTTTTTCCTCTTTCATTTCTATTTATATACATATATAACATAAATGCACTCCAACCATTCCCATTCCCGATATTCCGTCCCCAAAGCACTCTGTCCGTGCTCAAAGGACATTGCCAGGTTGCCAACAGCAGGATTTATCTTCCCTCCTCCTCAGGAAACTCCCAAAAGGCAGGCACTTTGCACATGCTCAGGGACCCGTTCTTCCACCACTACCAATCATCCTCCTCCGCCTCCCCGGTCTCAAGAAATATATCAAAAGCCCAAGAAACGACGCTCTACACATGCTTAGATGCACTACGTCTCCGGGTGGGGACGGCGGCAGTGAATGTTCATGCCCCCCCTCGCCACACGCACACACCCCTCAGGTCCGTCAAACTCTCTCACGGCGTATTAAAACAACAAAAGCCGAGTTAGCGGGGTGAGAGGAGAGAAAGAGTAAGGAATCGGAATTTTAACCCTCTGCACATGCTCAGGGGCACCCTTTCCCGGGCGCGAGGGGGGAGGAGAAAGGGTGGGTGTACCTTCGCCTCAGTCTCCATAGCGGCCAAAATGGCGGGTTTTCCCGCCTTTTTTTTCGCCTCAGGCGACGCTATTGAAGGGCGGGGCGAGGGGCGGGGCCATCAGGCGCATTCTCCGTCCCGAGAAGGGCGGCCACCCCTCCCACCCGCTACTTTCAAGCTGAGGTTAAGAGTTGGAAGGTATCTTGTAGGTCATCTCGTCTAACCCCGATTATAAACCCCGTGATGATGATGGGGCTAGTGGTCTCGCTATGGAGAGCAGCGTGGGGGTTAGGGTAGAGCGAGGGGAGGGTGTAAGGGGTCTGAGGCTTCCCTGAAAACGACCTGAAATGGAAGTAAAATGGGAATTAAAAATGGATATTTAATAACAGATATTTGGAAGGGACCTTGGAGGTCTTCTAGTCCAGCCCCTTGATTAAGGGGGAGGATCCTATTCCATTTCAGACAATGGATTGTCCAATCTCTTCTTAATTAATTTAATTTAATTGATTTCTATTCCACTCAATCCCAATTGAATTCAGAGTGACTTACAACAATAAATACGGTAGTACATACAATAAACAAGTCAAATAATTAGTAATTAAAAAGAGTAAAACCTATATGTATAATATAATGTAGAATTGAATAGGAAGCAAGAAAAATTAAAAAGATGGAAGTGTAAATATAAAATATTTCATAATCTTCTCTTTATATTCTTCAGTAATCTCTATATTTTCTTTTTACTCTTTTATGGACACTTTCATCCTTTATATTTCCTGCATCTAAGAGGATGAAAGTAAACAGAGTAGGAAAGGATGTAAAGTTTAAAAAAAATTAAAATGTAAATGAAATAAGGTAAAGAATAAAAATGTGTGGCAAATAAAGTAAAATTCAAAGGATAAAGGTGTGCATTTGTGAATGTATAAGTAAACCATAAAAATAAAAATAATTACATTTGCTTTTGTGTGTCATTTAAAAAAAAAAACCCCAAAATTTGCTCTTTGCGTAGTCTCTTGCCAGTCTCCCTCTTAAATAAAGCCAAATAATTCATTTTAATAGGATTAATAGTCCAAAACAAGATAGAAAAACTGAAGGCAGCTAAAGATCTACTGGTCCAGAATCTGCCATTGTGGGTTTGTTTTCAATTTATTATTATTTTTTGGTTGGATAATGAACATGTTTATTTGAAGCATGTTACTAATAAGAATAGTAGTAATTACTTTTATCAGTTGTTTCCCCTCCCCCCCCCACCGATTCCTGTATTTAAAATTTTGCTTGCACGATCCCATCCAAGCAAAATATGGATAGCAATACATGGTCCATCATCCTGGGCCACCACTGGCAATAACCTGGGAACTGTAGTCCAAGATATTTGAGATTTGGCAATTTGGGGGCTGAAGACCACCACATAACAGGATCTGGTATGCTAATTGATATGCTGATTGACAAGCCAGCCAGGGTTGAAGGGGCTAACTACAAATCCCATCATCCCTGCCCTTTTGCCCATCTTTAATTCTTGTTTCTGTATATCATGACCTTCCAAATTGCTACGATCTCAAGGGATTAAGAAAAACAAAGATGAACTGGAAACAAAGCATTTATTTCAGCAGAATTCCATTTTATTCCATCAATTTTTGCCTAAGACACCATAAGAATGTTTTTACCAAAAAAAAGAAAAAAAAAGAAAAGAAAAGCTAAAACTGGACATCTACAGAAATGCCCAAAGATTTGGAGATTCCCTCCATGCAGCTTTCTTGGGGTTTCTGTCCTCTAGGCGTTATAGGATGAAGACGAGACAGAGCCCCCATGCCCCGTCCAGTTGGTGTGAACGAATTCGCCCGGTTTTGACAACAATTCGTAGGTGTGAGCACCGAAATAATCCCGCTGGGCCTAAGAGAGAGAATGCACAACATGTTGATTTGACAATTTGAGGCTTAGACCATTCACAAACGAAAGAATTAATACTGACCAAGATTGTGTTCACACAACCAATGTTGCAAGCCAAAATTGACCGCATGGTGGCTTCCAAGAGGTCGGTTTCTATTCCCAGAATTCTTATGTTGGTTAAGGAATTCTGGGAATTGAAATCCACCCCCCTCTCTCAAAGATGCTTTGTGGTTTATGGAGCTTTTCCAACTGGGTTTAGATTTATTAACATTCCCTTTCCCTTTTTTCTCCCTTTAAGATAACAATCAGACCCACAAAGACGCACTGCAAACGAAGAAAATGAAGTTTTACAAAATATACTACACTTCTATTGAGAATCAGAATTAAGCTGAGATTCAACAAGCTGTGGATGAAAAAAAAACATTAGGAAAATCAAAATGAGTTTAACATCACATTCCTATTCATAGGTTATTCACCTGAATCAGATTAGCGGGCAAAGTGCCATGTCTGTACCCATCATAAAACGCTAATGCGGTGGTGAAACAGGGCATCGGAATTCCCATCTGGACCCCGGTGCTAATTGCACGTCTCCATGAATCCTTGAGAAAAGACAAAAGTGCAGAAAAAAAATAAGTTGTCTGGGCAAAATTCTCTCTCTCTGTAGCTGGTCTGTTTTTCAATCTCTGCCACTTTTTAAAATGGGCGGATTTCAAGTCCCAGGCTTCCCAGCCAGAAAATTATTTATGAAGATACCCACCTGACAGTTCTCCACAGCCGTCTTAAAAAAACCATCCAGGAGTAAATTTTGCAGCTCAGGGTTTTGGTCAAAAGCTTCTTTGATTTTGCCTAAAGAAAACACTGTCCAGGAGATATATAAAATTAACCATTAAGAAATACTGAATTGAATTAAGGTGGAAGCATCAGAATGTTAAAACAATAAGGGATTTAATTGGTTGGCATTTGGTGCCAAGGTAAATTAGGAAGAATCTATTCTGTATTGATCTATAAATATTTTCTCAGGTTCAATTTATTCAGAACTGTAGGTAGAGAACAACATTGCCCTAATTTAAAAGAAACTACTGTGTATGTTATGAAAGAATATCTGTTCTTGGATTTTTACATTCTTTTCTGGGGTTTCTAACTGATGTTAAATAGTATTCAAAAGCTAAGAATATTTTGACAGCTTAGGGGATTTAGAACTGGGGTGGCAAACCTTTGACACTTGTGCCACAGATGGCATCTTAATCTGGCCTGCTTCTATCTTTATAAAATAGAATAGGAAATAGGAAACGGAAATAGAATAGAAATAGAATAGGAATAGAATTCTTTATTGGCCAAGTCTAATTAGACACACAAGGAATTTCGTAAACTACTCAAGACTCACTTATACCGCCAGGCATGGGGGAGTTGAGATATTCCTTCCCCCTAGGCCATTACAAGTTATGCATGGTATGTTTGTGTGTATGTTTGGTTTTACAATAAGGGTTTTTAGTTGTTTTATATTGGATTGTTACATGCTGTTTTTATCATTGTTGTTAGCCGCCGCTGAGTCTACGGAGAGGGGGCGGCATACAAATCCAATAAACTAAATAAATTGGTCTTTGGTGCATACGCTCTCAGTGTACATATAATAAAAAGACATATTTGTCTAGAATCATGAGGTACAACACAATGATTGTCATAGGGTACAAATAAGCAATCAGGAAACAATATTAATATAAATTATAAGGATACCAACAACAAGTTACAGTCTTTTTGTATCTGGAAAATCTATATTGTCGCTTATTCACACATGACATCTCTTTGCTTTTCTTTAACCCTTGTGTTGGCACCATCTTGACAATATTTCCAGAATGTTTGACAAGAATGGTTAGTCTGTGTTGTTCTCGGAGCTTTTGTCATCCTCCAACCGGTTTCCTGTTTCTGCCTTACCTCCTGATGATACAGCCTCCTCGCCACATCAATGCAATCGCGCCATAATTTAAGCTCCAGCCAAACTCTTTTGCAGCCTGCCTCAGTAACATGAAGCCCTGGGCGTAGGAAATGATCTTGGAAGCATAGAGGGCCTACACGAAGGATACAAGTTAGAGAGTAGCATGGATGCACGATATAAACCATAGTCTGTTTTAAAGCATGATGATCCATAACCCAAATAAAGGACTTTAATTCTGACTAGTCACAGTTTGCATCAAGGAATGGCTTGCACATATTACTAAGAAATAATTAATTCACAAATTATGCTGAATAACCCTTCCTCTCCCCCCCCCCCCAAAAAAAAACACCCCTAGCCACCTTATGATTCAGAGTGATGGCAAACCAAGATTTAAAAAGGATCTCAGCAAAAGTTAGGTCTGGGGTGTCTTCAGGTCATAAAATGGTTTGCTTTACAAAACAAAACATTTTAATGATCCACAGACCAGACCATCTTTCCTCAATGATGCCCTTCAGATTATTTAAGATTATAATCCTTAAATTCAATTGACCACTAAATGGCAGCAGAGAACTGCAGAAACATCTAATAACTGCCACTATGTGGTCCTCTAGACTTTTGCAGCGATAAAATATGCCTCTAATTTTCAACCTATTATGGAATCAACCAATGATGGGCTGCTGCTTACACAGTCTGGTAATCCATACCGGTAGGAAATTCCTGGATGTGCATCCCTGAAGGTGGGAAATTTGGCTTCTGCACATGCACAACAAGCGAAATCTTGTGTGAAGACGGTTGCGCAAGCGAGATTTCAACCATTTTCGCCAATTTTGGTGAGAAATATTGGGAGAAAATGTCAAAATATCACTGGCACGTATGTCCTCACATGAGATTTTGCTTGCTATGCATGCGCAGGAGCCAAATCTTGCGCCAACAGACACACACTACATGTGCCTACAATGGCCTCGGAGGGCACACCAGTAGCACCAAAGACAAGCAGCCCTTCACTGGAATCAACGAGTTGTGGAGAGAGCCCCATTGAGGGAGGCTGGTCTGGTTTATCTTCAAGCCCGTCCTTCTTACAATCCCTTTAATTAAATACCAAAGCTCCAACAAGGGATCAAGCCCACCGACAGGATAAGCCACCAACTCACTTTACGAATGTCCTCCAGAAACGCTGCCTTATTCCCACTAAACGCCTGCGCTTTGGGACCACTCAGAAGTTTGCTGGCTTGCATCCTTTCATCTTTGAGTGAAGACAAACACCGGGCAAAAACAGCCTCTCCTTTTTGAAGGAAAAAGAAAAACAAACCCCAGATTATTCCTGACCCACTCCAAGTTAAAGACCAATGGCAATGTCCAATAGAACATAGCTGCATTTCTTTTCTTTTTAAATATTTTTATTAATTTTCCACTTTTAAAAAAGAGAACACAATAGTAAGAACAGAAGAAAATAAAAGAAAATTAAATTAATAGTAGTATATACAGATATTAGCATTATATTAGCATTAAAGTAACTATATTTATATTATATTAATTATACACCAGACTATAATTCGTCTCAAGTACTGTATATAAATATATGCTTTTTTCTATTAAGAAATTAATTTCAAATATACTTCAATGATTTATCATGCAGGCTATATTGCCCTCCCCTCCCCCAAATTATAAAGTCTAGATTTTATTTATTACATACTTCAAAGTATTTTAAAAAGTAAAAAATAATAAGCAAATTAACATTATTAAAACAACTATCAAGCAAAACTAAACTAGCTATAACTGCATTTCAAAAGCGACTCAATTTACTCTACTAAGGAAAGGCATTAAAAAAATGCATTTAGAAGAGACCTAAAGAAAAAAATAGAGATGAGACCGGAAACATTTTTATTAGGAATACCTATGATACCTATAAAAAAGAAATACATTATTTAATAATACAGTACATGTGAAAACAGCTGCAAGAATAATATTCGCTCAAAGTTGAAAAACAAACATATACCATCAGAAGAAAATTGGATTAGAAAAGCCTTAAGAGTGTGGACAAACTTACAAAGGAAATACAAGAAAAAGAGGAAACAGAATGCTATAAAGTATGGGGAAAGTGCTATGAGTGGTTAGAGAACAGAGAGAGAAAATAAGAGAAGAAAAGAAGAAAAACAACAATGGAGTTACTAAATAGTACCAAACACAAATAATTGAAATTGAAAACAAGGTAGAAATAGAGTACAATACTATAGGATGTATATAAATCGAATAGTGAATTATATGTATATAATAGAAATGTATAGAAATAGAAATTTGAAGAGGATAAAATTGTAAAACCTGAAATATCTTAGCAAAGCAAAAATATTGTAAAGAAGAAAATTGTATAAATTTCCACTTTAAAAAATGTTCAATATTTTTTTTTAAATTATCTTAAAAACAAAAGAAATTGGAAATATAAACCAAGCCAGATAATCAAATTGCAAACCATAACAAATGTGCTTATTTGCTAAAACCTTGTTCAGGTTCATTTGCAGCTTAATCTTTCCTATAAATTTATAATAATAATAATAATAATAATAATTATTATTATTATTATTATTATTATTATTATTATTATTATTATTATTATTATAGCCTCCACTTAAAATATACACACAAAAAGAGTGGTTTATAGCAGGGATCCCCAAGCATCGGGCCATGGATTGGTACTTGTTAGGAACCGTATGGCATGGTTGGAGGTGAGCGGCAGGGAGCGAAACTGTAAATGTGTGGAATCTAGGTTGTTTACTCCTCCTTGCAACCAACCCCCAAATTATCTTCCGTGAAAGCGGTACCAAATAGGTTCAGCACCATTGGTTTACACCACTGGCTCAACCACTTCATTTAAAAGCTAAGCCGGCTCTTCCAGGTTAAGCTCAGCTATTTTTTAATTTTTATTTTGTTAGCTTTCAAGAGAGGGAATCGTAAATCATCACAGGCTCATCCACGTAAGGGGTCCATTCGGGAGCCAATTTCTAAGCATGTCCTTCCATCTCCCTAAATCAAAAGCAAACAATCCTGCAGATTTATGTTCTTCGCACGCAGGCACATGAATTTCCTCCTTGGCAGCAAACCGCTCCTCTGCTGAGGGAGGAAGAATGAGTCACCATCTTTCAGGAACTTGCAAGTCATGCTGATAACAGATGAAAAGAAAAAGCAACAATAGAAATTCACCTGTATTTGTTTAAATATAGAGATTGAGTCGAAATAGGGGGGGAAAGTAGGAAGGGAGAAATGAAAGGAAAAAGAAATTAGACATCTAGGACACTTAGAAATGATAGAACTTTTAAAAAGAGAGAAAATGATGAGTAAAGATATTAATTGAGGAGAGGGAGCAATACAGCTAAAAATCAAGAGGCATAAGAGATAGTGATTATTTTTGGAAGTTAAGCTATAGCGGCTAACTTGGAAATAAGTTAAAAAATAGAAGTGGTAGACCCAGGCAACAAAAATAGAAGGAAGGAGGCAGCATTGGAATAATAGTAGATATACCTAGTAGAATATATTAAATATATAAATATAGATAAAGGAAAAGATCTAGGTTTAAGAGATAGCTCTGACGTTTCTCGAATTGCTAGTCTGCTAACCATAAACTGGATTAAGATTAGATGTACTTATGGACGGATAAAAGGGAGAAAGAGGAAGTAAAAAGGAAGGGGAGAGGGAAGTGGGTGGATGGAAGAGAGGGAGACAGAGGAAGGGGATTAGTATGAAATACAGACCGAAAACAGACTGAAGATAAAAGAATAAAAGGAGCAAACTGACGATATATGTTTATGATATTTTGGATAAAAATATATCATTATGGATGTTTTAATAATATGGTATATGCATGGATGTTTGTGTAAGTGGTGAAATTTTTATTTTTTTTAAAGAAAGAAATTTACCTATTTGGCAGCCCACCCTCTCCAAAATGCAGCAGACCCTTCCCAAGCAGACCAGAATTATTTTGGAAGTATTTTAATGAGGGGTGCTCATCCATCTGGGTGGAAGCCGCAACTCCCAGGATACGCTGGCAGAAGATGTCTGGTTCATGTGATGAGCTTGTAGGAGGAGATGCAAGGAAATGAACTCTAACCCAGGTGGAGATTCGGGGTTCTCCGGTTGTGCTAACAAGGCCCTGTTAATAAATTGGAACTTTGAAGAAGGCCAAGCCTTGGACTCTGGTTTATTTTTCGGATGCTATTTGGAACACTGACAGAGGGGGTGGAGAAAGAAAGGAAATAAATCTCCCCGCCCAAAAAATTGGACATGTCCCAAAAAGAAAAGAAGGACACAGTGTTAATCAGAGGAAAGTTTAGAAAATTTATAGGAAAAATTTCATTTCCTTAACTGCAACAGAGATTTGCAAAAGGCCAAACATGCAGCAAAGGCAGCAGTGGGTTCCTCCCCCTTTGAACCGGATCGCCTGAACTGGTAGCAGCTCACTGGTAAAGTCAGATGGCACCAGGGTCCATGGCCACTGTTAGTTCTACGCAGAAAACAATTGGGTTTGCAATATATAAACAAGCTAACAGTGAATGTTTGTATTGAAGTACTATAGCTTTAAGAGGGAGCCAGAAAATATGATTTTCTCTCTCTCTGCTCATTTTGCTGATTCACTGTGACTAATGTAGTAAGCTCTGTGTTTGATGTATTTGTAATCTGTGATGTATGCCTGATATATAAGACGTAAGTCTTGTAAATATTATTATTATATACTGCTCAAAAAAATAAAGGGAACACTCAATGGACACATCCTAGATCTGAATGAATTAAATATTCTCATTGAATCTTTTGTTCTGTACAAAGTTGAATGTGTTGAAATCAAGGTTGACTCAGCCTTCCATCCTTCCGAGGTGGGTAAAATGTGGACCTGGATTGTGGGGGCAATAGCCTAGCTCTGTTAAAAAAGTGCTATTGCTAACATGTTGTAAGCCGCCCTGAGTCTAAGGAGAAGGGCAGCATAAAACTCGAATAAATAAATAAATAAATAAATAAATAAATAAATAAATAAATAAATAAATAAATAAATAATAAATGTGAAATTGATTGTCAATCAGTGTTGCTTCCTAACTGGGCAGTTTGATTTCACAGAAGTTTGATTTACTTGGAGTTGTATTGTGTTGTTTAAGTATTCCCTTTATTTTTTTCAGCCGTATATTATTATTGTATTGAGAGATATTGACTGATTTGAATATGTATGACCGGATAGCTTAATTTGACTACGATATTGCTAAAGGAAACACTATTTTATACACTTTAATGTCTCTGTTTTGTATGACTGAATCATTACTCATATCTCCTGGGTATCTGCTGGAATTCCATGTTTCCTTTGTGCCTGTCCATCCTTGATAACTCGGGCGTCGCTCTGCACACACCTTAACAGGTGCCACTATGTTTTTTTAAAAATGCAACTTTTTCCCCTGTTTGGATGGCTTCTCCTCTTCCACTGCTTGAAAAAGGTTAATACTGACCTTTATTTCTTCACCCGAAGCACAGCTGATCAGCTCCTCAGCTGTGTTTTGGGCTGATTATGGCTACTGAGAATGTGAGGGAGCCAAATTGCATTAGGGGATATACGTGTGAGTGAAACATCACCATGCAAACTGGTGGCGAAGGTAAGTGGAACCACCTGAGCAAAGGTAAGTTTTACCTATAAGAGTCACGGGAACACCGTATTCCAAAGCAGAAATCGCTGTCCATTTTCCCGTTCCTTTCTGTCCGGCACTGTCCCTGATTTTAGGAAGCAAGTGTTTGCCGTCTGTGTCTTTGAATTTCAAGATGTCAGCTGTGATTTCAATCAGGAAGGAATCCAGCTCAGTCTTATTCCAATCCTGGAACACCTGGGTAGGAAAGAGGGGATAAGGGAGAAGCCTTGAATTTGCTGGGACCAAGGAAATCTCCTTCCATCACTAGCAGGTATCTGGAAATTATCCTGTTTCTCCCCCCCCAAAAAATAAGACTTCCCCTGATAATAATCCCAATCAGGCTTTTGAGTGCATGGCAATAAGGCCAAGCATTTATTTCAGGGTCCTATTTTCAAGGAAACATGGTAGAAAGAGACAGAGATGATAGATAGATAGATAGATAGATAGATAGATAGATAGATAGATAGATAGATAGATAGATAGATAGATAGATACCCTGTTTCTCCCAAAATAAGATATCCCCTGATAATAAGACCTATCTGGATTTTGAGGGCATGGCAATAAGGCCAAGCATTTATTTCAGGGTCCTATTTTCAAGGAAACATGGTAGAAAGAGACAGAGATGATAGATAGATAGATAGATAGATAGATAGATAGATAGATAGATAGATAGATAGATACCCTGTTTCTCCCAAAATAAGATATCCCCTGATAATAATCCCAATCAGGCTTTTGAGTGCATGGCAATAAGGCCAAGCATTTATTTCAGAGTCCTATTTTCAAGGAAACATGGTAGAAAGAGACAGAGATGATAGATAGATAGATAGATAGATAGATAGATAGATAGATAGATAGATAGATAGATAGATAGATACCCTGTTTCTCCCAAAATAAGATATCCCCTGATAATAAGACCTATCTGGATTTTGAGGGCATGGCAATAAGGCCAAGCGCTTATTTCAGGGTTCAAAAACGCAGGGGCTTATTTTCAGGGGAACATGGTATGTTACCCAATTTAGAAGAGGTGTCTAAGGACATGATGTGGCCATGATTAATCAATTAATCTATTGTAGAAACATGGGGCTGGGGTGGTTGGATAAGAAAACCTCCAACGTTCCTTTCAATTCTGTTCCGTGCTGGTCTATGAACATGTACAATATTCTTTCTTCCTTTCCTTCTCCTTAACTCCCTCCCTCTTTTCATTCCTTCCTTCCTTTCCTTCCTCTTCCCCTCCATTTGTTCTTCTTTCCATTTATCTTCCTTTCTTTCCCTCCCTCCATTTATCCCTCCCTCCTTCCTTCCATTTAGCCCTCCTTCCTTTCTACTACCAGGGAGAGGAGGAGGAGGAGGAGGAGGAGGAGGAGGGAGACGATGCTGCCTAGAGAATGGTCAGATAAGCGAGACCGTAGCCCTCAGCTGTATAATGGACTGAAAAAGAAACTCAAGAGAGGTTCCCCCTTAAGTCCTCAGCCTGAAAGGTTTGTACTTTGGGATTTGCAAGATTCTGTTAATGCTGTCTTAGAATAAACTAAATTAGCCTAACTAGTTGTGTTTCCCCTTCGTCCTACCTGGGAAGGAATAAACTACCTTTCTATCCATCGCCACATCATTTCAAAATGGCTTCCCTCTCACCAAGTCATTTAGACTTGGCAACTTGGCAACTAGAGTTGCCAAGGATGGAGGTCCCTGATTTAGACCTTACAACTCTCCAAGCACCGTTCCGGACTGCGTCTCTGACTCACTTTGGACATCTCATCGTGGTCCATGGCCAGCACATCTTTCATGAGGTGGTAAGCCTCGCAGATCAGCTGCATGTCACCGTACTCAATCCCGTTATGTACCATCTTCACGAAATGTCCAGCCCCTTCATCTCCCACCTGTTGGGCACAACAAAGAAGGAACCATGTCAGAAGGCATCCAAATTTTTCATCCGGTTCAGTACCTGCTCGTGAAGAAGATGCAAGTTTAAGAAATGGATCAACTCTGAGAGCACCAACCACACCGGTGTGTGTGGCTAGTGCTCAAACCTGAATCTTTTTCAACCAGTATCTCCGTCTTGCAAAAATGCAATCCAGCTGAAAGAAAAACAGAAGTCGCAATAGCTACAACACTTAAACTTATACAGTAGTACCTCGTGATACGAACCCCTCGTCATGCGAACTTTTCAAGATACGAACCGCGGGTTTGGAATTTTTTTGCCTCTTCTTGCAAACTTTTTTCGCCTTGCAAACCCGCTGCCGCCACCGGGATGCCCCACCTCCAGACTTCCATTGCAAGCGAAGAGCACGTTTTTGCGATCCTGGGATTCTCCTGAGGCTCCCCTCCATGGGAAACCCCGCCTCCCAGGATTGCAAAAACGGGCGCTCCACTGGGCACCACCGCCCAGCTGTCACCTTCTGAAACAGCCGGGGTGCTTCTCAGCGTTCTCCCGAACGCCGAACCCAAAAGGTTTGGCAAAAGTTCAGGTTTGGGTTCGGGTGAATGCCAAGAAGCGCCGCTGCCCGTCTGTCACCTTCCGAAACAGCTGGGGGGCTTCTTGGAATTCTCCTGAACGCTGAACCTGGAAGTTCAGCAAAAGATCGGGTTCGGCGTTCGGGTTCGGGAGAACGCCGAGAAGCACCGCTGCCCAGCTGTCACCTTCGCAGAAGAGCCGTGGAGCTGTCGGCCAGTCAGGAGGCTCAAACGGAGGTGGGGAATCCCAATAGGGAATTCCAGGGGCGGAGCTTTGATGTCACAGAGACGTCCTTCCCGGCCGGCCGAAACTTGGACTCCAGGAAGGATGTCTTCGTGACGTCAAAGCTTCACAGTGCTTTAGAGCCCTCTCTAAGAGTGAACCTCTTACCCCCAACAATCTGGGTCCTCATTTGGCCCACCTCAGAAGGCTGAGTCAACCTGGAGTCTGGTGAGATTTGAACTGCCAAATTGCAGCCGGCTGTCAGTCAGCAGAAGTAGCCTGATGACTGCACTCTAACCATTGCTCCATCACAGCTCAAGTAAACTGAGAAAGTTCTGCTTTAAAGGCAGCAGGACAAAGGTCCATGTGACTTCCCATTCCTAGCCCAACCTTCATCTACAGAGTGCTTTACCTAGAATGACAAGACGTCAAAGCTCCAGAAATGACCACACAACTTTTCCTTGGCTGTCCTCATTCCTTTCTTTTTCCTATCAGGCCCTCTTGGGTTGTAGGGCAGGAGAAGCTGTCCTCAACTTACAACCATTCATTTAGTGACGGTTCAAAATCACATCTGCACTCCAAAATGCGATTTAAGGCCGTTTTTCAAACCACTGTTGCTAAAAAAAACCCTAAAACATATCGACTGGATGAAACCAGGCTTAATAGCAGTAACTGTGAGAGGGATTTTGAGCCTTAGTGAACAACCAGTTAAATATGACCCAGCAGTGTGCAGCGGCAGCCAAAAAAGACAATGCAAACCTAAGTTGCATCAACAGAGGGACACAATCAAGGTCAAGTGATGTACTAATAATACTTTATAAAGCCTTAGTAAGACCACCTGTCAATGGAGTGACATGATGCACTCAAGAACTGGCTTAACAACAGTGGCAAAAAACATGATAAAATGGGACAAGACTCACTTAGCAACAAAAATTGTGCCGTAATTCAAGGATGTCGTGTCTAAAATTGGAAGGACTTCAGTAGAAAGACTCACCCAATCACAACATGGTTCTCCAGTCCCTACTTTGGCTGCAATGCTCTGAAATATTGTCTTGATGTGAGGCCTGCAAAAGAAGCAAGCAGGGAAAGGGGTTAGCAAAGTGCAGTCAACTCCTTCATCCTCTTCTTGTGCCATATCTGTCACTGGATGTCAGCGATTGTATCGGCGATCCTATTTTTATCAACGGCCGCATGAAAAAGGGCTGCTGAGTTTTGTCCAAACTAATCACTTAGATTTTGAAGCCATGATCATCATCTTCGTCTTCGTCTTCTTCCTCCTCCTCTTCCTCTTCCGGGGGGGCACAGTGGTTAGAGTGCCGCACTGCAGGCTACTTCAGCTAACTACTAGCTGTAGTTCAGCAGTTTAGATCTCACCACCAGCTCATGGTTGGCTCAGCCTTCCCTTTCTTCCTTCGTGGGTCAAATGAGGACCCAGATTGTTGCGAGCAATATGCTAACTCTGTCAATTGCTTAGAGAGGGCTGTAAAAGGACTATGAAGCAATATATAAGTCTAAATGCTGTGCTATTAGGGTGTTATTATTATTCTGCCTGGACCTCATTTGCCTTCAATCTTTCCCTGGAGGATTCAGTGAAGTATGGCATATTTTTCCAGATGTCCAAAATATTCTAACTTTTTTGCTTTTAAATAGTTTTGATGACTTCCCTCAGCTTTCCCAGGTGGCTTATCCCCTCACTTCTGATTTTGTCGATCCAGTGTATTTATTTGTTTGTTCATTTGTTTGTGTGTGTATGAATGTATGTATGTAACAGCCACCTGCAAACCCACATTTCAAATGCTTCTAGTACCTTTCTCTCAAGAGACCAATTCTCAACTCTGTTAGAGCAGGATAGAAAAGATGTAGCATCTGACAAGCCTGCTTTTCAATCTTAGGTTTATGTCGTGACTGCAGAAGCCCTTTTGCATTTTGAAGAATGCTGTTTGAGCTTTCACTGTCCTTGTTTTTACTTCAGTAGTTATGTCCCAGCTTTCATGTAAATTAGAATCAGGGTATGCGATCCTCTCAACTTTTTTTAGTGATATTCTTTTCAAAGTTCTCAGTGATAAATTAATGGTTTGCTGATGACCATGATCTTGGTTTTTGCGGCGTTAAGCTTCAAGCTGTATTTTTCAGGTATTTCTGTGACTCTGTTGATGAAGGTCTTCATGCTTACTGGCAAGCAGAACTGTGTCATCAGCACATCTTAACTCAATTCCTAGCAGCCTTAAGATAAAGGATGAGGGAATAGTTATCGCAACTGTCCGAAATACGTACCAGGCTTCTTTCGCTCCGCCTGGCATAAGAGAGGGTCCGTATCGGGCTCCTTCTTCACCCCCACTTACGCCACTCCCCACAAACAGGATGCCTTTCTCCTTGAGTTCCTTGCAGCGCCTCTAAAACGGAAGGGGAAAAAAGCGGGCAGAGAAAATGAGAAAAAGGAGAATTTTTTTTAAAAATTCAGAGTGAAGCATTGCTCTTCAAAAATGTCTGTGGACAGTCTCAGTCCTCCGGGTCATGGTGGTCCTTTTTTCCCCAAGAGGCAAACTAGGCTTTCCATTTTTTCTTTGAAGACGTTTCGTTTCTCATCTCAGGAGCTTCTTCAGCTAAATGGTTTTTTTTTAAAGGAAAAATCAGAAAGTGCAGAATTGGAGAAGCTTCTTGGATGAGAAGTGAAACGTCTTTAAAATAAAAACCAGAAAAGTCCAGTTGCTTCTCTTTATATACTTCCTTTCTGAACTGGGGAAAGAAGTCTCGCTTCCCAATGTCCCTGGAAGTTTTTGGGCTTAAGGAAAAGAAACTTTTCTTTAAAAAACCCAGGAAAATAGCAGCTGAAATGCCAGGTGTATCTTGAATTTCCTGAGCTTGACTTAGTGGAGGCCTCAAAGCTGTTCAGTTTGATATTTTTTTCAAGTGAGACGAGCCCAGAACACAAATTCATTTCTGAGAAGTTTCCCCCCACATCACAAAATCCATTTTTTTGGTTAGAAGTGACCTACCGTGGTGTCTCTGTATTCCGAATTTCCTCCATCGATAATGATATCCCCACGAGAAAGAAGTGGCACCTGAAAACACAAGCAGGGTGTTTTTTGTGGATCAGCTCAAAAGACCAAGTCATGTGATCCAGTCAGAGTGTTTGCAGGGTGACTACTATTAAGAGACAACCCAGGTGCAAAACACAGCACACTAGACTTAGACATTTAACAGTGGTTTATATACAAGATATATACAGAACTATAGTACGTGATAGGCAAATTCCTGACAAGCAATCAATGTACTTCTTAGCAATGGATACAAGGAGAGAGTGAGAATACAAGGAGAGAGAAAATACACCCTCTTCTGCCTGTTTTATATAACCACCTCTTAAAGGGTAAAAACCTTTGTGGACCCCACAGTAGTCTAAAACTGACAACACCAATGCTGATTCATCATCATTGCATTAGCCTTACATTGCATCAGCTTTACAGTTGCACCAGATTTACAACCTTATATTGGCAGATCCCGTTTTGCAACCTCCTGACAAGCAAAGTCAATGGGGAGGCCAGGTTCCCTTAACAATTGCAGAGATTCGCTTAAGAACTGTGGCAAGAGAGGTTGTAACATGGGGCAAGACTCATGTGTGTGTATATAACATATTTTTGCTGATAATGAAAAGGTAGGGAGATCTATTTCAAGCTATTTTGTTCTCAACAGTTAGCCATACTCTTACCAGGATTTGAACCTGGGGGGCCTGCCTGCATGTGTGTGTGTGTGTGTGTGTGTACTGTATAATGCATATGCATATGTATGTATAATATATTTTTGCTGATAATGAAAAGGAAGGTACACTAGTATAGATCTATTTCAAGCTATTTTGTTCTCATCAGCTAGCCATATTCTTACTGGGATTTGAACCTGGGGAGTCTGCCTGCATACAAGTGTGAGTGTATGTATATGTATATGTGTATGTGTATATATATGTATGTATAACATACTTTTGCTGATAATGAAAAGGAAGGGAGAGTAGTACAGTGGAACCCCGACATACGAAATTAATTGGTTCCGGAAGGAACCTCGTATGTCGAAGAGCTCGTAGGTCGAAGCATTGTTTCCCATAGGAAACAATGGAAAAGTGATTAATGTGTGCAAGCCCGAGGGCTGAGGGGAAAAGACGTCGGCTGAGGGGTGCCCGGTGCTTCGGAGCCGGCATGGGGGGGCTTTCCATGCTGGCTCCGATCTTTTCAGATAGGCGCGCCGATTCTCCGCTCACTCCGGGTGAGCGGCGAATCGGCGCATCTGTTTAAAAAGATCGTAGCCGGCATGGAACATCCCCCCATGCCAGCTACAAGCTTTTCAGACAGGCGTGCCGATTCTCCGCTTTTAGCAGTGAGCGGAGAATCGGCGCGCCTGCCTGAAAAGCTCGTAGCTGGCATGGGGGGATGTTCCATGCCGGCTACGATCTTTTTAAACAGATGCGCCGATTCGCCGCTCACCCGGAGTGAGCGGAGAATCGGCGCGCCTGCCTGAAAAGCTCGTAGCTGGCATGGGGGGATGTTCCATGCCGGCTACGAGCTTTTTAAACAGATGCGCCGATTCGCCGCTCACCCGGAGTGAGCGGAGAATCGGCGCGCCTGCCTGAAAAGCTCGTAGCTGGCATGGGGGGATGTTCCATGCCGGCTACGAGCTTTTTAAACAGATGCGCCGATTCACCGCTCACCCGGAGTGAGCGGAGAATCGGCGCGCCTGCCTGAAAAGCTCGTAGCTGGCATGGGGGGATGTTCCATGCCGGCTACGATCTTTTTAAACAGATGCGCCGATTCGCCGCTCACCCGGAGTGAGCGGAGAATCGGCACGCCTGCCTGAAAAGCTCGTAGCTGGCATGGGGGGATGTTCCATGCCAGCTACGAGCTTTTCAGACAGGCGCGCCGATTCTCCGCTCACTGCTAAAAGCGGAGAATCGGCACGCCTGTCTGAAAAGATCGCCGCCGGTCCGGTGGGTTTTGCAGCAACCTCCGAGCCCAGGTTGCTCGGAGGTTGCTGCAAAACCCCACCAGACCGGCGGCGATCTTTTCAGACAGGCGCGCTTTCTCGAAAGGGCGGAGAAAGCCCTCTCTCGCAGCCTCCTGGCTGGGAGCACTTTCGCTGCGAGAGAGGGCTTTCTCCGTCCCTTTCGGGAAAGCCCTCTCTCGCAGCGAAAGTGCTCCCAGCCAGGGAGAGCGTTCAGATCCCCCCACCCCCAGCAGAAAGCGTTCAGATCCCCCCACCCCCAGCAGAAGCCAAGGACTCACCAAGCGCTGGATACGAACGGAGAAGAGCCAGGCTGGTTTGCTTTGCAGAGCCGAATAAAGCGTCACGCCCCCCTGACGCTTTTGGTGGCAAAAGAGCCCAGCATCGCTTCGGAAGCCGCCAAAAGCGTCAGAGGGGCGTGACGCTTTATTCGGCTCTGCATCAGCTCGGAAGCAAAGCAAGCCAGGCCGGCTCTTCTCGGCTCGTATCCCGAATGGAAGCTCGTGAGTCGAGCAAAAATTTCTCTACTCTCCCAGCTCGTATCTCGAGTACCTCGTAAGTAGAGCTGCTCGTATGTCGGGGTTCCACTGTATAGATCTATTTCAAGCTATTTTGCTCTCATCAGCTAGCCATACTCTTACCAGGATTTGAACCTGGGGAGTCTGTCTGCATACATATATGTGTGTGTGTGTGTGTGGGGGGGTGTTTCTGTTGAATCACCCTGGTATACCAGCTGTGGCTATATATATATATATCAGCTATATATCAGCTATGGCTAGCTTATGAGAGTAAAATAGCTTGAAATAGGTCTATACTAGTCTCCCTTCCTTTTCATTATCAGCAAAAATATGTTATATATTTTCTATATAACATATTTTACAAGCTGGCATCATCTCAGAGGGGTTTCCTTACCAGCTTGTTGATGAAGTCATCCACAGCGCTTCCAGCCTTGACCAGTAGCATGACACGACGGGGTTTTTTCAGTTTTGAGATCATTTCCTCCAAGGAGTGAGCTCCAATCACTTTGGTGCCCTTGGCCTCTTTGGCAAGGAAATCGTCCACCTTGGAGACTGTCCGGTTAAAAGCACACACCTGGGCAATGAAAGGAAGAAGAGGTGGGAGAAGAAATATGAAACTTCAGAAATGTAATTATTTAAAAAGCTTGCTTTCCCTGCTTTCTTTGTTGCAGACTAGGAAAATCTTTCCCAAATGACTGACTGCATTTTTCCATCGTCCCTTTCCCTGGCAAAATATATTGCTCATTTGCTGAATTATATTTATTTAGGAGTTAGTTACACAGAAACAAAATTACATTTTACAGCTAAATCTTCTGAAGACAAGAGCAAGAGAGAAATCCTTTTTAAAAGCTTTCTTGTTTGTTTTTTCTTAAATAACATCCTCTTTATTTTAAAGCCAATGGGAGGATGATTATTGATTTTCACGGTTTATATTCTTTAATCTGGCCATAACAATGCTATCAGATGCCGAAAACCAAGATTGAAATGCTACAATTAACAGGCAAGATGTTTATAAAAGAATTGATAACCTGTGGTGGGATGTAGCAACACAAGTTATTGAAGCCACATCTCATAGACATTTGATCTCAGGGATGCCCAGTTTCTGCCTCTTGCAAATCATTTTTTGCACCTAATCTTTGCAACTCAAGGTTTACTCACCACAAAACCATGATCATTCATATTGAGGATGAGATTCTGACCCATGACCGCCAGGCCAATCAATGCAATATCTGCTCTGCAAAAAAGAAGTGTAGAAAAATGATGTTTAGATAGCAAATTTGGTTCCAATAAAGAGAGCTCATCCCTCTGTGGCAGGCAGCCTGTGAAATGTCCTTAGGTTACTCAAGCAAGTAAGCCCAGCTACAAGAAAATAAAAGTAGCAAAAATGGAATTACAGTAGCAAATTATTCATAAGTTAGCTTTCTGCAAAGTACCCAGAAAGTGTCTGTCATCCAGATAAGACACATCAATCCATCTTACAGCAGTGGCCAAAATTGTGGAAACCTTTTGGGGAAAGTGTATTTTTGAGGTTTGATGGCTAATAACAGCATTTCCTTTGAGTACTGTACTATAAAATCAATGGAAAGATAATTTAAAGCCCAGTTTAGTCTTTTCAAACCTTTGTTTGAGAGATAAAAATGGATCTTCTTGTGCAATTCTTGATTTTAGACCAAATTCCTGCAGTCTACGCGGAACAGTCCTTGCACTCAACTTCACATTGCATTTCATACATCCAGATGATTTTCTTCTATCACGTAGGCAGTTTCTTAATTCTTCTATCATCATTTGCTGTTGTGCACCTTTTCCTGCCTTTACCAGTGTGGTTTTGTAGTGACTGAGTCTCCTTATACCTCTTCAAAAACTTAGAAATGCCAACTTTGGTTAAGTTCCCACTAATTTTTCTTCTAATTTCTTTATAGCTGTCGCCTTGTTCATTTAATATTACTATTTTACTTTGCTTTCTGGGCGACCAGTCAACTCTTTGCACCATTATTTTAATTTTATTATGTTTTTCAAGCTTGCTAAATGAAAGAACAAAAAAACTCCCAACCAACTTGATAGCGATCTCATAACACATTGACAAATGTGCTCCTCTCAGCTTCAATACATGACATCAATAACTGACTCCTACTGTGATCTGATTGGCTCATTGCCAAACAAGATGACACCTGATTGGCTCTCTAAAGATTCATGCTCATTGGTTACAAATTAGATGAAGGAAAGCTACTTGATATCAACCTAATCAAGCTGTGCTTCCTTTTTCTGGTTATTTGGCTATAACTTTTCATGTAAAGATATTGAACAAATTTTGCTGCATTACATTCTTGATTAAATTATCTTTCCATTGATATACAATTTTATGGTACTACTGTACTCCCAAATAAAAGTGGTGTTGTCAACAATCAAACCTCAAAAATACACCTTTCCCAAAAGGCTTCCACAATTTTGGCCACTACTGTATATAGATATTACAATTATACGGTATATTACTAGCTCATCACCCAGTATTGCCCGGGTATTTATTTATCCCAATCCTGTATTAGACAGGAAAAGGAATGAATTATATCTATAGTGTAAAATTATTGCCCTGGCCAACAGCATGGGAACAATTCTACAAGGAACAGCCTTTCAGGGGATTATCTGCATTAGCAGGTAGCTCCCACGACAACTTGCCCTCTTTGCTTGAAGCGGAGGGCCTAGCCCAGCAGTGATGGCTAACCTTTTTGATGTCGCGTGCTGAAAGTGTGCTGACACCCATAATGCACCCGACACGCCCCACCCATGTGCACCCGACCCCTCCCACGTAACCCTCGTGATCCATTTTGGGCCTTGTTGTAGGTCTTCCTGCAGCCTCCTGGGAGCAAAAATGGGCCATGCGTGGGCGGCATCTCCCCACGCCGTGTTTTGGGCCTAGTAGGCCTGCCTGCACTTATAATACAATGTGCGTGCGCCACCCATGCATGCATGCATAGCAGAGACCTGGAAATCAGCTGGTCAGCAGGAAGCATGCACACATGCGCAGTGGAGCTGAGCTGGGGCAACGGCTTGCATGCCCACAGAGAGGGTTCTGCATGCCACCTGTGGCATGTGCCATAGGGTCGCTATCACGGGCTTAGAGGGTTTATTTTTTGTTTGTTTGCTTGCTTGTTTTTTATGAACCAATCCCCCTCACCAGTGGGAGCCCCTTGTGGAGTACCACGAATCCATTACCATGGCAATCCCACAGTACTGTACTGTAGAAGCCAGAACTTGAATCCGAAATGCACACTAGCACTGTCAAAAGGACAGTGATTTGACACTATAATTCACTCCTTTTCATTTCAGCAGCCTAGGCGTTCCAGAGTTATGCTGAACACCTCTCTCCCCCCCCCCCAGGGGCGTTAGAGGTGTTTTACTCCCAAGTTTGGTTGAAATTGCTCAAGACATAGAAACATAGAAGATTGGCAGCAGAAAAAGACCTCCTGGTCCATCTAGTCTGCCCTTATACTATTTCTCGTATTTTATCTTAGGATGGATATATGTTTATCCCAGGCCTGTTTAAATTCAGTGACTGTGGATTGACCAACCACAGTCTGCTGGAATTTTGTTCCAAGCATCTACTCCTCTTTCAGTAAAATATTTGTGCATGTTGCTTCTGATCTTTCCCCCAACTAACCTCAGATTGTGCCCCCTTGTTTTTGTGTTCATTTTCCTATTAAAAACACTTCCCCCCTGAGGCATTCCAGAGTTATGCTGGTACACAACACACACACACACACCCTGGGGTGCTAGAGTGTCTTACCCCCACAAGTATTTATTTCCAGATAGTATGTCATCTATGTACTAAATTTGGTTGAAATTGCTCAAGACATTCCAGTTATGCTGGTACACACACACACACACACACACACTTAGGCGTGCTAGGGATGTCTTACCCCCACAGTATTTGTTTCCAGATAGTATGTCATCTATGTACCCAGTTTTGATGAAATTGCTCAAGGCATTCCAAAGTTATGCTGAAACATACATACATACTGCCTTTTATATACTGTATATATATCTACATATATTATAAGCATTGCTTCTCACTTTAGGCTTCCCATAGCAACATGACCCCCACCCAGCAGTGGGCTATGAGCCGGAACACTAAATTGTACTCGCCGCCACAGCTCAGAAATTCTTGCGGTGCCAGAGCGATTTTGCTGCTTCACCTGTGGAGGTAGCAAAATTGCGCACGGAGCTGCAGGTGCGCCCATGTTTCGGCATGTGCGGAAGCAAAAAACCCTCGCCAAAACACAGGCGCACCTGCGGGCCCTTGCATGATTTTGCTACCTCCACAGGTGAAGCAGCAAAATCGCGCTGGCCCCACAAGAACATCCGAGCCCCAGCAGCTAACACAATTTAGCGTTCTGGCTTGTAGCCCACCGCTGTTCCCACCCTAAACCACAGATCATGGTTTGCAAGACACAAGTGGTGTGTGTGTGCAAAACACATACTAGGCCAAACCAACCGAGTTTCATCAGAGATTGCACTGCACAGGGGGGGGAAATGAGAATACCCATAAGAAGCAGCTCAAACTCAGGAAGGTTGCAAGTTGGTTTTGCTAAATGCTCACCTCCCCAGAAGGCGGAGATGGGTTGCAACAGCCTCTTGCCTTAAAGAAGAATCAGGAAGGAAATTGGATTTCTCAATCCTGCCTATTTTTCTTTCTCTCTCTTCAGCCCTGGCACTCAGCTTGAACTCAAAATCAGTGGTGGTGCAGCCTTCCAGAATTAAACTGAGCCGGCTTCAGAGATCAAGGAAGTGATAGGGGCAAAAAATTGCAGGCAGAAATTCTTTACTTCCCTGAAGTGAAGGAGATTAATTGCAGGTGTAAACTCTTAACTCAAAAAAACCCAAAAGTTGCCAAAGCAGAGTGTGCCAAAAAGAGTCAAGTCACACTATGGCATCATGAGTTGTGTGAATGCTAGCTTTACATTTGCCAAGTCTAAGAAAAATAAAGAAATTATGATTTTCGTGTGAGGGAACTTTCCTGTGCCAGCCCTAACTTCTCTACTTAGTGTTTCTTCTTTCCCCCTTGGGGAAATCTTAAACAGTTTTAACCTAAAGGCCCTGGAGTAGATCGGTTGAAAAGCTGATCTGGGTTTTCTTTGGAATCTGGAGGTCGGTGTCTTTCTCTGCTTGACCTGCAAACTGGCAGAAGCCACCCATTCCAGAGAGCAACCATTACAATATCTTGTAGCAATGAGTTCCACAAGAATCTGTGAAAAAAGGAGCTGTTTGAAACCATGTTCTTGCAATCATGTTGTTAAGTAAGGAAAAAGTTAAGATTCTACTTTGATCCTTGCTTTTTACATACAATGATCACTGGCCTGCCTGATTCTATAGATCAGTTTCCTCTAAACTAACTTCCCTTTCGGTTCTTTTCAGTTCTTGCCAATCCTGCCCACATTTTCTTTTCTCAGATTAACCAGGTTTGCTGAGCAGGCCTCAACTTAACACCCACATCACCAACCTATCCAAACCATGGTTGATGACCTATCCTGGCCCAAGCCCTATGTCCCAAGCTCACCCAAACCAGAATTATCTTTAATATGGCCACCATGGCAATCCTGGGGGAAGGGGGAAATTGGCCTGAGGTAAATTTATTGATTTGACAGCTCCTTTTTTTTAACATAGCAAGATACCTTTGAAGATTGGCTTCATCAACCAATGGGAAACTTGTCAGGGGAATACCAGGCTTGAGTAGGAGCCAATGAAAGGACCCCTAAATTGAACCCACCTATCAGGTGAGGAGGGGAGGGAGAAATGGTATATAAGGGGGACCCCAGCTGAGACTTGGTTCAAAAGCATTGGGGAAGGGGAGGAGGAGGAGAAGAAGAAAAAGAAAGGAAGAAGGGAAGAAAGAATGGAAGGAAGAAGAGGAAGAAAAGAAGGGGAAGAAGAATGAGACCAAAAAGTGAGGAAGTGAAGAAAGAAGAACGGGAGCTGCTGTAGAGAATGAAGGGGGGGGGAGAAGAGAAGGAAGAAGGAAGAAGGGAAGAAAAAAGAAAGGAACGAAGAAAAAGGAGGAAATGAAGAAGAATGAAGGGAAAGAATAAGACCGGAGAGTGAAGAAGAAAGAAGGGGGAACGAAGTAGGCTGAATCGCTGGGGGAAAAGTCACCGGTCATCCCCAGAAGCCTGAGGCAAAGTAGCCCACCTAAAGAGGACGAAATGAATGAAGCAGGCGGCGCCACTGGAGAAATCACTGTCCACCTCAGACGGCTGAGGCGAAGACGGCACCTGCTGCCCAAGAGGAGGGCGGGAGGCGCCAAGAGGACCCCCGATTTGGCGCGCTCCCTCAGTCTGGCGGCGCGCAGCCTCGCCGCCATCGCCCCGGCTTCCAGATCCAATAAGACGCTACAATAACTGCATTCTTTCTGGAGGGGGGGAGATATAATATCTGAGAACGGGACACACACACACACCACCACCCCCGCTCCACAAAGCGCTTTTCCTTTGGCGTCCGACCGAGGGCATTTGAGGGGATTCGCTCGGCTCTTCGCCACAGCGAGGGTCCAATGCCCGCTCGCGAGGGAGGAGAGGTTGTTTCTGGGCATGCGCTGAGCACCATCCCCTCTTCGCCTTCTTCCTCCATCCCCCCTCCCCTTGGTACTCGATGCGTCTGTACGCATGTCAGGGGAGATGGGAGGGGGTCCTCTTCACGCCCCCACCACCACCACCAAAGACCTGGACGAAACCACTTACTCGGCCATGGCGACGACAGGCAGGCAGGCAAGAAGATTTAAATAATAATTAAAAAAGGCTGCTCTTCTCGGGCGAGGCTTCTTTCGCTCTGGGCCGGCCCACCGCGGAGAGGACGCGGCTGCGGGTCGCCTCGCCCTTTAAAGGCGGCGTAAGCCGGCCTCTCTCGCTTGCCCACGGGGGGAAGTGGGCTGGCCGGAGGCGCCCGACGGAGAGGAGGAAAAGGAGGAACTAGGATCGGCTCACCTTCGGCCCGTCCCTCATCTGGGCGGGGAAAAGTTCCCTGCATCAAGGAATGAATGAAGGTGGACCCGGAAGAGAGCTCGGCTTTTGCCCGGGGATTATAGAAGTGGATCTGCGTGGTTTTCAGTATCCTGGCTTATCTGCCCGTGCGGAGGAAAATGGGGAAAAAAGAGCTGCCCCCCACTCCTGAAAACAAGCAGTCTCCGAAAATTGTCTCGTCCCCTTGAGGTTTTTCTCTTCTCTGATCTGGAAAATGACTCCCGTGAATCATCCCATCTGTTGAACTCATCAATTAATAATACCTATTAATAATAATAGTAATATCTATTCATCATTGGTTACTTACAGGACCGTCAAGTAACAGGTTACTTATGGAATAACAACAACGAGTTGGAAGGCACCTTGGAGTGGTGTGGAGTCTTCTAGTCCAAACCCGTTTAGGCAGGAAACCCTACACTATTTCAGACAGATGGTTATCCAACATCTGTTTAAAAACTTCAAGTGTTGGGGCATTCACAACTTCTGGAAGCAAGCTGTTCCACTGATCAACCAAATTTCTCCTTAGCTCTAAGTTGCTTCTCTCCTTGTTTAGTTTCCACCCATTGCTTCTTGTTCTACCCTCAGATGCTTTGGAGAATGGGCTGACATGTCATCTTTGTTGCTCTTCTCTGAACTTTTTCTAGAGTCTCAATATCCTTTTTGCATGGTGGTGACCAAAACTGAGTGATTGTGGATGATTGATTTTAACAGCACATATGGAAGGTATTCTACATTCTCTCCTTAATAAAGAGCTGATGGTACATAAAAAGGTTTATGTACCTTTTATAAGAGCATCTGCACCAAAGACAAATTCCTTGTGTGTCCAATCACACTTGGCCAACAATAAAGAAAAAAAGCACACTCTTGTATTGGCAGCAAGTCTTGGACCCTTTACACAAGGCAGGACAGAAAAGTTGAATACCTTCCATATAGTATCTAGCTTCCTACGTCTTCATCCACCCATCCCCATCTGAGCACCCATTTCAACCTACCTACCTACTTGCCAGCCAGCCAACCAACCAGTCCATTCATCCATCTTCATAATGTGGAAGGATGGGGACAGAAAATGAGACTTTAAAAAGAGCTGAAGAAGCTTCTTGGAGAAGAACTGAAAAGTCTTCAAAGTTCAGCGGCCTCTTTAAAAAGCACCTTTAGGATAACCATGACCTGGATGACTGAGAATTTCCATAGACTTAATAGTGTTTTTTCTTTATTCTGGCTGCTGTAGCCTCCTCACCCTTTAAGTCCACAAGGATCTTCAACTTTTATATCTCCTTGGAAAAAGGAGCAATCCACCAACTTCTAAAGTCGTTTGTTTTCCTCCTGCCCTGCTCCATTTTTGTTTTTTTCCTAGGGGCATAGGGAAGCCAAGAGAGAAACCACCACCTACAAGGATCTTATTCAAAAGGTAGCTCCAAATGCCCCATATCTTTGTAAATAAACAAGACAGTACAAAATGAGCACACACCTTGTTCATACGCTAGTTGTACCTTTATTGTTTTCCACCTTGCTTACTAACATTTCAGTGGTGCAGTTACCATACACAGTTAGATTAAGAGTATCTGCATTGCACACCTAAAGGCTATACAGCAAAATGGTTCCAAATTAGTACAAATACATGAAGTCTATTTACAGTTTGTATACCCAAGCTCCAAACATCAGTTATATTTACAAAATAAAACATGGGTTTGCCGGGGAGGGGAAGGGGACCGAGTGGGGTTGGGACAAAAGGAGTAAAAAAATTAATTGTAAAACATCAAAACGTGTTTTGAATGGATTCCTTCCAACCGGGATGAAATCGGTTCCAAATGAAAAATTTTGAGAATTGGGTCCAAAAGGCCACTTCAGTTGGGTAGCAAAGAAAGGGGAGGGGGAGGTATGTAAGTGGAGTGCCAGGTCCCTTTTAAAAAACAAAATACATCTGCAAAGCACAAAGGACTTGGGTCAGGAGTAACCAGCCATGGCCACTTTAAGACTGTGGACTTCAACTTCCAGAATTCTTCATGGCTGGCTCCTGAATTCCGAGAGTTGAAGTCCACAGGTCTTAAAGTGGCCAAGGTTGGAATCTCCGGATTTAGGTAATCAATAAATTAAGGAATTAGGATGGATGTTGCAAGCAGGTTGGGAGTTCCACCGATGCTGCACCAGGAAGCAGAGAAGAATCTATTGCTCTGCAAAACTTCAAAATCACTTCGGCTGGTCTTCTTCAGCTGGATGGATTTGAACCCTGCACCAAAGTGGCCATTGGAGCCCAACATAAAATTTCTCTCCCTGTCCCCACTCCCCTTCCTCGGGCTAGTGAGGAAGCACAGCATGAAACACATTCCTGACACCTTTTTTAAAAAGTGTAAGGCGCTAACCACCACCCAGGCAGGAGGAACGGTAGTGGATGACTGTTTTCCCTGGACAACCTGAGGTCCTGTTTCGGATACATTCAAGGAACCTTCAAGCAGCAAAGTTAAGTTTTTATTTTTAAATATTCCCCTGTTATTTAAAGCAGCATGTTAAAAATAAAATAAAACACAAAACATTAATGGAATGGGAGATTTATCTTGTACCGCATGATGCCTGGGCAGACACAGGATTAATTTATGGTAGATCATAACAAGAGGGAGAGGAGAACAATGGAAGTTGGGATTTATGTACAAGGAAAGCCAGCACAAATACACATCCATTTACAAATAATAAAAATGAAAAATACAAATTAAATACCGGTAATTCCTACAGTGCACCCGGTTAACAAAGCGGAAGGAAGGAAAATGTCTTTGCTTGGAAAACACCATCAGGACTTTGCTTGGTTCCTTAGCAGCCCTTTCTAATTTGATGTAATTTAATAACCAAACGGGGCATCAGAGAGAGGAATTAAAGTATGCTGTTTGCAAAGATAAAACGATGAATCTACTGACTCCAATTGAACAAAAGGAGCAGATTATTCTGAATTCACCATCAGGGGCCATTCCTTTAACTGAGAACTCTGCAAAGGAGAAAATGTCAACGGTTCTTGGTCCTTGTTTGGAGCCGCAGGGCCTGCGCAGAGGGTTGGCTGGCCCGTGGCAGCGACCTGTAGCTCCGGAGACCGGCCCAAAGAGCTGGCTGGCTCTAGGCCGTGTCGGCTGCTTAAAGCTTTCTACATCCAGCTTCTGCAGAGATTCAGATAATTTAAAGGAAAACATAGAGGTGGAGTTTCTTTCTCTGCTTTGCAAGAAAGCAGGGCTGGCAGATTTTTTTAGGATGTGTAAGGATTTCCAAAATGGGAGGAAAAAATTCAATCATAATTCCCCCGAGATCAATTTTAAATCATCCGCCGCATAACCAAATCAGGAGCATCTAAAATAAGCAATGGAAGAAGGCTTAAGATTTACACTGAACCTCTTGCTTATGTAAAGATTAGCTGAAGGTGACATAGTGGTGTCCTTTGAGTAATCTATAAGTTACATTGTGCTCTTCTGACCTCCTAATGCTCCCATAGAGCACTTTATATAATTCTTGTTACATATGGTGTGGTTTTTCCAGAGCAAATTTTCAAACCAACTTTGTTCCAAGCTCAACAAACGAACAGTTATAGTAGCGTAGACACACTATTGCCAGAAAATTCCTTTTTCCAGCTTCAGACAAGATTCCCTACATTGTTTTTATAGCCCAAAGCTGGAGTGAGATTTATGTATGTATGTATTTGTCATTAAAGTCACTGCAAAATGCCTCTCATTACCACCACCTCAAAAAAATCCCATGGCTCTTCAGTCGGTAGCCTTGTAGTATGGATGTTGTGTAGTGTCATCACAGGTCTGAAAGTCCCACTAAGACTCATTTTTATGGCAATAAACCCAAAGCAATCAAACCAAATACATAACTATGTCCCACTTCAGGATCCAAGGTCCTTTACAGGTTCCCTTCGCTCTATGCTGGGGGCGTCCAACTTTGGCAACTTGAAGACCTGTGCACTTCCAACTCCCAGAATCCCCCAACCAGAGAATTGTGTGGGAGTTTGAAGTCCATGGGTTTTCCAAGGTTGCCAAGATTGCATGCCCCCGCTCTGCGCGGAAGTGACACAGAAAATGCTCAGAAAATCTCCCCGACTCTACGTCACAGCAAGCTCTGTGGACTACCACGGCAGAATTAAAACAGGATTTCCCGGCCCCACTAAGGCATTGATCTGAAAAGGGGTAGGGGGGCAAGCTACACCCCGCGCCAACCCAATGGGATGAATGCAAAATAAGGTTTAATTCAGTTTAATTCACTGCATGCATGATTTTTTTGGTGTATGTGAGGGAAAATCAGATTTTTGCCTTTCTCTGGACAGATCAGTGATTAGCAAGGCTCTTTTTGCAGCCTTCTCTGCACAAGTTGAGCCAAGATGCTAAAAACCAAAAGGAGACACATATCCACACACACATACACACACACACACACACGATTGGAGGATGGAGAAAACTTCTTTGGAAAGCCAATGGAGTCACATTTTCCCTCTCCGACTTGCAGGCAAAAAGCCGGGATGAGCACATCCACTTCCACCATGGAAATAATGCCCTGATAAGCTAATCGAGAAAGGGGGTGTGGCTGGATTTCTAGACCCCGGCTGCAGTTTGAATATGTATTTCTTAAGAGGGTTCTGCAAAGGAGGTATAGGAGTGTCTAAAGGGAGATCAGTGGTTGCAGAGTGTTGTCTAGGCCTCCTTTCCATCACCTTGTTTTCAACTTCCTTCCCGACTCAGGAATGCCAGGGCAATGCTCTTGGTGGCAGAGACAGAAAGAGGGAGAGAGGAAAGGAGCTTAGATTTAAAGCAGGAATGTTTCTAAAATAGTTACGAAGGATCCTTCCACCGTGGGGAAGGCAGGGAGAAAGCGGTGCTGCTCCTCAGCCCCAATGCTAGTTTAATCTCCCCTTTCACCAGGCGGACCCCACTTCAAACACCGTCCTGCCTTCCTCCAGTTGATTCTGCCGATGCGAAAAACGGGGCGATCACATTAAGCCCAATCGGCTCTGCCTAACTTTTCCATTGTACCAGTTCAAATCCTTCAAGATTTCCGGCTTTCCAGAGGGTGCTTGGTGCTCGGGGGAGTACCAAGGGCAGGAAAATCCCGCTGCCAGTCCTGAAGATCTGAAACCCACTCGTCTGAATCTGTCTCAAAGATAAAGTTGCAGGCAACCATCACTAGCCAAGCTGCAAAGGCTGACTTGTTTACCGGGCTATGCCGGTGGCGGGCTAAACCGAGCCTGGGTTAAGTCCACCCTCTTGGTGATAACCGATTCCTAAACCAGAGATCCAAAATAATAGATCCAAAAGTAAATAAATAACTACAACAGTAAGTAAAGGCAACATACGCTGGGAAGTGGGGGGGATGCCGCTTCCCACCCGCAAATGAAGGGCAGGAGCATTTCCTGGTGAAACACAATCTGGAGTTATTTCCAAGCCATCAAAGCTGGACGGGGAAAAAAAATTAAAGTCCTTGAAACATTCAGACAACATTCAGACAATTCAGAGACAAACACACCTAGGGAAGCAGGACAGGCAACGTCACTTGGGGTGAGGAACCAAGGGCCCACGTGGGAGGGGGAGTTATTTTTTTTTTCAAAACAAAAAAAGTCGTGCATATATAAATATGAAACCCTCCCCCTCCTTCCACCCCATTTTCCTCCCCACTGACCCACACAACTTTTCCCCCTCCCGTCATTTCATCTTGGGTTTGGCCACATGCGATTACTAGTGTTTTCAACACTTGAATAGGGGAGAAAAATCATTAGAGTCGTATTTTTTTAAAAAAAAGAGGGGGGAGAAAGGAGGGAGAGAGAGAAAGGAGAGAATGTGGGGAAAGTGCTGGAAGTGAGTCAAGTTAAGCCACTGGGGGAAGGAAGGGGTGTTGTTTAAATACAAGGGAAAGAGGAGTGACTCAAATATCACAGAGAAAATGAGAGGGGAGGTTTTATCTCATAGCCAAAGATGGATTTTGGGGTGAAAATAAAAATTGCGTGAGCATTCCCGAGGGACCTCAGTACTTCAGTTGTCCGGAGAGTCTTCGGGCAAGTTTGGACCTGCAGAGGAGAAAGAAGAGGACAGGAACTGAAGGAACCACAGCCGGCACCGAGATGGAAAACATAACACAACCGCATAGACAGTCTCTCCTAACTAGTTGTGTTTCTACAAGTGGCAGGATCAGGATTGATCTTAATTATGCCGCAGACTGGCACAAAAGTTAAAACGTTAAAACTAAATGCATTCTCCAAAAGTTATTGGAAAAGAACTATAGCAAAATAGTAATATGAATAAGGATCTTTCTTTCTTTAGTTGGTGGGTTTCCCCCACCTTATCGTTTTGCTACTGAAACGAGCATTGGCTGGATTTGAATCCTGAAGGAGATGGTTCCACATCAAAATGATCTGATTTCCCTAACAGAAGATACACCATATTTTTGGAGTATAAGACGCACCGTTTCTGCCCCTAAAAGAGGCTGAAAATTTAGATGCATCTTATACTCTGAATGTAGCTTTTTCGAGCCGCCCCCACCTAGCCTTAACGAAGTGCTAACGATCTTCCTGGTTCTTCCCAGCTTGCAGGCTTGTTTTCATTGCTACTCCCTCCGGAATAGGTTTTTTCAGCCCTAACGAGGTGCTAACGATCTTCCCAGCTTGTAGGGTTTTTTCATTCGTACTCGCTTTGAAGATTTTTTTCTTCAGCCCTAACCAGGGGATAAAATAATGTACCGAAACTGACCAGACTAAGGATGCTAGCCAGATGAATACCTAGTAGGCAGATCCCCCCCCCCCCTATTTTCCTCCCTAAAAACTAAGGTGCGCCTAATACTGGTATATGGTATGTTGACCTGAGGTCACTGCAGGATGTGCAGTGCAACAGGGCATGTGGGATATCTTTCGGTTCCCCATTGCCATACTCTCACTGAATGGAGGTCTTTGAGTGTGGCTGGGCTGAGAGGCCAAGAGGGGCCCGCTCCAAAGATCCGGCAGCCCCGGTATGTCCTTCTTACCGTATCGTTCCAGCAAGAAGGGGGTTGAAGGCGTACAGCCAGTCACTCATGTCTTTGTCATTTAGGGCTTGCAGGAGGACGCCCCGGTGTCTGGTGCAGACGGCAAAGGTGTTTGGTGTCTAAAACGCAAAAATAAAACATGCCTGACATTTAGAGCGTTCCTCCTCCCCCCGCTCTACAATTTTCAAGCCTTCATGATTCTGGAAAGTGGATGTTTGTTAACCAATATTGGCTTTACAGAATTGGAAAGTTTTGAAAATTCTTGGACAGGTTTTTGGAGGAGCCGTCATCCCTTCCTTCCCAAGGAATTCCTTCTTGAACTATACAGGGTTCGAAGGCCATGTTACCACCGCGGTGGGACTTGGCACCAAGCAGGTGATCCCTTAAATATGAGCCAGCCGTGTGTGGGGCAGGAGCCAAAAAGCTAATGCAATCCTGGGTTGTATAAACAGAGGCGCAGAATCAAAATCATGTGAAAAATTACTTTGCGCTGGCATCCTTCAGTCTTGAAAGAGCATGGTATCATGCTCTGGATTCCCCAGAGCATGAAGTCTGGGTAGGTTTGTATGGAGGATAGACTTACTACCGGTTTTATAAAGACTTAGCAAGGCCACACCTGGAATACAGCAGGTTGAGACTTTGGAAAAAGTGCAAAGAAGAGCAACTAAGATGACTAAAGGCCTGGGGGCTAAAACCTATGAAGAACTATTGCAATAATTGGGTATGGCCAGTCTACAGAGAAGGAGGACTAAGGAGGGACGTGTCAGTAGTGGGTTGCTACAGGTACGGGCCACAACACAGTTCCGGTAGCAAAAATGGAGCTGCGTGCGCAGCTATGCGCCTCTGGCATGTGTGCAGGTGCATCCAAGTGAGATTTTGCTTCTGTTCATGTGCAGGAAGCAAACTCCCATGGGGGGACAAGCGTGCACAAGATTTCAGCTATTTTTTGCTTCTGCGCATGCACGGAAACAAAAATAATTGCCAGAATCTCCTTCGCGCGTGTGCGTGTCCCCTTGCGAGATTTTGCTTTCTGCGCATGAGCAGAAGCAAAATCTCACTCGGATGTGCACGCACGATGGAAACGCAGAGCTGCCAGAAACATTTTCGCTACTGATATCAGCAGAAGCAAAATCTCGCTCAGATGTGGAGCTGCCGCACATTGCACCAGTAGCGGTATGGAACAGCAACACCCCACACCGACCCCCTGGACATAATAGCAGTATTCCCGTGTTGGAGGGGCTACCCCAAAGAAGAGGGGAGGGTCAATTTATTTTCCAAAGCACTAGAGGGCAGGACACAAGAAACAATGGATAGAAACCAATCAAAGAGAGACACAACCTGGAATTAAGGAGGACCTTCCTGACAGTGAGAACAAATAGCCAGTGCAAAATCTTGCCTTCGGAAGATGCAGGCGCTCCATCACGGGAAGTTTTTAAAAAAAGACATAGACAATCACTTGTCTGAGATGGCACAGGTTCTCCTGTTTGAGCAGGGGGCTGGACTAGACAGGATGTCCAGGGGGGAAAGGCATTTTGAAATTCCCTGATATTTCCCTGTAACTTGTGATTTAGTTAGGGAGCGGTTGTAGATGGCATCTTACTAAATGGCTAAGCCGTGGAGAAATATCGGTATTTATTTATTTATTCATTCATTCATTCATTCATTCATTCATTCATTCATTCATTCATTAGATTTGTATGCCGCCCCTGTCTGTAGCGGAGGAAGCAAACTGTTGCCACAGTTATGCTCGTTTTGGCTTGACTCAGCCAGGCAGCACGATCAGTTTTTGTTTTACATGACTTTTCCTTGATTTTTAAACATTTTAATACAGTTTGGGTTTTTCCCTGATTTTTTTCACGAATTCCCTGATAATTCTTGGATATCGCCCGAACTGCCGATTTCCCTGATAATTCCCTGATTTTCCTGTTTTCCAGGTTTGGTGGACACCCTGACTAGAAGACCTCCAGGGTCCCTTCCAGCTCTATTCTGATCAATTTTATTTATTTATTTTTTAAAAAATAATGCTTATTAAATATTAACATTAAAAGGAGAAAACAAAGATGACAAACATAAAAAGGAAAATGGAATAATACATAATATGAAGTACCGTATTTTTCGCTCCATAAGACGCAGTTTTTTTCCTCCCAAAGTAGGATGAAAAATCAGCCTCGTCTTATGGAGCGAAGATGCAGGCAGGGAGGGGGGGGAGGCTGCGAACTTGGAAGCGCCATCCCGCCGGCTGGCTGGCTAGCTGCTGCCTGGCCCCCTCCCTCCCGGAGGAGGGTCTCCCTCCTCACCACCAGCGGCGCTCCCCCCGCCAGCCAGCCAGCCAAGCCCCGCGCCCGCCGGAACCGGCTCCTCGCTCTCCCCCCACCGCCCGCCGCGTTTGCAGGAGGTGGGGAGGGTCGGGCGGCCCGCCAAGGCCAGGAGGGACGCCGCTGCCCCCCCTTCCCTCTCTCCGCTTGCCGCTGCGCCGAGAGGAAATGCCGGCAAAGGCTTTTGTCAGCGGAGGCCGGCAAAGGCGATATTCAATGTCGGGGGCGCACGGGCGGTTGCGCGCGCTCCCTATCTCCCTGCTAGCCCACTCGGAATATTCAAAATAAGAAAAGCCTTTGCCGGCGAAGGTTTTTCTTATTTTGAATATTCCGAGTGGGCTAGCAGGGAGATAGGGAGCGCGTGCAACCGCCCGTGCGCCCCCGACATTGAATATCACCTTTGCCGCCGGCCCCGCCTCTCCTACAACCCCCTTGCTGAGAGCTCTCGGCAAAGGTGAGGCGGGCAGGGCGTGCGTGCGTCACCGCTGAGAAGAACGGAGAACGAGAGTGAGTGAGAGCAACAGACAGCAAGATAGTGAGAAAGAGAGAGTGAGAGAAAGGGGGGAGAGAGAGAAAGAGAGAGGGGGAGAGAAAGAAAGAGAGGGAGAGGGAGAAAGAGAGGGGGAGAGGGGGGAGAGCTAGCAAGAGAGGGAGAGAGAGAAAGAGAGAGGGAAAGGGGGGAGAGAGAGAGGGAGAGGGGGGAGAGATAGCAAGAGAGGGAGAGAGAGAAAGAGAGAGGGAAAGGGGGAGAGAGGGGGAGAGAAAGAGAGGGAGGGAGAGAGAGGAGATAAAGGAAGAGGAGAGAGAGAAAGGAAGAGAAAGAAAGAAAGAGGGATAGAAAGAGAGAGAGAGTGAGAGATGCTCAGTGAGCCTTTCTTTGAAGTTGCCTTTCTTTCTTTCTTTCTTTTTCTCTCTTGCTCTCTTGCTCTTTCATTCTTTTTTCTTTCTCTTGCTTTCTTTCTTTCTCTTGCTTTCTCTCCTTCCTTCCCTCCTTCCATTTCTTTCATTCCCCCTCTCTATTTTTATTTCTCTTTCATTTTCTTTCTCTCTTTCTTGCTTTTTTTCTTGCTCTTTTTCTTTCTCTCTTTTACCTTCCCTTCCTCTATTTCTTCTTTTCTTTCTCCTTCCTACCTTCTTCCCTCCCTCCCTCCCTTCAGTCCTTCCTCTCTTACTCTCCCCTTTCATAAGTTTCCTTGCTTCCTTCCTCTGTTCCTTCCCCCTTTCTTTCTTTCTTTCTTTCTTTCCTTCCTTCCTTCCTCCATTTCTTGCTTTCCTTTTCCTTCCTCCCTTCTTTCCTCCCTCACTCCCTTCTTTCACTCCTTCCTCTCTTCCTCTCCCCTTTTTGGCTCAAAATATTTTTTTTCTATTTTCCTCCTCTAAAATCTAGGTGCGTCTTATCAGCAGGTGCGTCTTATAGAGCGAAAAATACGGTAATTAATAATATATAATCTCGAGTGTATATGTGCAGATACAATATCAGATCTTTATGAACCCTTACTAACTAACCCTTCCTTACTTTTATAAATAAGCTATGGGCGTTTCGCACCCTAAAGTCGCACAACTCTGAAGTGTCAGCTCTATTGTGGACACCCCTTTTCTCTTTCCGTCTCTACTTCTTTTTCTATCTCTTTCTCTATCTTTTTCTCTCCCCTATTTTTCTACCTTATATTTTTCACATTTGATGCCGTATTTTGTACATATATACTCGAGACTATATATTACTATTATTATTTTACAATACGTATTATACTTTTACTTTCTATTTTCCATATTCTGATCAATTTTAATTTCCTCCCTCTACTTTCTGCATTCAGGTCAAAGTGACCCCTTTGCAATTTCCCAGGGATTAAGAAGCCTGCTCAGAGCTTCTGGAGGTGCCACTGACCTTCACCATGGCCTGCTGATCCTCACTGTACTCCACCTGAGCCGTGGAGAGGTTGATGATCCCCCTTTCCACCGGGTCCTTGTCGCTATTATAGATGAAGACATACGGGCGGCGCACCACCACAAAATGTTTGGCCCACGAAGGGGAGAGCGGCTCCTTGAAGTGAAGGTAGCCTTTCTTGGAGACCACGGACCTGGAAGCAGAGCCCAGCATGTAACAGGCCCCTCAGGGCAGGGAATCTGACTGGTTTTGGAGCACCAGGAAAACCCTCCCCATTCCCAGGGGGAGGGAAAGTTATGAACTGGAGCCCTTCCAGAGGTTCTGGGGTGGGGCAACCCATCTTCAAGATGGGAGACATTGGCTTTTATCCCTGTTGTGAATGGAAGATTCTTACCAATAGGAAGATTCTTACCCAGGTCGGATTTCCTCAATATCTGGAACGAGGTTCAAAAACTCGTTTTTCCCAGCCCTTGCCAAATAGGAAACTTCAGCAGGAGGTGTCAGCTGGAATGGTTCTGCCTCCAGTCCAGGGCTAGAGGCCCGAGAATTTGCTTCGGGAGTTCTTTGGTTTAAAACGAAAAAAGAAAGAAAGAAAGAAAACAGCTCAAAGTCAAAGAATAGGGTTAGTTAAAGTCAGGCACGATGCAAAGGCAGAAAAAAATCATTGTTTTAAGACCAGTTCAGAGTCAAACAAACAAACAAACAAACCCACAACAATCAGGTCTCCAAGATATTTTGGGAGATCTTTGGGGTTATTTATCTGTGCTTCTTATAAATCTAGATTAAGGGGTCCTTGGTGCTCTCAGAGCTTGGTGGTTTTCTTGCAGACATTTCATAACTCAAACTAGGTAACATCATCAGTGCTGAAGAAACTTCTGCAAGAAAACAAGCAAGCTCAGAGACCAGCAAGGACCCCTCATTTCAACCCTGAGCTACAAATATTATATTTTCTCCTTTCTTTCTTTCTTTCTTTCTTTCTTTCTTTCTTTTCTTTCTTTCTTCCTTCCTTCCTCTTTCTTTCTCTCTCCCTTCCTCTCTTCCTTCCCTCCCTCCCTCCCCTTGGTACTAGCATTGATGTTACCTAGTTAGGGTTATGAAATAACCCTAACTAGGTGACCCTGAGCTACCCTGAGCTACAAATATTCTATTCTATTCTATTCCTTTCCATTCTATCCCATCCTTCCCTTCCTTTTTTTCTTTCTTACTTATCCTTCCTTCCCTCCCTCCCTCCCTCCCTTCTCCTTGGTACTAGCACTGATGATGTTACCTAGTTAGGGTCATAAAATATTTGCCAAGAAAACATGCAAGCTCAAAGAGCACCAAGGGTCCCTTTTTTCAACCCTGAGCGACAAATATTCCCTTTGATTGAAACCCGCATTAAACCATGGCACTTCCCTCCCCCTCCAAAAAGCAGAGTTTGCCTTTAAAGCAGGCTTCTCTCAGAAGGGAGGGCAGGGGAGAGTGAATTTCTTCCCAAGCCAGAGAAAAAGAGAGAGAGAGAGAGAGCTTGGGGGTACTGCTGAGGGATGGGCATCAATTCAGCTCCACTCACTTCTGATCCACCGAGTTGTACCTCGAATCCGACAGCGAGGGGCAGGTGGTGGATGGGGTGAGGGTGGAGCTACTGAAGCTGGAGACCGAAGAATCCCGCCCAATTGGAGAGATGTCGGACAACTGGAAGAAGAAAGCAATAACTCTCAGCTGGGCCCTTCCGATGGAAAAGCTGGTGTTGCCCACCAGTTAAGGCTTGGCTTACCTTACAATCACTAATGCTATTGTAGACCTGGTTAAATTCGCGGTTGAAAGAATGAGTGAGAAGCTGAAGGCACTGGGGGCAAAAAAAGCTTAGATTAGGACGGAGGAGGTGGGCAAAAGGAAAGCCAGCTGGGGGTTTAAAGGAGTTGGAAGTCCAGGCATCTTAAAAGTTGCCAAGGCTGTGAAAACAGGGATCTAGAGACTCTCCCACCCACCCATTTTGGAGGAAAGGAGGTGGGGGAGAAGGCAGGTTCACACACACCACCACCACAACCGTCACACACCCTTGGTGTTAACTCTGAAGCTGGCCTGACTGAGGCCACCTTTGAGGCTTTAGTGTTGCCACAATGGAGATGGGGGTTAGGGAGGGGAAAAATAGCTGTAGGTTTGTAGCCAACCCCCCCCCCCCCCCCCACACACACACACACAAAACTTTCCCCTGAGAACCAAGGACATTCAGGTGGCTGAAGAAAGAAGGAGTGATGTTGCCAAACAAGTAGACATCACCCTGATTGGACCATGTGACTGTTTATTTGGGGAAAGGGGAAAACGTTTAATTAGGTGAAAGCCACAGAAACCTTTAGAGTCGGTTTTCACCAGCCTGTGCCAATTTGACAGATCTAAATAAAGTGGTTGTTTGAGGTTGTAGTAACTTTAACAATGTAAAACTGCTTAGTCACAGTGAATATGCAGATTGTAATGTAATCTGATTGGCTAACAAACTATATATACATAATGCACCTTTGCACAGGCGTGGCTTGTAGCTTGGCTTGAAGATGTTGTGGCTTAGTATGGTTTAGAGTGGCTTGTGAATTAATATGGCTTGTGGCGGCTGAAGACTTGTAGCTGAATGTGGTAACTGAGAATAGTAGAGAATTGTGAGTACTTTGTATAGTAACTGCTAGAGAGATAGCTACAGTATGTGTAGGTTTGCTATGAAATAAGTAAATATTTTCCTAAGAAACTCTGCAGGGTGTGTCTTCAATTATCTTCAAGACAAAGTCTTCGGAGAGGGGCAGCATACAAATCTAATAAATAAATGAATGAATGAATGAATGAATGAATGAATGAATGAATGTTCCTGATATCCTGGTCTGAGGCAGGCTGGTTAGCTGCTGTGGCTATCTTGGTGGGCTAGCTTCTGAAAAACGTTACTCCAACAGAATCTACCTGCCTAGGAGTTGTTTGTTTTGGGTGTATTACTTGGAACCTTGACACCTGTGCCGCGTACCTTGGTAGCTAGCTCCTTCTCCCGTTCCACCAAACTCTCAATGTCGGCTGAGTCGTAGCCGCTGCTCTCGCTGGGGGTGATGGCACTCTCAAAGGTGGTAGAGGAGATCTGCGAGGAGATGCTGGTGGAGGTGCTGAGGGTGCTGCTACTCAGGCTGTGGGAGAGCGAGTCACTGAGGGACTTGGAGAGGCCGTCGGCCAGCTTCTCGCGCAGCAGCAGGAAGTGACGTGTCTTCTCCACCTGGGCAGCAAGAGAAGAACCCAGAGACGTTCCTCCCATGACTTCTCAACTGGGATGTGCTCCTCTGGGCCCCCCCACCCCCTTCAAACTATGACAAGCATTGGGTTGGGGGAGGGGCTGAGATGGACCCAGCAAGAAAAGTCATGTTAGATTGATGGGGAAGGGAAGGATTTATGGATTTACAGGATTTTTTTTCTTAAATCCTTTTTTTGATTTATATTATGGATTTGTAGGATTTACATAGCAATAACATTTAGCATTTAGACTTATATTTCATTCATTCATTCATTCATTCATTCATTCATTCATTCATTCATTCATTCATTCATTGGATTTATATGCCTCCCCTCTCTGAGGACATATAAAAGGAAACAATAATCTAAATCCAATTAATTAAAACTAGGTAAACTAATCTAAAATCCCCAAATATGTTAGAAATCTATCGTACCCATTTAGACAGCAACCATACAAAACATTTGTCGGCCAGAGGGCTAAGATCTAACTGCCCCAAGTCTGGTGGCATAAATGAGTCTTAAGACTCTTACGGAAGGTGAGGAGGGTAGGGGGCAGTGCAAATCTTGGGGGGAGCTGATTCCAGAGGGCTGGCCCCCCCACAGAGAAGACTCTTCCCCTAGACCTTGCCAAGCGACATTTTCTAGTTGACAGGAACTGGAGAAGGCCGAGTCTGTGGGACCTAACTGTTTGCTGGGACTCATACTCATACTCAAATAGGTCGCTAGGACTATATATCGCATCATAGTGCTTTTACAACCCTCTCTAAGCGGTTTACAGAATCAGCATGTTGCCCCCAACAATCTGGATCCTCATTTGACCCACCTCGGAAGGATGGAAGGCTGAGTCAACCTTGAGCCGGTGGTGAGATTTAAACTGCTTGAACTACAGCTAGCAGTTAGCTGAAGTAAACCTGCAGAGCTGCACTCTAATCGCTGCACCACCCCGGCTCTTATATTATGTATTTGTACGATTTATTTACTTAAATCCTTCCATTCTCAACCATCCAGTCAGAGCTGAAGGAACTTCCTGGATGAGAAATGAAAGGTCTTCCAAGAAAAATCAAGAAGGTCCAGTTGCCTCTTTTGATGGGAAAAAAAAAACATCTCTGGGACAACCACGACCTGGAGGACTGAGAATCTCCATAGACCAAAGATTCTGGCTGAAGAATTCTGGGAGTTGAAGTCCACAAGTCTTAAAGCTGCCAAGTTTGGGGAACTCTGCTATAGACAGAGAGGGACGTAGAAACATAGAAGATTGACGGCAGAAAAAGACCTCATGGTCCATCTAGTCTGCCCTTATACTATTTCCTGTATTTTATCTTAGGATGGACATATGTTTATCCGAAGCATGTTTAAATTCAGATACTGCTTGCTGCTTGTTCCAAGAATCTACTACTCTTTCAGTGAAATAATATTTTCTCATGTTACTTCTCATCTTTCCCCCAACTAACCTCAGATTGTGCCCCCTTGTTCTTGTGTTCACTTTCCTATTAAAAACAATTTCCTCCTGAACCTTATTTAACCCTTTAACATATTTAAATGTTTTGATCATGCGCCCCCCCTTTCCCTTCTGTCCTCCAGACTCTACAGATGGAGTTCATGAAGTCTTTCCTGATCAGTTTTATGCTAAAGACCTTCCACCATTTTTGTAGCCAGTCTTTGGACCCATTCAAATTGATCCATATCTTTTTGTAGGTGAGGTCTCCAGAACTGAGCACAGTATTCCAAATGTGGTCTCACCAGCGCTCTATATAGTGGGATCACAATCTCCCTCTTCCTGCTTGTTCTACCTCTAACTATGCAGACAAGCATTCTACTTGCTTTTCCTACCGCCTGACCGCATTGTTCACCCATTTTGAGACTGTCAGAAATCACTACCCCTAAATCCTTTTTAGGGACAGGAACACTTAAGAACTTTGGCAGTGCCAGGGAGAAGTTTCATCAACAGGAATGACTCCCAGACCTCCCTTCCTGTTCCTGCTGCTTTGGGCCCCCACCTCATGTAGCAGTTCCAGCTTCTCCAGTTCCCACTGGTGCTCCAGGATCAGGCTATCTCCCCGAGGTCTCCACCCTGCCAGGTTCTCTTCCCCTCGGACGTAGGCCACGGAGGTATCCAGGACTTTCCTTCTCCTCCTCTGCATTCCTGAAACATCAAAATCAGATTCAGGTCAAGTCAAGTTTCCAATGCATCAGGAGGGAAGGTCACCACCTTCCTGCTCCATAATCAAACAAAGATAAGTCCCGAAGCCTTTTGAAAAAGCATCTTTGGGGCAGTCATGACCTGGATGACTGAGAATCTCCATAGACACGGGCAGAATATAATAAATTCACAAATCAACCCAGTTCAGGAAAAATATGGATTTTTCTTTTTTTTTTCCTGGCATATCAAAAAGGTCCACAAAAAAGCACAACAAAGAATGTTCTTTCTGCGCTAACTCAGAAAGCTCAAACTGCCCAAGGAGCTGCTGATACAGTTCTACGGAGGAATGATTGAGTCTGTCACCTGCACCTCTATAACTGACTGGTTCAGTTCTGCAAGCCAACATAAGAGACACATACTACAGAGGCTAATGAGAGCTGCAGAAAAAACAATTGCTGTTAACCTGCCTTCCATTGAGGACCTGTATACTGCACAAGTCAAAAAGAGGGCGGTGAAAGTATTTATGGACCCCTTGTATCCTGGACATAAACTGTTTCAACTCCTACCTTCAAAAACATGTTACTGTATAGAGCGCACCAACTAGACATAAGAATAGTTTTTTTCCTGAACGCCATCACTCTGCTAAACAAATAATTCCCTCAACACCGTCAAACTATTCACTAAGGCTGCATTACTATTACTATTAGTTTTTCTCATCTTTCCTATCACCCATCTCCTCCCACTTATGACTTGTATGATTGTAATTTGTTGCTTGTATCCTTATAATTTATATTAATATCGATTGTTTCCTGATTGCTTATTTGTACCCTATGAAAATCCTTAAGTGCTGTACCTCATGATTCTTGACAAATGTATATATTTTTTATATACACTGAGAGCATCTGCACCAAAGACAAATTCCTTGTGTGTCCAATCACACTTGGCCAATAAAGAATTCTATTCTATTCTATTCTATTCTAATTCTAATTCTAAATTCACAACAAGGGGCATCTTCTGACCTGGGCTTCCGGTGTCAGCCATTTTGCACAAGCTCAACTCGTAGATCCCGGTTACTCGGTTGCTGCTTGCAAAGAGGGAAGCAAGGTAAACAAAATGATAATTTAAGAAAACAAGGCAGTCTTAGGAAATGGTCAAATTCTTCAAAAATTGTCATATTGGTCCATACTGGAGTTAATTTGTCATAGCAATAGCACTTATATACACTTCACAGGGTTTACAGCCCTCTCTAAGCAGTTTACAGAATCAGCCTTTTGCCTCCGACAATCTGGGTCCTTATTTCCTCACCTCGGAAAGATGGGAGGCTGAGTCAACCTTGAGCCAGTTGGTCAAGATTGAACTGCTGGCAGTGGGCACAGTTAGCCTGCAATACTGCACTCTAACAACTGGGAGGGAGGAAGGTATGGAAGGAGCGAAGGAAAATAGCAATAGCATTTAGACTTACGGTATATACTGCTTTATAGTGTTTTACAGCGCTCTCTAAGCTGTTTACAGAGTCAGCCTCTTGCCCCCCAACAATCTGGGTTCTCCATTTACCCAGCTTGGAAGGACAGAATGCTGAATCAACCTGGAGCCTGGTGAGATTCAAACTGCCAAATTGCAGGCAGCCAGCAGAAATAGCCTGCAGTACTCCATTCTAACCACTGCGCCACGGTGGCTCATACATTTGTCATATAACATATTTTATCACGTAGAGAGGAACCACCTGCTTTCATTTTTTTTCAAGTGAAGGAATCGTTAACTTGTTTCTGGTCATGCTGAAATCAGAGTCCTCTACTTTGGCCGCTTGCTTGAAGGTTTCCAAGAACCATCTCAAGCAATCTTTTGAAATTTTGTGAGGAAGTTCACCCACAAGCCCGCCATCAGCCCACCAAGCTTAATTGACGTGTCTTGTAGCCCTTGGTCTGCCCCAGTGGGATGATCTGACTTACGAGTCTGGGGACTTGGAGTAGCCACGTCCAAAGAGACTCCGCAGCGAGCGGGGGGGAGAAATCTTGGCGTCTCGTGAGTAGAAGACCATGCAGATGTCCTTGGTGATGACAGCCGGTTGAATGCAGTGATCCAGCTGTAAAGGGAGAAAGGGCTGGATCACTTTCACCATTGATGATGGGCAACGTACAAACGAACAGGTGGCATTTCAGCTGCCTTTGGAACAGGGGTGTGGCACCAGTGGAGATGAACCCACGCACTTCTAGCTCCAGATGTATTATTCTCTACATCATGGGTGTCCAAATCTTAGTAAGTTTAAGACTTTAACTCCCAGAATTCTGGCGGGGCCATGGGGAAGGGCCTTCTCTGTGGTGTCTCTGGCTCTCTGGAACTAGATGCCCCCGGAGATCCATAGTCTCCCCACCCTACTGGCCTTCCACAAAGCTGTAAAGACCTGGCTTTTCCAGTAGGCCTGGGGAGGTTGACTAAATGAGATATCATCTAGGTCTGGCCATGAGAGATATTGAGAGATCTGTATGGCTTTTACTAGGGTTTTGTAATTGTTCTTTTAAATATTACAGTATTTTTATTTATTGTAAGCTGCCCATTGTCCTTGAGGAGTTGGGCGGCATATAAATTAGAATAATAAATAAATAAATATATTCTCCAGCCTGGGACATTGAAGTCCATACGTTTTAAAAAATTGTCAAGGCTGAAGACGCCAGCTCTATATGGAATGACAGATTGAACAATCTTCACTGGATCAGAATTTATTTAAAATCATATTTAAAATTATACAAATTCATTTAACAGGAAGAGGAATGGCGTGTGTCCCTTAGGAAATAACACTCTAAAAAGTCAAATACTTACTTTATATAGGCCAAATGTGTACTTTATACTTGGTTCTCAGAGCTCTAGAACTACAGGCCGTTATTAGTCAAACGACTTAATTTGGCTAGTTTTGAGCTTTCTGTGGCACTCTGAACAAGCCTAAAAGTATCAAACTTTGGTTGATTTCACTGGTCTCAAGGGTTCCTAAAATCCCTACTCCTATGTTGAGTTTTCACAAAGCAGGGAAGGATTTATTGACTGAGTTCCTGCAGACAAAAGCCTAGCACATCAGGGAGTGAGCGCAGGTTTTTATTCCTGAGCGGCTGGCTTTCCAGTTTTTCACCAACGGAAAAGGTACCACTTGTAACAATCCAGACCAATCAGAAGCGGTCATCTTGGTGAGAAATAAGTCTCCCTCTGTGTCACATTCTGGACTACAAGAGCCTAATTCTGGCCAGTGATTTTTTTTTGTTATTTTAGTTCTAATTTTTTTTTTTTAATGGAAATTCAAATTCTGCTTCACTTAGGACAGTGATGGCAAACCTTTTTTGGCATGTGCCAAAAAGGTGTGTGCATGCACACTAGCATGCACACATGTACCCACACCCATGCCCTCCCCCACACACATGTGCACAACACTTCCCACCCGTGCTGCCCTTCGCTCATTGTTACTATTATGTACATAACTGGTTGGCTTAAATGTATTGGAACACTACTGTATTGCTTTAAGAGTTAGTGTTATGGATTGCCACAAGAGGGAGCCAGAAGCGTGATTCTCTCTCTGCTATTCCTGTTATTTCTCTGTGATTACTGTAGTAAGAACTGCATGTTCAAATGATGGTTTATGTACTTGTAAGCTGAAGAAGTAAGACATAGCTTTGTATATGTATTGACTGATTTTACTATGTATAACTAGGTCTGTTCTTGACTAAGATATTTTCCAAAGTAAATAATATTTATGCACTTAATGTATCTGAATTGTATTACTGAACCATTACTCGTATCTCTGGGCTATCAGCTGGATATCTGCTAGAATTCCATGTTTCCTCTGTGTATGTGTATCTTTGATAACTGAGATATCACTCTGCACACTCATGCTGCCCCTCACGCATGCATACAGGCCTTACTGAAGCCTCTTGACTCCTGAAGCCTGGGGATGGCGAAAAACGGGCCAACCAGCATGAGTGGGCTGGCCAGTTGATTTTTGCCTTGGGGAAGACCATTTTTCACATTTTTCAGGGGAGCCTTCTGAAGCATCCGGAGGGTGAAAAACGGCCCAATGGGCAAACCGGAAGCTTGAAAAGACAGACCTCCAGTTTGCCTGCTGGGCTGTTTTTCGTACTCTGGAGGCTTCAGAAGTCTTCCCTGAAGCTCTGGAGTGCAAAAAATGGCTTTCCCCAAGGCCAAAAATCAACTGGCCGGCTCACGCATGTGCACTGGAGATGACATAGGGCAATGCCTCGTGTGTCCTCCGATATGGCTCCGCTGCCACCTGTGGCATGTGTGCCATTGGTTCACCATCACAGACTAAGGTATTCCATAGTCCAGGGAGAGATCCTGTCTGCAGTTCAGTCACTTTGCTGCTATTATGTACTTCTGGTTGGGTTTACTAACTTTATTCTCTGAGTTTGTCCTTCCCAGGAGTTAGGATTAGGGCTGCACAGGTATAGGGTCAAATAAATATCCCATTTAAGAAAGAATATAGAAACAGTGATTCCCGCTGGGGTCCCTGGTTTTTTTTTTAGAGAACTTCAACCTCTCCTTTCGTCCTCCCGTCAGACTTGAAGCTGAGACCCGAAGATGCAACCTCACCTCCAGGTAAGCCGAGAGGGTCATGTAGATCTTCTCAGCATAGGGAGTCACTCGGTTCAAGAGGAGGGAGTTATGCAGGGAGCTGTCCCAGACAGCCTCAAAGCGGTAGAAAGTTCTGGGGGGAAAATAATAATAATCAAAAGCTAGGCTCTGATGCTCCAGTGCCTCTCCCAGCCCCTCCCAGCCGCAGCTGAGCAACCATCCTGAATAAGCTTAGAGCAGGGGTGTCAAACACAAGGCCCAGGGACTGGATTCGGATTCGGCCCATAAGGCTGCCCTGGAAACAGCAAAAGACCGGGCCCACGGTGCCTCTTCCAGCAAAAACATAGCTAATGAGAGCCACACACAGCCCTCCTGAGCTTCATTTTTGCTGGCAGAGGGTTGCAGGAAGTTGTCACAGCCGAAAATGGAGCTTGGGAGCCCATTTACACTGACAGAGTGCTCAGGCTGCCACAGGCACCACCTCCCCGACATGAGTCATGTCATGTTGCCCCCTTCCTCAAGGTCAAACATAACCTTGATGTGAAAGTTGGAGAACTTCAACATTGGCACCATGGCATGCCAGAGATTATGGAGGATTTACTGATGCTTTCAAATTAGGGCAGTGGTTCCCAACCTTTCTAATGCCGCGATCCCTTAATCCAGTTCCTCGTGTTGTGGTGACCCCCAACCGTAAGTCTAGTGCCAATTCTCCCAACAGAGCTTTAAGCTCTGACCCCCAGGTTGAGAACCACTGAATTCGGGGTAGACCCCAGAGCAGGGGTGTTGAACTCAAGATCCAGGGGGCCCGATCCAGTCCGTGGGGTGCTTAGATCTGACCCATGGGGCTGCTCTGGAAACAGTGAAGAGCCAGCCCATGGTGCCTCTGCCAGTGAAAACTTGGGAGGGCTGCGTGGGGCATGGGACCACAGGCTCCCCCAACACGAGTGCCGTCATGCTGGCCACGCCCACCCTGGCTACCCCCCCCCCCCCAAGGTCAAACACAACCCCGATGCGCCCCTCCACGAAATTGAGTTTGACACCCCTGGCATACAGCAATTCTTGGGAGGTGGAAGGAAGCAGCCCCCTTTCTGACTTTTTATAGCAACATCCTCTGACTTCTTCTCACTTAACTACAAACCTCCATTTTTCAATGATGGGGTGTCAAAGGATCAAATTAACTCCCAGTTCCTGGCTTAACGAGTCAGGGTTGAATGCCTGGCATTCAGAACTATGAATGAGAAATGGAGGGAATGTCGGCTACCTTTCCATGAACAAACAAGGAAGAATGGCTCGCCCTTTCTTCTGTTAAAGTGGCCCTAGTTAGCTAAAATTTCTGAAGGTCTGCTTACCCATCAAATCTCTTGAAGGAAACACAAGTGAGTGGGCCCAGCCCCGCCCTACAGCTATTCTAAGCTGCTTCAGCTCTTTTAGATCTGGATAGGCCTGCTTTGCTTAAAAGAATGTGACTCTTGCGGAGGAAAGCAAGAAGTGAAAGAACGGGCGGAAAAGGAGAGGGAAGGCAGATTGGGACAGGGAGAAGGTAAAACAGCAGGAAATGAAATCCCTTCTTAATTAATTTCAACGAGGGAGCAGGAAGAGCGCAAAATTATGCCTAATTCCTGACTGCTGGGTCAGAGTGGAAAAAGACAAGAGAGGAGACAACATTAAAAGACTCTCCGAGTCTTCGGAGAGAGGCAGCATACAAATCTAATAAATAATAATAAAATAATAATAATAATAATAAAATGGTATTTCAACCATGTGAGAAGCAAAGACTGAGCACAACAGAAGCCAAAGCGATTAAATCAGGAAGAAAGAAACATGACAGGATACAGACTGGGAATTGGGGGTCAAGGCACACTGGAAAGGAACCCCATTTCCAGATTTTTGAGGGTGGGATTTGGGAAAATTAATGGGGTTGGTGGGAGGAGAGAAAGAAGCTAAGTGCAAATGTGAGACTTGAACTCAGAGAAAAGCTTCTAGCTAGCAGACCTGGATGTTGATCCAAACCTCTTAGATCACCAAAGTCTCTTTTTACAGCGCACCCAAGATTCTCAAGACTCTGCTGGGAACAGGGCGAAGGGGAGATTTTAAAGCCACCCCCCCCCCCCAAAAAAACAAGGACAGGTGCCACAGCGCAAGGCAGCAAAGGGGCAGCCGGGGAAATGGGGGTAGGGTGGATGAAAGCTCTGCCTGTCAGCCAAACTGGGATTAGGGAAAAGGGGGTGAGGAGTGACTGGGCACTGCGCCAGGAGCTTTGGGTGCCAAGGAAGCAAATTTGAAAATACCTAGGCATATCCTTATCAAGGAAGAGCCTGTGGAGATAACAGAAAGTGGTTTGTTAGGTTGGCCCAAATGTGGGTGGACGGAGCAACAAAGAAAAAGCAAAACATTCAAACCAAAGGCCAGCCCAAAGACAGAAATGCAGGGACATGAATTCGCACACACAGACAGAGAGAAAGAAAGACATGCATCACAGCTGAAAATTGGGCAAATCACAAACAGGATATGAATTTATTTCGGGACCTGAGGGGGGGGGGGGTGTCATCACGGCTAGAGGACGGAAGCTGGGGTGGGGGGAGCAAAAACCCTTTGTGGTGGGTTATAATCATAGATCATTATTTGTCTATGATGAAAGGCTCATTTGAGAGGTCTGTATGACTAATGGGCCTGACGTTCATGTATTCAAGCTGTTCCATTTCTCAGATCCCGATTGGGAAAAAAAACAAAACAATCTCTCACTCAACCTCATTTCTCTTTCCACCAGGTCTAAAATCTGCTTCAAAAACTCTCCATGTTCAGAGAACCGAGGAGCCTATCCCAACTCAAAGACCCCAATAAGTGGGGTCAGAATTCCCCCTCAGTCAGGCTGTCTGGGGAGCATGGGGACTGCAGTCCACCCCTGGCCGGGGCTCCCAATGTAGGGGAGCCGACCCCAAGGCTGAGGAAACTGACCTGTTTGAGCTGTGAGAAACCCTCAGGTACTTCGCAGAGATGATGTTGAGAGACAAGACGGCGTCCACGGCTGATTCGTCCACTTCGGCTTTGTTCCGGATGCGCCCTGCGGAGAAGAGAGAGGCAAAAGCACAGACGGATGTAAAAGATTTCTGGCAAAGCTTAAAGCTCTCTATGAGAAGCTGAGCTACTAAATGTCCAAGCAAATTGGTGGTTGTTTTGCGCACGGCTCTTGGAGTGAACCCACCGACTCAAAAATACCTTATTATATGATAAAATCAAACTCTTTATTGATAAAAACACGCATAATGAAAAGCAGCCTTTGAACGGCAAGGAAAAAGGAATTATTTTTTTCTCTTCGGAGCTAAACATCAACAATGTCCAGGAAAGGCACCAAATGTATGCTAATCAGCATTCCTTAGATAACAAAGTCCATTTACCATTTATCATATGAGTCAGCTCACTGAAATCCCGGGCAAAAATCTCCAGCAAAGAATATGTTTTATTGAGGCAGAAATGGTTTTAAAGCCTTGTTCAATCACACCACAGTCTAACATCTCTTCCATTGAACGACATTGAAACCCAATTACCCCAAATCTTTAGCAATTGCCCAAAACCCTTTGCATCCTTTGCAATGCTATGCAACTCCTCTTCTCAACAATCTCCTATAGGGAGGGTCAATCCACTGACTTTCCACTCTCATGTCTTCCTCATCCTCCGACTGGGACCACCCTCCCCCATTGTCATATCAGCCCCCTCTAGTGGTTCCTCAGGTTCACTCAGGTCACTTTCTCCCTCACTCTCACACTCTGCATCAGCTGGCAACCCCCCTGGCCAGAGGGGCCTGGCTCATGCTCCTCACAATCTGACATGACCAGAGGTGGGCAAGGAGCATTCACAACACCGGTAGGTTAAGAGTTGGTAGTATTCAAGGTGGGCTGGATTTTGGGTTTCTTATGGGCATGATGACATGTGTGATGCCTCCGTCAGCCTAGTTCATGCCTTAGATTCGCTTTCAGAAAGCTGTGTAATTGCAGGAGGAGTTGAGTGGGAATGTCTCCAGACTGGGATGTTTCCAGGGGCGGTATTCAGCCAATTCTGACCGGTTTGGGGAAACTGGCAGCAATGACTGCGGGTGGCTGCCCATCTGCCCCAGACGGAATGCCATCCTAGCCACATTTTTGAGGCAAGGCACATTTGTGGAAGGCACATATGTGCACACACAAAGAGAGAGAGAGCGCACATGCGGGGTGAACCGATGGTGAGAATATGTGAAACCCACCACCCAAACCATTCATCCATCCAAACGCCAAGTCAAATGTTTGTGGCATGGTAAATTCCTCCCTGCAAAAACCAGCCTCGGGTACAGGGCTCCCCCACCCTGCTGCTTCGGAAGTAGGGTCCCCGATGGCCCCCGAGGTTTCGGTGAAGGATCATCATCCGGAATGGGGACAACTCACCTCGGCCAATTTGTTGCAGCCAACTCGCCATGGACAACTCACTGGGGGACGATTCAATAATTCAAGCTTGTTATTTAAAATAATTCTGACAATTATTTAAATTTTGGTCTCGCATTTTATTTTGGCCTTCCTTTGGCATCCTTTCTTTAATGATTCAATTGGACTACTGGATATAAGTATAATTCTTGTCCCACAGCAAGTTTGTTCCATGAGACAAGGGTTGTCCATGGTGACTTGTCTGTGGCAAGATAGTTGTGGCGAGTTGGCCGTGGTGAATTGTCGTACACCCATCACCCTCATCCCTGGGCCAGATATATGTGGCAGCAAAGTGGGCTGGGGTTCAGACCTAGGCTTTCCCAAACCACAAACAGAATCCACATTCTTTTTTATTTAATTTACAGTGAATTTCTCGCCAGCAAAATCTCTTCTTTCCCAGTCTTTCAGGATAGTTCACAATTACCAACCTTCATCAGGCTTGGAGAGTGGCGAGGCTGATACCTTTCAGACGCCGCAATACTTGGCAAGAATGCATGAATAAACTAATTGTCTCCTGCAAACTCCCCTCCCCTTTCGCTCCTTTTATTCCCCATGGGAGGAGCCGTTCAACGTCCACCAGTGGCCTTACTCCCAGGTCGAGCCTTGTTCTTCAGCTGTTCCCTTTGTCCGGCAACTCTGCGCATGCGCATACTGGGAACAGGCTCCAGCTGTTCGGCTGCCTCACTGATGCCTGACTTCAAAGACAGCTGATAACTGTCAGACAGCCCTGGCTCCCTCTCTTCCTACTATGTAGAGCCCTCATCCGAGCCTTCTCCAGACTCCAGGACTGGTCGATGTTCCTCCCCAACCTCCTCACTGTGTGAATCTGCTGCCAGGTCTGCTGACCACTGGCGGGCCACAACAGCTGAGCACTTTGCAGTGAGTGGAAGAAGAGTGAGGAGAGAAGGAGGAGCCATCCAGAAACAGAGGAGAAGGATACCTACCGACTACCAATTCTCGCACATCTTTCCAGTGGAGCTCGTTGCCTTTCTCGTGGATGATAGTAATGGTGATCCTCCGTTGTATTCCCTGCAATGATGAAGAGACCAACTTTGTTGCTTCTCCCCCTTAGCATTCCACCTCTTTAAATGTTAGACATCAGGACTGGCAGAGAACTGAATTGAATTGGGGAAGCCTGACAGATACGAGTGCCAAAAGGTCTCACTTCGTTGCCAGCCAGAAAAACGGGGAGAATGGAGCTCGAATTCACCAAGATTAGGTTTATAGATATTCCCCAAACAACAGTTACCGTATTTTTCAGAGTAAAAGACACACCTTTTTCCTCCCTAAAAGAGGCTGAAAATTTGAGTATACTCTGAATGTAGCTTTTTCAAAGCTTTTTTCCAGCCCTAATGAGTTGCTAACAATCTTCCCAACTCTTACTGGCTTGAGGCTTCTTCATTGTTACTCCCTCTGAAGAATGTTTTTTCCAGCCTTAAGTCTTTGCAGGATTTTTTTATTGCTGTTTGCTCCAAATAAGGTCTTTTTTATGCCCTAACCAGGGGTTAAATAATGTGCTGAAGCTGATCAGATTAAGAACACTAGCCAGATGAATACCTGGTAGGCAGATTTTTTTCCTCCCCAAAAACTAAGATACGTCTTATCCTCCGGTCTGTCTTATCCTCCGCAAAATGTGGTAATTTTTATTTCAAGCAGCCCAGCTCAGAATGGGCAGCATTTAACAATCCCTGTCTGACTTCAGGCAGCAAGGTCTGGACTGATTACAACTTGGATAGGACACTGCCAGAAATAGCAGGATGGTAGGCCAGGCTGAGAATTGGGAAGGAAATTCCCTGGGCGTTATTGCCGCTGCCCCCCACAAAAGAACCCCACTGAAAAAGTGTCTTTCCGTAGTTGCCAGAATCAAGCCGGGTTCAAAGGAGCCTTTGTGGGGATTTTAGCATCCACCCACCTGGTGAAGCAAGAATGTTCCTTGGCAGGGGAAGCCTCCAGTGTGGTCAACAATGGCTGGGATGTATCTGTAAGAGAGAGAGGGACACAGCAAGATGAAAGAAGGGTTTAATTCCCCAGGGCTCACAGCCACCTCCATCCCAACCTTTCCGCCCTTGGATAAGATAAAAAATACAGCTGGGAAATACCAAGAATCTCAGGATTTGGGGAGCAGAAAAGGGGTGCTTAAGAGGTTCCCAGAGAAGCATCTATCTGTTTCTCTCCTTCATTCTGGGAATCAACTGCAAAGCTGATTCTTCCAGTGCAGAAGGAAAACAAAGCATCGCTCAAAAACCTTCCTCTATCTTACTTTATCAACTGGGCTCACCGTCCTAAACCCGTTCTGACATCCCAGGCACTCCCACAGCATAAATGTCAACTCTGAAGCAAACCCGGCTGGGGTCATTTTGGAGACTTCAGGGTTGGCACAATGCGGAGAAGGGAGAGGGGTGCATAGCTAGATGGCAATTTTATAGCCAAAGCAAAACAAGTTTCCTATGGGAACCAAGGACAGTCAAAAAGGTGGCTGGAGAAGGAGGGGGTGAAGTAACCAGGCAACCAGCCATCACTTTGATGTGACCGATTTAACTGTTTGTTTGTTTGTTTGTTTGTTTGTTTGTTTGTTTGTTTGCTTATCCATCCATCCATCCATCCATCCATCCATCCATCCATCCATTTATTGGATTTATATGTCGCCCCTCTCCAAGGACTCAGGGTGGCTTACAACATATAAAAGAAAACAATACAATATAGTAATCTAAATCCAATTAATTTAAAACGAAATTAATATATATACAATGTATATTGTTGTGATTGTTGTGAGCCGCTCCGAGTCTCCGGAGAGGGGTGGCATACAAATCTAATAAATAAAATAAAATATATTAATCTAAAATCCCCAATTTTATTAAAAATCAGTCATACCCACTCAAATAGTAACCATACGTGACATTCATTGGCCAGGGGGCTAGAGTCTAATTGCCCCAAGCCTGGCAACATAGGTGAGTCTTAAGACTCTTGCGGAAGGCAAGGTGTGTGGGGGCAGTACGGATCTCTGGGAGAAGCTGATTCCAGAGGGCTGGGGCTGCCACAGAGAAGGCTCTTCCCCTAGGCCCCGACAAGTGAAATTGTCTAGATGAGGGGACCTGGAGAAGGCCAACTCTGTGAGACCTGACCGGTCACTGGGATTCATATAGCGGAAGGCGGTCCCACACGTAATCTTGCCCAATGCCATGTAGGGCTTTATAGGTCATTACTCGGAGAGGGGCGGCATACAAACCCAATAAATAAACAAATAATAAATTACCAACACTTGGAATTGCATCTGGAAACCAATCACCAGCTATCATTTGAGGAATCTACCTGCCTCGGAGTTCTGCTTTCTATGGGGCAATTATTACTTGGAACCCTGACAATAAATATCTCTAGCACGGCAGCTTCTGAATGGCCAAGCAAGTCTGACAATGTCCCTTTAGATTTGCAGCAAGAAAGAAGGTCTTCTCCTTAGCAGCCCATTAGCCAATGGTAGCGCAGGGTTCTCTGTGCTCCAGCTTAAATCCCCCAAGCTCCTTCAGACGTTCCTCAGCAAAAGGATCTCGCTTCAGCCTTCTCAATGTCAATGATAAGCAGCGTTAACTGATCCTATCACCAAGCTTCCCACCAGGCCCAACTCACTCTCCCGTCGGCTCCAGTTCACTGATCTCGAACCAAACCAGGAGATCGTATTTGGTCATGCTCTGTCCCAAGCTGGGTTTATTCATCGTGTTGAGTTTGGTGGCTGGGACTGAAACGAGAAAATGGCCTGGTTTAAAAATGAAAAGAAAATGCAGTCTGGGAATGACCTATGAACACTCCAAATGCTGCCAGGGGGGCTTGTGAGTGTTTGTTAATGAACTGGGACAGCCATCTTAGCAAGGTTAGCCAATGAATAGGCATAGCAACTAAGTCAACCAATGAGAGCTGAACACTTTTGAATCTGTGCAGAGAATTGAAATTGAAACTTAAGCTTAAGGCTGGCTGTGGCTGTGGCTGTGGCTCCTGGGCTACACTCTGTACTTGTTCACTCTGAACTCTGCTGAGATGAAACTAACTGTTTTCTGCTGCCTGTAACTGATTGAATAAGAACTCTACTTGTGATATAGTAAATATACTGCTTAAAAAAATAAAGGGAGCACTCAAATAACACATCCTAGATCTGAATGAATAAAATATTCTCATTGAATTGCACAACAGCATGTGAAATTGATTGTGTTGCTTCTAAGTGGACAGTTTGATTTCACAGAAGTTTTACTTAATTGGAGTTATATTCTGTTTTTTAAGTGTTCTTTTATTTTTTTGAGCAGCTTTCCAATTGACAAGCTCAGCATCTTTAACCACTGAGCCATCATGCCCCCGTTATGATATGATAATATGATAAGGAGGAGCAATTTCCCCCTTGTCACTTGTTAATCAGCAACAATTCATTATGTTGTTGTTGTTGTTGTTGTTATTGATCATTACACAGTCAGCCAGATGTTTGGCTTTTTTGTCTACCTATCGAGCCCTAACCAAGGACCTGGGGTAGGCGGATTTATTTTTTTGATGGTGTTACCGATATCGACGCAGAATGGAAGCTGCTCCAAGTAAAGCTGTCTTCTGCAATTGACTGATGGCAAATTGGTCAATGCCTATGGTGTTCAAGTGGTGCTCCAGTTGTTTCTGGGATTGCACCCAAGGCAATAATGATGATGATGATGATGATGATGATGATGATGATGATAATAATAATAATAATAATAATAATAATAATAATAATAATAATAAATATTTTGGGACTTTCGGATTCAAACTGACAAGGTTTGAAAACACAATACACCGGACCTCACAATTGTGGAAAAGAAAAATGTGTGGATCATTGATGTCGCCATACCAGATGACAGTCGAATTAATGAAAAACAACAAGAAAAACTTAGCTGATATCATGATCTTAAAATCGAACTACAACAACTCTGGCATAAACCAGTACAGGTGGTCCCAGTAGTAACAGACACTCTGGGTGCTGTGCCAAAAGACCTCAGACGGCATTTGAAAACAATAAACATTGACAAAATCACAATCAATCAGTTGCAAAAGGCCACCGTACTTGGATCTGCGTGCATTATATGAAAATACACCGCAGTCCTAGACGCTTGGAAAGTGTTTGACTTGTGATATTGTGATACAAAATCCAGCATATCAATCTCGTTTGCTGTGTATTACTGGTTCTTATGAATAAAACAACAACAATAATAATAACTGCAACAACAACAACAATAATAATCACAAAAAGGAAACAAAAGAGACAGAATAATGGTTACATGGAAGATTATTTTTATAGCAAAACAGGAACATGGACCCAGGAGTCCTGTCAATTTTGAACAGAAGTATTTGGCAGAGTTTTGTTCTCGTCTTAAGAGAACATAGAATGCCCTGAACATCTGGATTCAATTCATGAATTTGGGGTCATGATTTCAGATTCCAGCCAAGTCCCAACCCACGACAGGGCGAAAGAGGTAGTGAAGGGCTGGGGAGAACCCCCAAGTGCCTGGAGAAAGAGGCCTAAAGGTTGTTCCTACAAGGATCCCAGGATTGATTCTGTTACTGACCATCTCGCTTGGGGAACCGCTGGGCCTGACAGCTGGGGACAGGCAGAGGGAGAAAAGGAGGCGACTGGTCAGCATCGTCTCGAAAGGTTGCCACAGCCGACGTCGCGAGCACGTTGGCATGCTGGGACACGGCGTCCAGCACAGGCGCGTTTACATAGCCAGACATGAGATACTTGACCAATTCAATTTTTCTCTCATGGTCTGGAGGAGGCAATGAAGATGTGGAAGGAGAGGCAAAGAGGCAACGGTGAGGAAAAAAAAAAGAGGCGTGAGAGAGGGTGGCAAGGAGGTTGGATGGGGAGGGAGAGAAGATGGGGGGAAAACAGAATGAATGAAAGAATTCAACATGCACAGATGAAAGCTAAACCAAGAAAACCAAGGAGAGGGGGGATGATGATGCGACCAGAGAGGGGATAGTTACTGAGAAAGGAGCCACGTGTGAGTAGAAAACGGCTGATCAACAGGAGCCCAATGCAATCTCCAGGCATGACAAGAATAGCAGTTTCTCTCCATCCAACCCTCCAATTTTTCTTGGGGGGGGGGGGGGGGAGGGCCAGGGACTCTGCTTTGGAATTGGTCTCAAGAAGACCTCTCCATTTGCAAACAGCCGCTAGCCCTCGGACAGATAAAGGCTGGCCCACAATTGGATCCATTTATGATCGGTTGCATAGTCAGACAATTGTTTAGGATTTGGCATACTGGTCCAGCTACTGACTCCATCCCAAGGACTTAGGGGAGACAGATGTTGCCATTTAATAATATTACAGGTATCATCACAAGATGTCATCAGTTGTTGTTATGGTTACTAATACAGAGGAATTAGTGAATTCCGTCTCTTCCTTTTCATGCCAATATATACAGATTAACAGAGTTGGAAGAGACCTTGCAGGTCATCTACTCCAACCCCCTGCCCAAGAAGGAGACCCTACATCTGCCTCTACCTAGGATTGAACTCACAACCTCCTGATTGTGAGATGAGAGATCTATCTCTAGTCTATAGCAAATTGGGGAGGTGGATTAATGTATGTGTGGGATCCCTCGTGCTCAAAGAGCTCAATGGTTTTCTTGTAGACGTTTCATTACCAAACTAAGTCACATCACCACTGATGACGTTACCTAGTTGGGTAAGGAAACGTCTGGAAGAAAAACCACCAAGCTCAGAGAGCACTGAGGAACCCACAATCCTCCTCCGCCTAACACTGATGATGTTATCTAGTTCAGTAATAAAAGGTCTGCAAGAAAACCCACCAAGTTCAGAGAGTGCCCACAATCTCCTCCTCCTAATACTGATGATGTTACCTAGTTGGATAATAAAACATCTTCAAGAAAACCCACCAAGCTCATAGAGCACTGAGGAACTCACAATTTGATCTTGATCTACAAGGAATCCTTTCCATAATGTATTTTTATTATTATTTTCCATTTGAACGCCACCTAACCCCATGATTCTCAGCGATCAATGAATGGTTTTTATCCAGTTTGATTTGATGCCACCCGATTTCACCCAACCCTTGTGTGACTGGGATCCTCCCAACATTTTGGCTTGCTAAAGACTTTGTGACTCGGAGGGGATAATTTTGCGTTTCCGAGGAATAACTCTTACCTGGCTTTGAGAGAGGCATGGGAGGAGGGAAGTAACGCCGGGATGGCTGTGGAGGGCTGCGGAGAAAAGAAGGCTGTTAGCGCCAACGGCGGCGTTATCTAAAGAAAAAAGGGAGTGACAATGATGTCTTTTAACTCAGCACCACAGTGGGGATGGACGGATCACCTTGCACAGGTAATCCTCAGACATACGATCACAATTAAGCCTGACATTTTTGTCGTTCACCAAGATATTTATTATGGGGACATTGTGCCCTTTGACCACCTTACTTGCCACCGTTGCTAAGTAAGTCACTGCAGTTGAGAAGTCAGTAACCCGGTTTGTTAAGAGAATCTGGCTTGTCAGAAGGTCATCAGAAGGTCGCCACTGCTTCAAATTTATGACTGCAGCCATCATAAATATGAACCAGTTGACAATTTTGATCACATGATCAGAGGGATGCTGCAATGGTCATAACTGTGAGAAATGGCCATAAGTACATATTTCAGTGCCATTTTATTTTATTTTATTTATTTTATTTATTAGATTTGAATGCCGCCCCTCTCTGAAGACTCGGGGCGGCTAACAACAATGAAAAGACAATGAAAACAAATCTAATATTAAAAATAATTTTAAAAACCCGAATTTAAAGAACCACTCATACATACAAGCATACCATGTATAAATTCTATAAGCCTAGGGGAAAGTGAAATTTCAATTCCCCCATACCTGACGACAGAGGTGGGTTTTAAGGAGCTTGCGAAAGGCAAGGAGGGTGGGGGCAACTCTGATATCTGGGGGGAGCTGGTTCCAGAGGGTCGGGGCCGCCACAGAGAAGGCTCTTCTCGTGGGTCCCACCAAACGACATTGCTTAGTCGATGGGACCCGGAGAAGGCCAACTCTGTGGGACATAACCGGTCACTGGGATTCGTGCGGCAGAAGGCGATCCCGGAGATATTCTGGTCCGATGCCATGAAGGGCTTTATAGGTCATAACCAACACTTTGAATTGTGACCGGAAATTGATCGGCAACCAATGCAGACTGCGGAGTGTTGGTGTAACATGGGCAGCCCATGATTGCTCTCGCAGCTGCATTCTGCACGATCTGAAGCTTCCATCGTAACAATGAGTCACTAAAGCAAAGACCTTTAAACTTGGCAACTTTAAGACTTGGGGACATCAACTCCCAGAATTCTCCAGCCAGCTATGGGCAAAAAATTATTTTAGCATATAGGAACAAGGATGGTATAAAACAGGGGTCCCCAAACTTTGCAACTTTTAAGACTTGGGAACTTCAACTCCCAGAATTCTCCAGCCAGCATAGAGTTGAAGTCCCCAATTCTTGAAAGTTGTCAAGTTTGAGGACCTCTGCACTAAATGAACCATGGTAAGTTAAGGACTCTCTGTAGACTTTCTGTGGCCTGCCAAGGTGACAGCAAACCAGACCTTGGCTTAGAGAGGAAAAGAGTAGAGGGCTGTATTCAAGACAAAAGGGATTCTGAATTAGCATTGGCTTGGTTTTCCTCAACTCTACAAAGGTGGAGAAAAGTAGCCTTTCATCTCCTAGTACAGGGAGTCCTCAACTTACAACGGTTCACTTGTTGACCTGTTCAAAGTTACAACAGTGCTGAAAACAGTGACTTTGGACTGTTTTTCACTCTTTGCAGCATTCCACGAGGTCATATTATCAAAATTCAGACGCCAAGGGTCAAGCGGTCCTCTTTTTGCGACCTTCCGATAAGCAAAGTCACTAGGGAAGCCAGACTCACTTTAATAAATGCAGCGATCCGCTTAACAAGAAAGGAGACAACAAAGGTCGTAGAACAGGGCAAAAATATCACCACAAATGTTCTCAATCAAAAGACAGGGATCTTGGGCTCAGTTGTGACTGTAAGTCGAGGACGACCTAGCAGGAAAGGCAAAAATGAGGGATAGTTGAGGGAAGGGTGAGCAATGGTTTGTTTCTGTATCACATCAGAAATAAGTATTAAGAATGCATGTTGGCACAGGTGTCAAGATAAGGGGGTGTTTATGCATATGTTTTGGGAATGTCCAGTAGTACAGAAGTTTTGGGGGGAAAATGCAAGAGGATATTAATGGACAATCACAAAGGAAATGGCGGTATTATTTAAAAGGAACAAGATGGGAGAATTTATAGAAATAAAAGAAGCAGCGATAGAAAGCATTCAGGCGGTAATAGTCCTAGGCTGGAAGGATGCGACAAAATAGACAATACAAAGTTGGTATCGGTACATGGTGGACCACATTCAGTTTGAGATTATGGATAAGAAGATGAATTCGGCCAATGAAACTAATCTGCGGGGACTGATAGGATGATGGGACAAGGTAAGAGGACATGTGGTTAGTAGAATTCGAGACCAAGGTATAAAGAATAAATTAGAATTACTTTATAATATGTAAATAGATATATTTGCTCTTAAGTTAAAATGGTGTATAGAAAATATGCCCCCATTTTGGTGAAGGGATATGAATGTTGTTTGGTGGTGGGCACTTAGAGCATTGAGCACATTGTCGTGTTGTGTGAATGTTTTATTATTATAAAAAATAATTTAATTTAAAAAAAAATAAAAAATATTTCCTCTCCTAAACAATTTGACCATGACTTACCCACCACAATTAAGCCCCAAATTTCCTAGCAAGGCAGCCCAATTTTACTGCCTTCTCTGCCCCAGTTGCTAAGCTTCTGCCCACTGACTTTGTTCACTGAAAGCCAGTTGAGAAGATTAACAAATGGGGCAAGCACAACCGTCATAAATACAAGTCAGTTGCCATGCTTCTGAATTTTGATGGCGTAACCACGGGGGTGGGGGATGCTGCCATGGTCTTACATGTGTGAAAACTGATAGTTATTTCCAACAGTCACTAAATGAATGATCGTAAGTCGAAGGCTCCCCTGTCTTGTTGTCCAAGTACCTGTTGAGTTCCTGTCCCTGGAGGTGGAGCGGGTGGAGCTGATAGTGTCCAAAGACCTCAAAGACAATGGGTTTGGTCTTGATGTATTCGACAAAGGATTCGGTGACTTCCACAGAAATCTGTCAAGAGAAGACATGGAAACAGCTGTCTGAGTGAGCGAGAAAAGATTCAACAACAACAACAACAATAATAAATTTCAGCCAGACAGCAGCAGAAGAGAGGGCTGGCTTGCCTACCTGGAAATAGAAAAGTTGTTGCCCATACTGTGTTTACCCCGAAATAAGACTCTGTCTTATATTTTTTTGAACCCTGAAATAAGCGCTTGGTCTTATTGGGCTTATTATCAGGGGATGTCTTATTTGGGGGAAAAGGATATGTATCTATCTATCATCTCTCTCTATCATCTTTCTTTCTTTCTTTCTTTCTGTCTTCCTTCCTTCCTCCCTTCCTTCCTTCTTTCCTTCCTATCATTTTTGTTTCTATCTTGTTATGTTTTTTGATATGTTGTGAGCTGTCACGAGTCCTCAGAGAGGGGCGGCATACAAATCCAATAGATAGATAGATAGATAGATAGATAGATAGACAGACAGACAGACAGACAGACAGACAGACAGACAGACAGACAGACAGACAGACAGACAGATCTTATTATCAGGGCATGTCTTATTTTGGGGGAAACGGTATCTATCTATCTATCTATCTATCTATCTATCTATCTATCTATCTATCTATCTATCTATCTATCTATCCATCCACCCACCCACCCACCCACCCACCCACCCAACCGCCCACCTATCTATCCACCTACCTACCTACCTATCTATCTATCTATCTCAATATTTATCTACCCTCTCTCTACCGTGTTTCCCCCAAAATAAGACCCTGTCTTATATTTTTTGGAACCCTGAAATAAGTGCTTGGCTTTATTGCCATGCACTCAAAAGCCCAATTGGGCTTATTATCAGGGGATATTTGTTTTAGTTTTATTAGACTTCAGAACTGTATTTTTTCATATGTTGTAAGCCACCCTGAGTCCTCGGAGAGGGGCAGGATAAACATCAATCAATCAATCAATCAATCATCTTATTTGGGGTGGGGGAGAGACAGGGTACTTCAAAGGCAGGTTATTCTGATCTCCGAGAAGCCACAAAGAATCCCTCCAAGAAGGTCACTTCATCACTTACATTTTGGACATGATAAAATCCAAGCGGGGTCCCTCGGCCGTTATTTTTCAGAGGTTCGGTAGAGAAAGCTTCATCGTGCCGGTGGAGAAAGCTGGGAAAACAAGAATAAAACCAGGTGAAGGTGAATGACGCCATCATCGCCTCAGTTAGCAATGTTCGTTCTGGTCCTAATGAGGGCCATAAGTCAAGGACTACATCTCCCACACCACATAGTTTATATCTAGTCTAGTTTAATGAAAAGAAGGACCAGGGGTGACATGATAGCAGTATTCCAATATTTGAGTGGCTGCCCCAAAGAAGAGGGAGCCAAGCTAGTCTTCAAAGTACCCGAAGGCAGGACGAGAACAACAGATGGAAACTAATCAAGGAGAGAATCAACCTAGAACTAAGGAGAAATTTCTTGACAGTGAGAACAATTAATCAACTTGCCTCCAGTAGATGTGGGTTCTCTATCACTGGAGGTTTTTAAAGAAAAGACCGGACAACCATTTGTTTGAAATGGTAACAGGGCTTTTCTACTTGAGCAGGGAGTTGGACTAGATTAGACCATGAGGACCAGGAGCTTACTCAGACTTACTTGAATTGGCAGAAGATATCTGCATATTCTGGGAGGATCCCACTGGCCTGGAGCACCGTCACCCGGAAGGTAAAGACACTGCCCAGTTTTAGGTGATCCCCAACCTCCTCAGTAAAGCCTTCCATGGCCATCTTGCCATCCAAGAGGGTATTGGATTTCAGGTCTAGAAAAAGATTTATTTTTTAAAAAGGAGTGCTGTCTCAGAAAAGATTGCAACCATGTCGAAGCATTTTTCACTCAGAGTTAAGTCGCATCGAAGATGCGTCCCGCCTGCTCTTTGCCAAGCGTGGCTGTGGTCATCGCTTTGAGAGAGGCCTCAGAGCCAGCAGTGGCCTTAAGGGCATCCAAACTGCCACCTGAACATCTTTAAGTTTCAAAGAACCCTGAAAAAGCAATACAGTGTTCCCTCGATTTTCGCGGGTTCGAACTTCGCGGATAGCCTATACCACAGTTTTTCAAAAAATATTAATAAAAAAATACTTCGCGGTTTTTTTCCTATACCACTTTTTTCCCATCCGATGATGTCATATGTCATCGCCAAACTAATAATTTTTGCAAATAAATAACAAAAAAAATAATCATTGTTAATAAATAATTATGTTTATAAATATCACGATCACTATTCAATGGTGAGTACCGGTAATAATGGTGAGTAAATGGTTGTTAAGGGAATGGGAAATGGTAATTTAGGGGTTTAAAGTGTTAAGGGAAGGCTTGTGATACTGTCCATAGCCAAAAATGGTGTATTTACTTCCGCATCTCTACTTCGCGGAAATTCGACTTTCGCGGGCGGTCTCGGAACGCATCCCCCGCGGAAATTGAGGGAACACTGTATTGGGAACCACACCGTGCAGACACCGCAAGGCATCAAACTGCTGCCCCCCTCAAAATACAGTGGTACCTCTACTTACGAACTTAATTCATTCCGTGATCAGGTTCTTAAGTAGAAAAGTTTGTAAGAAGAAGCCATTTTTCCCATAGGAATCAATATAAAAGCAAATAATTCGTGAAGTTTGGGGAAACCACAGGGAGGGTGGAGGCCCTGTTTCCTCCCAGGAGATTCCTAGAGAGGCCCCACGGAGGCTTCTCCCCGTCTTTTCCGGCCCTGTTTCCTCCCTGGAGATTCCTAGAGAGGCCCCACGGAGGCTTCTCCCTGCCTTTTCTGGTTACAGTTTTGGAGGCTCAGGTTTGTAAGTGGGAAATGGTTCTTGAGAAGAGCAAAAAAATCTTGAACACCCGGTTCTTATCTAGAACAGTTCGTAAGTAGAAGCATTTGTAGGTAGATGTACTCCTGTATTTTAGGACCTAGTTCTAGCCCAGCACACTTCGGACCCAACTTAATTTGACTCTGATGGACCTTAAAGAATCAGAAGAGATCTTTTGCACGCACTGAGGTCTGCTCGACTTACCCAGTTCGTTCATCCTGTTGATTTCTTCGGGGGGCGTAGTGACTTCCGCACTCTGGCCTTGTCCCTCGACAATCCGCAGTTCTTCCAAAGACAATCCGGAACGAGTCATGGACACGGATGAAAAGTTACTCTGGAGAAATCACAAACAAACGGGAGATGCTTAGTGAAGGTGGCCTCTGTTCTATCCCGACCTATGCAGCTTGAAAACAAAGGAGGAATCCACGCATTGATATTTTCAAATCAGTCTTTTTATATATATATACTGCTAAAAAAAAAAATAAAGGGAACCCTCAAAGAACACATCCTAGATCTGAATGAATGAAATATTCTCATTGAATACTTCGTTCTGCACAAAGTTGAATGTGCACAACAGCATGTGAAATTGACTGTCAACCAGTGATGCTTCCTAAGTGGACAGTTTGATTTCACAGAAGTTTGATTTATTTGGAGTTATATTGTGTTGTTCAAGTGTTCCCTTTATTTTTTTGAGCAGTGTATACAAGTCCCATTTTTACAAGCCAAAGTCATGCATGTGAGAATAATCTGGGCAAGTTTCTCAAGGAGGGAAATATCAGATATCAGTCCCACGGCGAGGCTGCTGCCAAAGATCAAAGCTACTGGTGCATTCCTTCATGAGATAAAAAGTCTACAGTTTCACAGACTTACTAATTACAGCTTTCTAGCATCTCATGAAACAGGGCACTTTTTATCCAAGGCTTTTAGCAGGAAAATAACAGGGGGCTGAGACCTCAACTCATCATCCAACTCCATTGAAAACGTTGTAACGTGAGCCTCCAGAGGGGCGGGGAGGGCATTTTTACCCTTCCCCGGCTCCAGGGAAGCCTTTGGAGCCTGGGGAGGGCGAAATATGAGTCTACCGGGCCCACCAGAAGTTGGAAAATAGTCCAGAGAGTTTCCAGAGGGCCTCCAAAGGGCTTCCAGGAGTTGGGGGAAGCAGTTTTTATTCTCCACAGGCATTGAACTATGGGTGTGGGCACTCGCACATGCCTGATAGCGCTTACCCATGCTCTTTCGTCACCCAAGGAAAAAATGGTTTGCCATCACTGATGTATAGGAAGTGTCAACAATTCACTAGAGTTAACAAACTACAGACTACTTCCTTTTCCCATACAAGTATTCTTGTCTTTTTCTTAATCTTCTAAAGCAGGCATCTAGCAAAAGCTCCAGGACTTCCTCTTCTTCCTCTAAATCAGACTCTACTGTCATTGGCATATCTGCCACCTCTGGTGGTCCCCCAGGTTCATCCAGGTCTATCTCTCCCTCATTCTCACTCTCTGCATCAGCTGGCAACACCACCGGCCCAGGGTACCAAGATGGGCCTGGCTCATCCTCCTCAGAACCTATCATGACCAGAGGTGGACGAGGAGCACTCACAACAGCTTCCCGCTCTCTTTCCTCTACAAACCCTTCTTTGCCCCTTGAATGTCAAGACTGTGGAGACGCACTTAAGTAAGATGTTACCTTGTCAAAATAGCCATTGTCGAATGAGATCTTGGCTGTGCCAGACTGCCGAACGCCAGAACCGTAATCGGGGGCCTCTTCGTCGGCTATTGGAATAAAAAAGAGAGAAAGAACCGATGGAGGATAATACTTGTAGCGCAGGGTTGAACTGTGAGTGGGGTCCCGTGGGGTCCTTGGTGCTCTCTGAGCTTGGTGATTTTCCCCCTGCAGATGAGCCTTGGTGGCGCAGTGGTTAGACTGCAGCACTGCAAACTGCTTCTGCTGACTGCTGGCAGTAGTTCACCAGTTCAAATGTCACCACCGGCTCAAGGTTGACTCAGCCTTCCATCCTTCCAAGGTGGGTCAAATGAGGACTCAGATTGTTAGGGGAAATATGCTGATTCTGTAAAGCGCTTAGAAAGGGCTGTAAAGCACTGTGAAGCGGTATATAAGTCTAAGTGCTATACTGCTATACCGTGTTTCCCCGAAAATAAGACACTGTCTTATATTAATTTTTGCTCCAAAAGTTGTGCTAGGTCTTATTTTCGGGGGATGCCTTATATTTCTCAAATAAGACAAATTCACAGGCAGAAAAGCTGACACCCCCAAAGAAAGTGTACCGTACGGTACACTGATTACGGTACGGTACCTGTCAGGATGGCACCCACACACACAAACGACGGCACTTATATGGTACAACAGTATACTCCCGCTATTGCAGCTTCCGGCCACCAGAGGAACTACAGTCTACGCACTGTAGTGGAGACTGTAATGGCGGTGAGACAGCAGCAGACTGTGTCAGCTGTACTGGATGGTACAAAGCAATGGAAGGGGCCAGCAAGGGACGCCACATTATTACGGTACCGCTATGAACAGCTTTGAATGATACCGTATATTTTTCCACCATACTGTATGTAAACATGACTACACCTTATTTTCGGGGGGTGCCTTATATTAGTAAATCCTGCAAAACCTCTGACATGCCTTACTTTTGGGGTACGTCTTATTTTCGGGGAAACAGGTAGTTTCATTACCAAACTAGGTAACACTATCAGTGCAGAGAACGTCATGACAACGTCACCTACTTTGGTAATGAAACGTCTACAAGAAAACCACCAAGCTCAGAGAACACCAAGGACCTCTTTGAAGGGAAAGAAAGAGACAAAATACAGCAGTTAGGGAAAAAACGAGCTTTCAAACATCTGACTTTAATCTTTAAAAACTTACAATCCTGTAGCCAAACCAGGAACAAAGCCACAATTATTATTATTATTGTTTATTAGATTTGTATGCCACCCCTCTCCGTAGATTCGGGGCGGCTCACAACAACAATAAAACAATATACAACAAATCTAATAATTTAAAAGTCACTAAAAATCCCTTATTAAAAAGCAAAAACATACACACAAACATACCATGCATAAGCTGTATAGGCCCGGGGGAGATGTCTCAATTCCCCCATGCCTGACGGCAGAGATGGGTTTTAAGGAGTTTACGAAAGGCAAGGAGGATAGGGGCAATTCTAATCTCCGGGGGGAGCTGGTTCCAGAGGGTCGGGGCCGCCACAGAGAAGGCTCTTCCCCTGGGTCCCGCCAAATGACATTGTTTTGTCGATGGGACCCAGATAAGGCCAACTCTGTGGGACCTAACCGGTCGCTGGGATTCGTGCGGCAGAAGGCGTTCCCAGATGTCACAATGTCACGAGCAAACCAACAGCTACCCTCAGCTTCTCTTGCAACTTACCGGCTATAGCTTGGACTGCCACACGGAGAAATCCACGCACTTCCCCCTTCTCGCTGACCACAGCCACTCTGTGGATGAGGGGCACCGGATAGAGAAGATTGCTTAAGTATACAAACGCCCTGAAGAAAAAAGATGGAAACCAAACCTTAGACCGTTGTTTGTAAAACAAGAGCTACGTTTGATTCATTTGAGTAGAGATGGAATCTGGCTGAGGACAAACACAGTGGCGAATCATCTGTTAGGAAGCTTGAAATGAAACACAGCTAGAGTTATCTTAATCTTTTAACAAATTACCGATGATTTTTTTTAACCAATCTCACAGACAACTCTCAGTTGTTTACATGACATGAAAACTTAAAAGTAATAAATTATGAAGGCAATTACCAAACGCATGTCAAATTTTAGCTTCTTTGCTATGAATTTTGAACAGACTGGGATATTTTAAATATTTTAACCAGTTACTATCTCTTTCGGGGCAATGTTAAGGTTGCTGCTTATATTTAGAAGTCGTAACAAGGTTTAAAGGCCATGTGGTTTGCATTGAGAAGCAGAAACACAGTTTACATTAAAACTTAACCCATGCAAGTAGCAATTTGGTACTTGCAATGGTAGCAATTTAAATATTGCATTTTTGTGCAAGTTAGCTTTGACAAATGTTAAAAAAACATTTGCAGCAGAATACAATAAGGCAGTGATGGTGAACCTTTTTTTCCTCAGGTGCCGAAAGAATGTGGATGCACACTATTGCGCATGCGCGAGTGCCCACATTCATAATTCAATGCTTGGGGAAGGCAAAAACAATTTCCCCCATCCCCCCGGAGGCCTTCTGGAGGCTGGAAACTGTTTCCCAATTTCTAGTGAGCCCAATAGGCTCTTGTTTTGCCCTCCCCAGGCTCCAAAGACTTCCCTGGGGCCTGGTTCCCCATCCCTCTGGAGGCTCTCTGGAAGCCAAAAACGCCCTCCCAGAGCCTCTGTGTGAGCCAAAGATCAGCTGGCTGACACACACATGCACATTGAAGCTGAGCTAGGGCAACACCTCGTGTGCCAGCAGATATGGCTCCATGTGCCACCTGTGGCACCCATGCCATAGGTTCGCCATCACTGCAATAAGGCATGGATTTCAAATTGTATTTTCCACCTTCCAGCTCCTCCAAATACAATAGATATAGGGGCTCTATGTCACAAACGGCCAACTATAAGCACCTTTGAATAATTAAACTAGGAAATAAAAAGACTGCGGACTAGAATATGGAAAACTTTTATACGGTCATGTTAATCTAATTCTGCCAGAGCCCATGTGCTTTCCCCCCAAACCAATGGGAATTTCCTGAAACGAAGAGAAGGTAAAGTAATGAAAAAAAAAAAGTACAAACGGTCTATTTATTCTACCCCACCCACCTACCCAAAAAATGTCAGTGGAGTGCAACACAAAAGGGTGGAAACACCAACAATGGATACACAAACTGAAATGACTGCAACTCAAAACCAAGACAAATCCACCTCCTTTTTACAAAGCCTGCTTTGCAAGTTTATTTCAGAGGGAAGCGAATTCTTTTAAGGCGGCGGCAGCAGCAGCAGAGTGAAAGGAAAAAGGGAGTGACAATGAAGCCAAAGATGAGACAACGAGACAAAGCAGCATCTTCACATGAAAAAGCCAAGTCAGATGAGAAAATAAAAAGTTTGAACGTGGAAACAAAAAAGGGGGGGAAAGGTGACAAACGGAACGCAAAAGAAGCCTGGGATGGGGTTGGAAAACGTAACCGCTGCGGATGTGGAGGTGAAGGCCCCATTTCAGACACCTTCCCCAGTCAATACAACATCGATTTCACACGGCGTGCCAAAAGAATTGACTGCAAGGACCGGCGTTTTTCCTCTGAGCTGCAAAGCGGAGGCCACATCAGCATCCAGATGTGAGCCACTGCATGGTCTACAAGCTCTAGCTTAAACAAACAGGGCCAGGAAGAAGAAAAGAGGGGAATCCCTTGGGTTGCCTAGAGTGGCAAGTTGTCACAGTGAGACACAGGACACTCTGGCCACAGTTCCCAAAATTTGCTGGTACAGACCGAATATAATTTATTTATTTATTTTATTTATCTATTTGTCAAACCAGTACAGAATTATAGTTTGTGTTAACATAAGTAGAATAGTGATAGAAAGGATAAAAAGACAGTAGGACAGGGACGGTAGGCACAATGGTGCACTTATGCACATCCCTTACAAACCTCTTAGAAAAGGGGAGAGGTCAACTGTAGATAATGTAAGGTTGAAGATTTATATTTGTATAGATTTATATAAATTTATATATTTACAGTGGGGGGGGGGAATATTTAGTCAGACACCAATTGTGCAAGTTCTCTCACTTAAAAAGATGAAGAGGTCTGTAATTGACATCATAGACAGACCTCAACCATGAGAGACAACATGAGAAAACACATCCAGAAAAATCACATTGTCTGATTTTTAACGAATTTCTTTGCAAATTATGGTGGAAAATAAGTATTTGGTCAATAACAAAAGTTCATCTAAATACTTTGTTATATGTCCTTTGTGGGCAATGACAGAGGTTTTGGTTTTTAGGAAGCTTGCAATGCCGTAGGTCTCTTTGCTCACTCCTAAACCGTGGCCTTGTTTAGTCTAAAAAGGAAGAATGGCTGGGTTCTCCCATTCATGTTAAGCATTTTAAGAAGCCACAATTTTACCAGTAAGTCAAATAATAAATGGTTTTATTAGCCCAACTTCTGTGGCATAGAGGTGGAGCTCTTGCCTCACAGTCAAGGAGGTTGTGAGTTCATTCAATTCTAGATAGAGGCAGATATAGGGTCTCCTGCTTGGGCAGGGAACTGGACTGGTGAGCCATATTGGTGGGCACATGAGCTTAGGTCCGGCCTGATGATTTTTGGCCCTTCTGGGCTGACGGGGAGTGGGGAAACAGCCTGTTTTCACGCTCCAGAGGGTGTGAGGAAGGCTATTTTCACCCTCTTAGAAAGGTTCTGAAGCCTGGGGAGAGCGAAAAGTGGGTGTGCCAAAAAAGGTTAATTTGTTGTCTTCAGGTATCATATTAACGGAACAGCAAACCATGTTATGGAGGACCTGAGCAATGGCTGTCCTGCAGATGGGATGTTAAGTAGAAATGAAGAAATCTTAATCGTGATTTATTGTGATGTTGATATTGACAATCAAGAAATCTTCGCGTGTGTTTTTGAATGTGTACGCTAGAATTTTGTATAGCTATTGAGAAAATGGAACTAGAGACCAGAAGGGAAATTCATTTTTTCTTCCCCTACCAGTTCTGTGGACATGACTTTGTGGGTGTGGCAGGGGAAGGATACTGCAAAATCCGGTTCTCTAAACTACTCAAAATTTCCGCTATTGGTTCTCCAGAACCTGTCAGAACCTGCTGGATTTTACCCCTGCTAGAGACCCTACAGAGAAATGAAAGCTGCCTCTAGATCATGGCTTGAAGCTCACACCATTATTTAGATTTTGATTCATGGTTGCAAAGGAAGATGTTTGACACTGCAGTTTTTAGACTTAGGTGCAAAACTGGGGCATAGCAGTTTCAACGGGCATCTGTTGCACAACTGAAGTGCTGGATTCTTTTGCTTTGTGACCGTTCATTTGAGGATTATTGGGTTTATTGAGATTATTGGATAGAGATCGAACTCATAACATCATAGCTAGCCAATGAGTCATGCATATTCCAACAGCTGAAGGACTGGAGGAGGAGGAGAGAAGTTGCCAAGCAACCAGCTTCCATCCTGATTGGACAATGTGAGAATTTGTTTTGGAAAACAAGAATCTGAAATCTGGAATTGAAAAGCCCGGGAATTTCAGTACTACCTTTTCACCAGTTAGTGCCAATATGGTGCATCTAAATAAATTTGTACTTTGAGGAGGGGGGGGGGGGAAAGAACACCTCCAAGTTCATTTGATGATGGATGCATTTGAATGGGTACGTGTGCATGTTAACAGGGCTTTTAGTTTTTAAACGTAATTCTTAATTTTAATTCTTATATTTTGATGTACAGTGGTACTTCTACTTAAAAACTCCTCTACTTAAGAACGTTTCTAGATAAGAACCGAGTGTTCAAGATTTTTTTGCCTCTTCTTAAGAACCATTTTCTACTTACGAACCTGAGCCTGGAAAAATTTCCCAGGAAATTTGAGAGCAGCACGAAGGCCCGGCCAGTTTCCTGCCATTCCCCTTGGGTTTCTCTCTCTGGCACAGTGTATGGGAGGCAGCCTCGCACCGGGTGTTTGGGAGGCGCATGCTCCTCCTCACCGCCTCAGAGTCCCTCTTTGTTTTTTTTAAGCCTGGAATTGGATTTTTTTGATTCCCCTCACCTTCTTCCTTCAGCAGCGACTTTCCTCCTCCTATTCTTCCTCCTCCTCCTCCCACCCAAATTCTGAGCTTTTATTTCTTTCCTAATGGGTTTCCACACATTATTTGCTTTTACATTGATTCCTATGGAAAAAATTGCTTCTACTTACAAACTTTTCTACTTTAGACCTGGTTCTTAAATAGAGGTACCACTGCATACTGTTTTTATATGCTGTGAGCCGCCCCAAGTCTTTGGAGAGGGGTGGCATATAAATTTAATAAATTTAATAAATTTAATAAATAATAGTAATAATTAGTTGGAACCTGACACTGTGATTTGCCTGGACCGGCTCCTTTTGACAGGAAGGACAACGCAGCTCATGGGGAGGGAAAACAAAGCCAGTCCCTGCTGGTCATTTCTTACGGGTCGACCTCACCAACCTTCCCACCAAAATGAACCAAGGGGAGCGGTCGTAAAACGGGTCATGCCCATCACTGAAGCAGTCCAATCCTTCCTCGGTGCCAATGTCGGAGCCCGTGTCGTCCACAAAGGCCTCGTCGTCGAAATCGGTCATCTCGTCCTGCTGCTCGTCGGCCAGCTCCGTGATATCGGAATCGGCGGTGGAGAAAGTGGGGGAGGGCGTGCGGTCAGCCAGGCGCTCATTCACACAGCCGTGGAAAATGGGGGAGCTAGAGACATCGGTTAACGGAACACTTTGGTTAACGCAGCAAAGGGAGGAAGGAGGGGGAGAGAAAGAAAGGAATAGCTTCGTTTGAAAAGGGGGGGGCTCTGCGCCCAGCGTACAGCCCACCAGAACAACAGTCGCAAGGCAGCGCTTTGGGGGGGGCAGAGAATGGGCGCGAGACAAAGCACAGTGCGGAGGAAAGGCAGATTCTCCTACGCTGAGCCGGGTGCGGATTGCGGCGAGAGAAACTAGCATTCTCCCTATGCTGTCAAAGCAAAATATTTCAACCCGTTCTGCAAAACTCTGCACATAGAGATCGATAGATAGGGTCACTTTTATTGTCACTGTTGTGGCCTGCCGGCCCCTCCAGCAGCCAAATCAGAGGAGGAGGAGGAGGTGTGGGAGCTAGGGTCAGCCTGGAGGCAACCTTAGAGCTCTGAGGGGGCCTAGGGAATGGAGCGGTCAGAGACAGAGAGAGAGGCAGAGACAGAGCCTGGGCCACCCGTCAGCCCTCAGATGGAGAGTCAACAGCCTCCAGGTCTGGAGGTGGCTGATGAGGAAGAGGAGGAACAGCTGGGTCCTGTGCCTGATGCATGGCTGTGCAGAAGGCAGAGGAGAGGAGAAATCTATGGGCCGGTCCTTGGGATGGAAGAGCCACCCCTGCTAGCAAAGCCCCACCTTACCTCTGGGGATAAAAGGCAAGGGACGGAGATGAATAGAAGTGCCAGACAACTATTCATCTCCCGGCTGGACAGACTTGTTATCCTACGGTGAGAGAGAAACCTATTGCTAGGGCTGCTGGCGTTCCTAATAAAGGAATCTTTGAGTTAACTTCAGAGTATTTATTGTGTTGGGAGAGATCAGAACAGTCACTCTGAATGGAATTTTAAATCCATCTCAAATCCAAATACAAAACTCCCTTCCCATAGGAAGCTAAAGTGTCAGGGAGAAAACTAGGCAAATTGCTAGCTTCCTACAGTCGGTGAAATCCTTTGGTGGGCTGATTGGCCTCCCAAGCAATGCTCCCAATCTAAATTTCCACCAAACTTAGGTGGATTTTAGGAAAACCAAGGCAGCGGTGTGATTTAGATCGACTTCTCTCTCACCGAATTCTTTTTTCTTTCTTTCTTCCCAATGGAAAAAGTTGTGCGTGTGGTTGAAATACGCAAGCTGCTACCAAGCTGAAGAAATGCATGTGTACAATAAAATAAAGGGTAGGTTTGGTTTTTTAAAAGCAAATTAATAACATCCTGGATGGTTTTAAATGGAACAAAAGCTTGGATTCTCAGCATGGATCTTTTACCCTTCTCTTCTTCAAAAGACAGACCTCAGGAGCAAGAGTGGCCTAATTTGAACCCCTGGCTCCTTTTCTGAAAGAGGGCTCAGAAATCAAATTCCCCACGGAATGGCATCTTCTACGTTTTAACACCCAAGGAAATGCGGTCGATCAACTGAACTGAATTCAGAGCACGGGAGATCAATTTTGAAGGAGAAATTGCCCCATTCGGCTCATTCCCGAGTTCTAAAAAGAAGACCAACTAACCAGGTGATCGGCTCCTTGCACAAAGTTGTGTCCTGACCAGTAGTGGGTTCCTACTGGAATGGTAAAGGATGCTGCACCGGTAGCAAAAGATGAGCAAACGTTGGGTGTCTTGAGTGCGCGTTCCAGCGTGTTTTTGCTTCTGCGCATGCACAGGAAGCAAACTCTTACATGGGGACATGCATGAGAGATTTCGCCAATTTTTTGCTTCTGCGCATGCGTCGAAGCAAAAAAAAAAAAGCTGAAATCTCACGCATGAGATTTTGCATGTGCAGAAGCAAAAACATGCTGGGACGCACGCAAGCGAGCAAGACACCTAAAGCTGAGCACCCAGAGCACCGGTAGCAGCAAGAGGAGCAATCCGCCCCGATCCTGACCATCCACATATCCAGGTAGGGATACAACAGAATGATGCCGCCTCCCCCCATTTCAGACCAGTCATAGCCAAAGATATTCCCCTGGAATTAGGTTCCGCCTACCTCCCCACCAGCTTGAACCAATGGAATCGGTCATAGAAAGGGTCGCTGCCCGTCATGGTGCTCTCGTTCTCTTCCTGGGCATCGGAGGCCATCTCTCCGGCTCGGTCGTACATTTCTCTCATCAGCTCCAGCCTTTGCCTACAAAGCAGAAGACGGCCAAGGGGTCAAAATAGACAGCCTGGATCCATTTAAAATCATGTGAAAGCTTTCCAGGCATCCAGCCTATCATCAGAGGTTGGGCTGGTGCCCACCAAAGCAGGGTTTTTTATTTTAACAGTAGCATTTTCAAGGCTGTAGGGTCTCCTACAGTAGGGGTCTCCAACCTTGGCAACTTTAATACTTGTGGACTTCAATTCCCAGCATCCCTCAAACAGCAAAGAATTTTGGGAGCAGAAGTTCACAAGTCTTAAAGTTGCCAAGGTTGGAAACCCCTGCTTTAAAGGATCAGAACTGCAAATGGAAATTAGCAATAGCATTTAGACTTATATACCGCTTCATGGTGTTTTACAGCCCTCTCAAAGTGGTTTACAGAGTCATCATATTTGCCCCCAACAATCTGGGTCCTCATTTGACCCATTCTCAGAAGGACGGAAGGCTGAGCCAACCTTGAGCCACTGGTGAGATTTGAACTGCCGAACTACAGCAAGCAGCCAGCTGAAGCAGCCTGCAGAATTGTATTCTAACCACTGAGCCATCTCAGCTCTTTAGGGGGTAAAACAGTGGTTCCCAACCTTTTGCCCCCCCCCCAAGCATCTCTAAAATCCTGATGCCAACCCCCCCCCCCCCCACACACACATGCCGCAGTGATATATAATTTTTACTATTCATAAAGTCAACCTTGAACCGGTGCTGAGGTTTGAACTGCTGAACTACAGCTAGCAGTTAACTGAAGTAGTGTGCAGTGCTGCACTCTTACCACTGCACCACTGTGGCTCTTAAGGTGAGGAAAAGGCCCAGGGGGAAAAGAATATATCTCTCTCTCATACACACACACACACACACACACACATACACATTGTGGAAAGCTACAGACTGCAGCCTCTTGTTCAAAGCCATCCCTTGCACACCTGAGTTTTTCCAGGGACCAGTAGTGAGTAGCGGCATTCTTTAGATCCTGGACCTCTACTGCCACCACTGTGCGAGGGAAGGGGCAATGGCTGCGGGGCTTGTCTGAGTCGGCGGGCATCAGCTCCGGCGGTAATGGGGAGTAGAGCGTGTCGGTCAGCAGAACGAACTGGAATTGTACCTGGAAGAACCCAAAATAAGAGGTGGGTGTAAATGCAGAGTTAAGCAACAAAGGTTCTCCCCCCACCTGACTGGTGCTACTGTGACAATATATACTGCTCTTGCATAAGGAGGTTCTTGGAAGCCCTCAAAGTTGATGGCTACATGTGATGGGGCAGGGCACAGAGGCAGCACAAGCTGACCGTTCAAACCACCCCTTTAATGCTCCAAATATTCACCAAATGCTCCCACGATTCTGGCAAGTCCCAAAGCAAAGTGATCACACACACACACTCACATTCACACAATCCCTCCAGCAGCCTCTGGATGCAAATAGTCCAGCACAAGGCTGTGAGCACAACAACTGCAAACAAAAACTCTAGCAGGAGAGGGAATAAGTCAATCAGTCCAGGAAGCAAAGGAACAAAGCAACTTCGGCGACAGAACACAACATTCCATTAATTCAGTGTTTGTTGAAATATCCCGTTCCCACAGCATCCCCTTAAGTCTCAGTCTCCAGGTGTGCCTTATGAAGAGGGGCGGGGCACTCTCCTCCCGAGTAGTTGGGACAGTCTGCGCTGTTCTCGCCTTCTCTCCTCCCTCCGTGCTCAAGGATCAGGAGGGAGGGGTCCTTGCTCATCGCCTGAGCTCTCTCTCTCATGTTCACTGTTAAGCATCTCTTGGTCATCCTGCCCACTTCCCTCCTGCCTACAAGCCCTCCCTGGCCTGCCATGGCATGTTCCTCCCCACATTCCTCCAGAGCCAATTGGAGCTGCTCCCTCCATCTCCATCAGTTCCAGTTCCAGCTGGTCTTTCCTCCACAGATTCAGGCTCTGATGGAGGCATGACACCACTGATGAGCTTTGCCAAATAATTTAATTAATTTGACTTCTATGCCACCCAATCCCAATGGGATTCAAGGCAGCTTACAATAGTAAATAGTACATACAATAAACAAAGACAAATATTAGTAATGAGAACAGCAAAACTCATAATAAACCCTGATGAACTATCCAATCAAACCCACATACATACAGAATCAGTTACAATTCGGATGTGATGTTACATTCATGGCCTCCAGGGTTGCTGGCAAAGCCAGGTCAATTAGCCAATTAGCCTAAACCCAGAGGTTCCCTTGTTGAAACAACTTGATCTTCTTCCAATTAAGATGCATGGACTTCAAGCTCCCAGAATGCAAGCCAGTTGGGGGGATTCTGGGAATTGATATCCAACCAGTCTCCAAGATCAAGGAAAAGGAGCACCTCCCTTATGATACCAGGTTGCAACGCCTTGGTCCCTTCAGCCTTGAAAGACGGCGTTTAAGGGGTGACTTGATCGAAGTGTATAAAATCATGCATGGGATAGAAAAGGTGAAGAGGGAAAAATTCTTTTCTCTGTCACCCAATACTAGGACAAGGGGGCACTCCCTAAAGCTCATAGGCAAGAAAGTGAGGACAAATCAAGGGAAAGAACCGTTGTACTCACCTGAACGGTCTTCTCCAGGTCCTGGAAGGAGAGTCCATCATGGGTTTAGCTCGAGTCTTATTGGTAGGGACTGAGTTATAAATTAATATAATTATCATATTAATTAGGTACCGCCCCCTTGCTGCCCCTGTACCTCAGTTTTAAAAAACGAATTCAAGTAATAACAGAAATTTATTAACAACCAACCACAACCAGTAACTGAATGCCACAAAAATCATGGTTCAATGGGCGGGTATGGACTCTCCTTCCAGGACCTGGAGAAGACCGTTCAGGTGAGTACAACGGTTCTTCTCCCATGTCTCTGGAAGGAGAGTCCATCATGGGATATACCCAAGTTCCAGTGTTCCAGGGAGGGAAATCATTGAATCATGTCCTAGTAGGATCACACACTTGCTGCAAAACTCTCCTCCCAAAGGACGCCTCGGCCGAAGCAAATGTGTCCAGTTTATAGTGCCGTATAAAGGTGGTAGGAGAGGCCCACGTGGCCGCCTTACAGATGTCCTCTATCGATGCCTGTGTGGCCCATGCCGCTGAGGTAGCGGCACTACGAGTCGAATGAGCCGTGATTCCACTAGGCAACGTCCGGGAATCTGCTTTGTATGCCTCTGTAATACAAAGCTTCAACCACTGGCTAATGGTCTGCGAAGACACCTTGAGGCCCAATCGATGTTGACCAAAGGAGACAAACAGAGCCTCAGACTTGCGAAAAGGAGCAGTGCGCCTAATATAGAGTTTAACAGCTCTGCGCACGTCTACTTTATGCCACTTAAGCTCCAGTGGATGTGACCCATGCACGCAGAAATCTGGTAGGACAAGTTCCTGTGTCCGGTGAAAATGGGTGTTGACCTTTGGTATGAACGTTGGGTCCAAACGGAGAACGACCTTATTAGGATGAAACGTACAAAGGTCCGGCCTTACCGACAAGGCAGACAGCTCCGACACCCGTCGTGCCGATGTAATGGCCACCAAGAACGCTGTCTTAAGGGATAACATCCTTAAAGGAACCGTCCTCAGCGGCTCGAATGGGGGCGCTGTGAGCGCTTGCAAAACTATGGTAAGATCCCAAGTAGGAAAACGTCGTACTGGTGGAGGGTGCCTATTGACAGCCCCTTTCAAAAAGTCCCTGATCAAGGTATGGTGGGCCAACGAACCACCATTTTCAGGTCGAACGATCGTTGCCAAAGCCGCCACCTGCCTTTTCAAGGTGTTGGGAGCCAGCCCTTTTTCCAGGCCGGATTGTAAGAATTCCAACACCACTACTACACTAGAATCCTGTGGTCGCTGATGTCTATCCCTGCAAAAGGTGGCGAATGCGGTCCAAGTGGCCTGGTAAATCCTAGTCGTTGACGGCCTCCTGGCCGACTGGATTGTAGTGATGACATTCTCAGGAATATGCCAGGCTCTCAACCGGTCCCCTTCAAGCGCCAAGCGGTCAGATGGAACCACTGTGGCTCCGGATGCAGGATCGCTCCCTGAGTGAGGATAATCTGGTCGTCCGGAATCCGCCAGGGTTGAACAATTGAGAGTCCCATTAGGTCGGCGAACCAAGCCCTCCGTGGCCAATGGGGTGCCATCAGGATGATCTCCGCCTGTTCCACTATGATCTTCTCTATCACCTTGGGGATAAGTGGTGTTGGCGGGAAGGCGTAAAGCAGTTCTTTGGGCCACGGGGAGTGTAAAGCATTGGTCCCCTCGGCTCCTGACGTGGGAAACCTGGAATAAAACCGGGGAAGCTGAGTATTGCACGTAGTCGCAAACAGATCCACCGTCGGGTTGCCAAACCTTTTGGTCACCTGCTGAAACAACAGCGGGGTTAGACTCCACTCCCCTGGGTCCACTGTTTGTCGACTTAGCCAATCCGCCTGGGTATTGGCTTCCCCCGCAATGTGCTCCGCCTGGAGAGATGCCAGGTGGACCTCTGCCCAGTCGAAGAGGAGCTGAGTTTCCTCCATCAGTCTGAGTGATCTGGTCCCCCCTTGGTGGTTGAGATGCGCCCTGGTCGCGACATTGTCCGTACGAACCAGCACATGCTTTCCCTGAAGGAACGGAGTGAAGGTTAGCAGAGCGAGACGGACCGCTTTTAGCTCCAGGAAGTTGATATTCGTTGGAGTCAAGTCCTGGGGAAGCCACAACCCCTGAGTTACGTGACGGTCCACATGTGCCCCCCAACCAAGGAGGCTTGCATCCGTGGTCACAATGACGTGGTGTAAGTGGCCAAAGGGAGACCCTCGATGTATTGCCCGGGACTGCCACCATTTCAAGGAGGCTCGTAGGCGACTTCCTACCATGACCAGTCTGTGTGTATGACTGACCCGTTGTTTCTGGTATGGAAGTAAGGTCCATTGCAGCGTGCGAAAATGATACCGTGCCCAGGGAACAATGTCCACGCATGACACTAGTGTCCCGAGCACCTTGGATAAGAGGGCCAGCGTTACCATCCGCTGGTGCTGCAACTGGCTGACTAAGTCCTGAATGTTGCGTTGTCGTTCCAATGACAGGTAAACCTCCATGGTGGAGGTATCTATCACCGCGCCGAGATGAGTAATAGTGGAGGTGGGGGAAAGGTGACTCTTTCCCTCGTTTATAGTAAAGCCATGTTCCTGCAACAGTGTTAACGTGGCTCGTAGGTCTCTTTGCGCAGTCGCCAGATCCCTGGCCAGTAAGAGGATATCGTCCAGGTAAGCGATTATTCTTATCGATCGGGACCGTAAAAAGGCGATCAGTGAGTCCAGTATCTTCGTGAAGGTACGCGGGGCGGAGGATAGGCCAAATGGCATTGCCCGGTACTGGTAGTGCTCCCCCTGGACATAAAACCGGAGGTATCTCCGGTGCCCCGGATGGATGGGGATATGCAAATATGCCTCCTTCAGGTCGATGGATGACATGAGATCTCGGTTCCTGATTGACGCGAGAATGGTGCGAAGGGAGGCCATTTTGAACCTGCGGTATAGCACGTACCTGTTTAGGCGTTTCAGGTTCAAAATTAGCCTGCAACCTCCCGATGACTTGGGTACTATGAAGACCCTGGAGTAGAACCCCATGCCCTCCATGTGGGTTGGCACCTTCTCGATGGCGTGGATCTCCAAGAGATGGGCGATCTCCTGCTCTAGCAATGCCCGCTTGGCAGCATCGGCGGGTACTGGACAGGGCACAAAGTGGGTAGGTGGGAGATGTAAGAATTCGAGGCGGAGCCCTCGGGTCACTGTGTCCAAAATCCAAGCGTCGGAGGTTGTGGCCGTCCAAGCGGTACAAAACCTTTGGAGTTTTCCCCCCAAAGGGACCTGCCCTGTGGAGTCACTTGGCTCCACGGAAACCTCGCTGGTTGGAACCACGAAAGGGCCGTTTTGACGGTTGATATCCTCTGCCCCGGCCCTGAAAATAGGTCCTATCGTTGCGGTACGAATAGGACTGACCATATTGGCCCTGCGAATAAGGCCTGGAGGTCTGGGTAACTCCGGAAGCTGGGTCCCATCGAAATGGCTGCCGGCGTCGGTACGGGGTGCTATTGCGATCTTGGCGCCTAGAGGATCTGGTGAGGACCTTCCTCTTGTCCTTGTCCTCCACCAGAACAGCCTCCAGCACCTCCCCGAACAACTTCGTGCCTTCGAAAGGGGCAGATGACAAGCGCCACTTCGACTTGGCATCCGCCTGCCAGTGTCGAAGCCAAAGTAGGCGTCGAGAAGAGATCGTAGAAGCCATGCCCCTTGCGGCAAATTTCGCTGCGTGCAAGGTAGCGTCCGCCGAAAATTCGGCCGCAGCCAGGAGCTTGTTGAGATCCTGTTTGAGACGAGGATCTTCAGGTCCCATCCGAGCCTGAACCTCCTGGAGCCACATGATGGATGCCCTATTAAAGATGGATGCCGTTGATGCCGCTCGTAGGGCCCAAGCTGCCATCTGATGGGCCTTCTTCAGGAGGGTTTCGGCCCGTCGCTCATCCGGCTTAAGACTATCCGCCGTTTCGGAAGGAAAGGCGGCATTGGACACCAGTGTGGCCACCGGCTTGTCCACAGGCGGAAACTGTAATAGATTTTCCATTTCGCTATCAAAGGTGTAGAAACGACGCTCTACATTAGAAGGGCCCTGGGCCGCTGCTGGGTGTTGCCAGGTGCGCTTGATGTTCTCTAAGAATATCTCCATTGCAGGAACAGTATCGGACTCCCTGGGCTGCTCCTTACACAGGGAAGCAGAAGTTCTGAGTCCATCACCTGCATCCGGAGGTGCCGCCGCACCTGGCACATCCAAGGTTTGTTTCACCTTGTGCAAGAGTAGCCTAAATAATGTTGGCTTAAATAGCCCCGCGGGAGCAGGTTGTTCTGGAAAGGCATACTCATCATCAGACAGTTCATTGTTCCCATGCTCACTGTCTTCTTCCAGCAGCCCAGTGTCTCCTGCCAGTGAATCCAGCCCAGGTGGGGGCGGTGGTGCTGACCAAAGGTCCCTGGGATGGTATGACTGCTGTAATGGAGGTGTCACACCCTGGGCCCCAACCACCATTCCCTGCGCATAAACGTTAGCAATCATGTCCTGCAGGGATGGCGGGAAGGCCTGCCAGGCATCAGCATGGGATCTAAGCCCTGCAGCTGTAGGTGTGAAAGATGCAGAAGGGGCCCCAGTTGGCTGGGTTGCAGTAGAAGGCCCATAGTAAACCTGGCTGACTGAAGCAGGCCTCTCAGATCTGGCATGAGGTGAAGGTAATGGTGGAGTAGGGCACGGTAAGGCCTGGCGGTCTGGAGACCAGTCCTTCTCTGTAGCAGAACCCAGAGCTCCCAATGCCAATGTCCCTGCTTGTGGAAGCGGCTGGAATGGGGGTACATGCAGAACCCCTGAGGCTGGAGAGGCCAATGCTGCATCTAAGCGTTGCTCTAAAGCCCTTATTTTTCTCTCAGCCTCCTTCAAGGAGGAAGAGGTTTGGGAGGACTTGGCCTTGGACTTAGAAGAAGCCCTTTCTTTGCCCTTGGGGGGTGCCGGAGCAGATTGGATTTGCTCCCCTCCCTGAACCATCTGCTGGTCAGCCATCCTTATAGAAATGGGGCAGCGTTTACTCACAAAACTGTAGAAATCGTTATACTAGAAGCACTACACGAAGCCTGAATCCACACAGAATTGAAAGATTTAGTTCCTGACAGTTGCTCACCACGTGAGTAGCTGAGCCAATGAAGCGTGTTGCCGGGCAGAATAAAGGCCTGGCTCCTGGCGCCCTGCCAAATCGCGCCTAAATCCGAGCGGGAAATTCCTTCCGCTCGTCAATCTGCCGGTTAAAATGGCGGGCGCTACCAACTGCCGCCCTGGGGGGGGGGGGGTGAGGTCCCCCTGGTTACAATATGCACGGCCCTTCAGGCGCCGTGACTTTTGCTGCCTGCCAAAAGGCCTGGGGATTCCCCGCTCTCCGCAGGGGTCCCCAGCGGCCGCTCGCTTTGTTCCGCGGCTTCGGCTGCGAGCGCTTTGAGGCTGGTAATAGCGATCAGCTGTGAGGCGCTCCGAAACAGATCCCGGCTTCAGCCAGGCAGCGTGCCTGCCGCTCGGTCAAGGCGCAGCCTTTCCTCATTAATTGGAAACGTTTCCTGCTGCCCCCTTAAGTGGGTAGGGGGCGGACCCCTCCCACTTGGGGTGAATAAGCTAGATATGGCCACGGAGGTCAGGGATCTCCAGCTCAACCTTCCTCTTCAGGGCAGTACTCGCGGGGAGAAGAGGCCCCATGAGGAGAACGTTGGGGGCGCTGCCCGCGGAGGGCAGAAACCCCTAAACAATGAAATGATCTGTGAAGACAGAAAAAACAAGATTAAAGGCAATACAGTACATACATATACATTTATTACAATAATACTTCATTAAATCAACATTTTCTAAGACTACTCCCTCAGGAGTAAAAAACTCAGAGTCCCTTCCTTGACTGAGTTTTTTAAAACTGAGGTACAGGGGCAGCAAGGGGGCGGTACCTAATTAATATGATAATTATATTAATTTATAACTCAGTCCCTACCAATAAGACTCGAGCTAAACCCATGATGGACTCTCCTTCCAGAGACATGGGAGAATATTTCTTCACCCAGAGGGTCCTTGGTTTATGGAATTCACTTCCAGAAGAGGTCATGACAGCTGTCAGCCTTGATAGCTTCAAGGCAGGATTAGACAGATTCATGGATGCCAAGTGTATCGGTGGTTATTGAAACGGATGTCCATGTGCAGCCTCTATGTTGATTGAGGCAGGCAGGATTCCCTTGAGTACCATTTGTAGGTCAGGGGAAAGGGAGGGTCTTGCCTTCTCTTTCTGCTCAAAATCCCCATGGACAATTGGTGGGCCACTGTGTGACACAGAATGCTGGACTCGATGGGCTTTGGCCTGATTCAGCATGGCTCTTCTTACGTTCTTATGTTCAAGTGGCCAAGTTGGAGAAACGCTGGTCTAGCTGGACCTTTTGATTTTGTCAGAGATAAATCCCCTTACCTTCTTTTTCAGCTCCACACTAATGGCGTTGCCTTCCTTCAGGTAGACTGCATTACCCCACAGCTGATCTCTTAAAGAGGTAAACTGATGGAACTTCCATTTGCGGAAAGCCCACTGGGCGAGGTCGTACTCGTGCTGAGTCCAAGGCACTGCCAAAAAAAAAAAAAAAAAAGCAAGATGCATAGGTTAGTTCCTAAGGTTTATACCAATGATGGCGAACCTATGGCACAGGTGCCACAGGTGGTGTGCGGAGCCATTGCCCTAGCTCAGGTTCAGCACACATCTGTGCACCAGCCTGCTGATTTTTGGCTTGCATTAAGGCTCTGGGAGAGAATTTTTGACTTCCGGAGGGCCTCTTGGGGGAATGGAGGAGGGCAAAAACTCCAAAGGCACCAAGGGAAGGTGAAAAATGGGCCTACTGGGCCCACCAGAAGTTGGGAAACAGTCTGTTTCTGGCCTCCAAAGGGCCTCCAGGGGGGCAGGGGATGCAATTTTCACCCTCCCCAGGTATTGAATTATAGGTGTGGGCACTTACGCAGGCGTGATAAGTGACTGCGCATGCACTTTCGGCACCCAAGGGAAAAAGGGTTTGCCATCACTGGTTTACACTAAAGAAAGGGTCTTTTCTACAGTGGCCTATAGGGCTGTGGCTGGCTAGGGAATTCTGGGAGTTGAAGTCCACATATCACAGTTGCCAAGGTTGTAAGATACTGCCTTAGGATTAAGACGTGTTCCTTGTAGGACATTATGACACTACAATGCCTGAAGTGTTGATTCTCCAGACACAGGTAATCCTTGATTTAGGACTGCAACCGAGCCCAGGTTTTCTGTTGCTAAATGAAACATTTGTTAAAGTGAGTTTTGCTCATGGTCTCTCCCTCCCCCTCAATTGCCCAAACTACCAAATAAGGGCTAAGGTGGGAGATGATGCCACTGCTTCCACCTTACAAATTCAGTCAACCCCCCCTTGGGCTGCAATAATAATTATTTCTAAGTCTCATCAGACAAATCGGTCACCATGTCCTGCAGGAAACGTAATCAGCAGAATATCCAGGGGAAAAACGGATGTAAAATTAAAAGAACAGCTACAAAAACCTCCAACTGCAAAAAAAAAAAAAAATCCCCTCCTGTTCCTACAGGAGTTGGTTCCTGGCCTGGTTCCATTTTCAACTCACCCTCCTCTTCCTCTTCTTCCTCCTCTTCCTCCGTAGTCTCGGCAGCCAAGGAGCGGGTCTCCACCTGCTTCTGCAAAGCCTGGAGCTTGCTTTCGTAATCCTGGAAGGGAACAAGAAGACAGCGTGCAGGAGAAGACAAGGGAAAAGTTGGGGGGGCGACAGAAAAAAAAAGGCAGAGGAGGAACACAGAGAGAGGAAAATGTGAGAAACAGACCAGGACGGAGAAACAAGCAGAGAAGACACTGTCACCTCCAACCTAGAGTACTGCATTCAATTTTGGTCACCCCACTACAAAAAGGACATTGAAACTCTAGAGAAAGTACAGAAAAGAGCAACTAAAATGATAAAGGGACTGAAAAACCAAGACATATGAAGAGAGGTTGCTGGAACTGGGCATGGATAGTCTAGCAAAAAGGAGGGCCAGAGGGGACATGATAGCAGTATATAGATATTTGAGAGGTTGCCACAGAGAGGAGGGGGTCACACTATTTTCCAGGGCACCAGAGGGTCAGACCAGGAGCAATGGATGGAAGCTAACCAAGGAGAGATTCAACCTGGAAACACGGAAGAACATTCTGACGGTGAGAACGATCAACCAGTGGAACAGCCTGCCAGCAGAGGTTGTGAACGCCCCCATCACATTCAAAAGAAAATTGGACTGCCATCTGGTTGGGGTGGTGTAGGGTTTCCTGCTTGAGCAGGGGGTTGGATTTGATGTCCTGCAAGGTCAACTCTAATAATAAATAAAATAAATGGACAAAGGAGTAGCTGCCTTTTAGAGCAACAGAATGTAGGGGGATGAATCGGGTCTGTGGGCATTTCTGACCCAGTTCACCAAAGGTAAGAAATTTGAATACATTTGGCTTTAGCAACACCCAAAGGCATTGAGAAAAAAGGATTTTTCCCTTTCAGTTGCAGGTTGAAAGAAGCAAGTCCTTTTATGGGGGTTCAGGACTGATGGGCATCATTATCCAGGACATGTGGCAAGCTGGATGCTAACCAAGCCTTACAACTTTTTCCTGGGTGCAAATCATACTGGCCTTGGGTGGGAAGAGAGAACGGTGCAATCAGGAGGCTGGGAGTTCGATCCTAGGTAGAGGCAGATATTCCTCTGTCTGGGCACCTTAGGAATATATCTGCTGAATCAAACTCCGCACTGGCGACAGGAAAGGCATCCGGCCAGTAAACAACTCTACTAGCTCCATTCGCTTGCTCAGACTCCACCCCGATGCGGGGGATGATGGGGTCGTTAAAAGAAGATAACTGGATACAAATTGAACATTGGATTCAGAAGATTCTAAGGAAGATGATTGAATTAAAACCGGAAATATACCTTCTGGGTATTTTATTACATAATTTTAGCAGAGAAGAAACATATTTCATTATACATATTGTAACGGCTGTGAGAATTGCATATGCACAAAACTGGAAACTGAATAGGGTATCAACTGAAAGGGAAGTTTTGAGAAAAATTATGGACTGTGCAGAGATGAACAGACCGACTCTGAAACTTAAATATAAACAAGATATGGATTATTATAAAATTTGGGCAAAGATTTACCAATGGATAGAATGTGAAAATACATCTATCTTAAAATAATTAATTATGTTTGAGCTGAGACAAGAGAATTGAAAGATAAATACTAAAATCCAGATGGAGAAGGTAAGAAATGGTGGCAGCACTATATATAACACAAAATTTAGTTATTAATACTAGGTTAAATATATAGAATTTTTTTTTAGATTATGAGTTCGATAAGGTTAAGTGTTGGAGAATGAGAAGTTTTTCTTTATCTTATACAGTATATATATATATATATAGTTTCTAATAGTTATAAAATAAGTTGTGTATATAATACTTGACATTGGATTAATTAGTTAAGTGGAGAGAAAAGTTTAAATTAATATGGATATATGAGATTTCACTAATGTTTACATTTAGGTAACGTTTTACTACAAGGTGGAGAATTTTTGGATGTTTAATTCTTAATAATGTTGGATAAAGTTATCAAATTTTAAATGAGGTGAGAGATACAAAAGCCTCTTTTAAATGTTTAGAAAGAAAAAGAAAAAAAATTAATATATGTTTTATGATAAGCATTGCTGTATTGTTTATATTTATGCATTGTTTTATTTTAAGGTGGAGAAAAATAAAAACTTATACAAAAAGAAAATTTGGGTGGGAAGGGATTGAGAAGGCCAACCCAGCAAGGGGCAGGTTTCTCGATCTCAGAACCCAGCAACAGGCTACGTTAATTGCCGGTAAACCTTCACTCTTGCACACTCCAGCATTATGCTCTGAAAGGGACCGAGGGTTCAACCTGTGCTGAAGAAGCCATGATGGGATTGGAGTGAATCTCAACGCAAAGATTGTGCACTAGAACAGGACACGGGAGTGTGCATAAAGCACCCTGAGGGATGCAATTATGGGGGAGCTGGCTGGCTGATTAGAGCAGCTTTTTAGATTAGCCATTTCTCCCACAGATATATAACCGTCATAAATATGAATCCCAATTTTGATCAGACAATCTGATCCTGGGGATGTTTGAAATGTCATAAGTCGCCACTGTAATTTAGGAGACGGTCCGTAAATGAACTCTTGTGAGGATTAGCCTACTTGGAAGCTAAAGGCTGCATTTGGTAAACGACCATTATTGCTAAGAGGAGATTTGCTTCAAACCTATTGGGATGGCCTTGTTATTATACCCATGTTTTGGGATCTAAAAAGGGCTTTTTGGCGTTTCTAAATATATTATAATTATTGTTCTCCAAGCATCTGGTGCAACTCAGAGCGATCAACCAGTGGAACGGCCTGCCAGCAGAGGTTGTGAACTGCCCAACTTTGCACATTTTGAAGAGGAGATTGGACTGTCATTTGGCTGGGGTGCTGTAGGATTTAAGCAGGAGGTTGGACTTGATGACCTGCAAGGTCCCTTTCAACTGTAATAATAAATAAATAAATAAACCTCGTAAGAATCTAAGGACTCACTTATGCCACCAAGCTTGGAGTCATTAGATTCTGCCCCCTGGCCGATGAATGTATAGTGGGTTTGTGGATTGAATGGATATGTGTGTATTTAAATTGGTTCTTTAGTTTTCAAATGTAAATTTAAATTTAAATTGGATCTCGATATATATTGTTTTTTTATATGTTGTAAGCTGACCCGAGTCCTCGGAGAGGGGTGGCATATAAATCCCATAAAACTAAACTAAACTAAACTTAATCCAGCCTTCGCCAATCCAATAGATTTATATACCGCCTCACAGGGTTTGATAGCCTTCTCTAAGTGGTTTTATAGTCAGCCTTTTGCCTCCCCAACAATCTGGGTCCTCGTTTTACCCACCTCAGAAGGATGGCATGCTGAATCAACCTTGAGCCGGTTAGAATCGAACAACTGGTAGTCTGCAGAGTTAACCTGCAATATTGCATTCGAACCACTGTGTCGCCATGGTTCTTGTAGCAATAATGCTTAAACCAAAGGTCTTCAAACTTGGCAACTTTAAGACTTGTGGACTTCAACTCCTAGAATTCTCCAGCCAGAATTCTGGGAGTTGAAGTCCATAAGTCTTAAAGTTACCAAGTTTGGAAACTCCTGGCTTAAACTTATATGCCACTTCACAATGCTTAACAGCCCACACTCAGTGTTATCCGAAAATTAATTATGTGGATTTTTCAGGAAAGGAAGAATTACAAGCAACACAGCCCCACACATCATCCTTAAATCAGCCACACAGCTTTATCCTATTCTTACATTTCTAACACACACACACACACACACACACACACACATGTCCCCCAAACAATCTCTGGATGTTTTACAGGTAGTCCTCAATGTACAACCAGAACTGAGCCCAAACATTACTGTTACTAAGTGAGATATTGGTTTTAAGAGAGTTTCCTCCCATTTTACGAATGTTCTCGCCACATCCATGGAGGTTCTCAGGCATCCAGGTCATGGTTGTCTGAAAGGTGGTGTGTGTTCTTTTTTTTTTCAAGAGACAACTGGACTTTATGGGGTTTTTTTCTTTGAAGACATTTTCCTTCTCACTTAAGAAGCTTCTTCCACTCTGGATGGCGAGGAAAGGAAGGATTCCCTCAGGAGTGAGAAAGATAAAAGACTATATACTGCTCCACAGTGCTTTACAGCCCTCTCTAAGAGGTTTACAGAGTCAGCATATACAGTGATACATCTACTTAGGAACTTAATTCGTTCTATGACCAGCTTCTTAAGTAGAAAAGTTTGTAAGAAGAAGCAATTTTTCCCATAGGAATCAATGTAAAAGCGAATAATGCGTGCGATTGGGGAAACCACAGGGAGGGTGGTGGCCGTTTCCTCCCAGGAGATTCCTAGAGAGGCCCCACAGAGGCTTCTCCCCGCCTTTTCTGGCTCTGTTCCCTCCCAGGAGATTCCTAGAGAGACCCCATGGAGACTCCTCCCTGCCTTTTCCTGCCCTGTTTCCTCCCAGGAAATTCCTAGGGAGGCCCCACGGAGGGTCCTCCCTGCCTTTTCTGGTTACAGTTTTGGAGGCTTGGGTTTATAAGTGGAAAATGGGTCTTGAGAAAAGCCAAAAAAAATCTTGAACACCTGGTTTTGATCTCGAAAAGTTGGTAAGTACCACTATATTGCTCCCAACAATCTGGGTCCTCATTTTACCCACCTCGGAAGGAGGGAAGGCTGAGTCAACCTTGAAAAAGCACCTTTAGGTTTTTCTTGCCATTGTCCTTACGTGAGACACTGCAGTTAAGCAGTTGTTAAGTGAATCTGGTGTCTCTCTTGACTTGGCTTGTCAGAAGGTCTCCCCCCAAAATATTCACATCCCTCCAGGATGCTCATTGCAACCATCATAAATCTGAGCCAATGGACAAGCTCTAGTTTTGATCGCATGACCCGTGGGGGATGCTTCAACGGTTGCTAAATGAATGGTCGTAAATCAAGGATTACCCTCGTTTACCCTATGTGCTCGGTGGGCCAACAATTTCAGGGGGACAAAGAAAAACCAACTGTGTTCAGATAAGGAAATCCAAAGCACTATTTTCGTAAGATGCCTGAGTCACTCTTTTATCTCCGATGGGAAGAAATTGATTTAAGACCCTGATGCTGAACCTGTGGCATGTGGGCTACAAGTGGCACACGGAGCTATATCAGTGAGTACGCGAGCTCGGGTCCAGTGCACACATGCAGATTTTCGGGCCTTCTGGGAGTTGGGAAACAGGCTGTTTCCAGCCTCTTGGGGGGTGGGAAAGCCCCCTTTTTTTTGCTCTCCTCAAAGCTCCAAAGACTTTCCAGGATCCTGAGGAGGGCAAAAATGGCCTCCCCTCCCAGGAGGCCCTCCGGAGGCCAGAAATGGCCCGTTTCCCAACTTGAAGTCCTCCAGGGGTGGGAGGCTGTTTTTGCCCTCCCCAGGCACCTATAAACGCTCCAAAGCCTGGAGACCAGTAGCAGATTCTTACTGATACGGTTGCCACCATCGCACCAGTAGCAAAAATGGAGGTGCACACGCAGCTCCGCGTCTCCAGGGTGCGTGCACATCCAAGCAAGATTTGCTTTTGCGCATGCACAGGACACAAAATATTGTGAGGGGATGCGGGCACGCATGAGATTTTGGTGATTTTTTGTTTTTGCGCATGCACCCCAGTTGAGTCCAGAATTTGAGTGGTTAAGGGAGACATTTGTTACTGGTGGGGGGGGATTTCGCTGCAGTCGTTAAAGTAGGAATCCAGTTGTTAAGCGAATCTGGCTTCCCCATTGGCTTGGCTTGTCAGAACGTTGCAAATGGGGATCATGTGACCACTACCCCCAGGACACAGCAACGGCCATTAAATATGAAAGAGTGGCCAAGCATCTGAATTTTGATCACATCATTGTGGGGGATGCCAAAATGGTCGTAACTGTGAATAATGGTCGTAGGTCTTTTTTTTCCCAGTGCCATTGTTTGGTCATTAAGTGAGCTGTTGTTATGTCGAGGACTGCCTGTACTTCCAAGGAACAAACATGCCAAATGAAGCTGAAGAGACGAACTGGACCAAAAAGCAAAACAACCGAAGGGGCTGTTGTTAAGTGTGGCTAAAATGCCCCCAGGCTCAAAACACTGGGCTGGAACCAGTTTTGTTTAGTCCACCCCTTGACCAATAAATTTCATGAATACCAAGAAGAGCAGCAATCCAGAATGTCATCATTTCAATCCAGCTGTTGCGTCTTTGCAATGTCTCCATCAATTTGCAGTTTATTCCAAGTCACAAAGAATACTAATTTTCGGGGAGGGTGGTGACGGTATGTAAGAGCTACTGATCTTTTTCCTGCACGTGAACATTTAAATTAAGTTACATCCCCAGTAAAAAGTTGACAAGGCCTGCTACATAAGAGGAATTCACAATTTAAGTACTAGGAAAAGATCCCACTGGATCCTGATTCTTATGCCTTCTTTTCTTATCAGATTCCTCTAAATGCCAGTGTTAAGAGAAGAAGAACTAACCGTGTTCTCCAAACTCTTGGGTTTAAAAGAAGAAGAAAAACGAAATTAGCTCCTTGGGGTTCCCAAAAGTTGCTGTTTGACTCCCCACCAAGTGACATGACACGATTAATAAGAATCTCTTTTTGCAATTTATTGAAATGACTTGTTAAAAAGCACAAGCAGATCTGCTCTTCACAAAATGCAGGCTTGTTTCTTTAAAAAAATATATCATCAAAACCACTTAAAAACAACAGATGGACAGATCCCCCCCCCCCCCCAGATTAACACTTGGCTGGAAGAAACAATTTCCTCCTTTACAGTAACTGTGAATAGGTTCACACTCAAAAGCTTCTGAAATTATTTCGAAGGCAACCTAACTAGAGCATTAATATATATATATGTATATAATGGACTGAAGGAAGACTCTGGCGGAATCTATTTTGAGGAACACAAACATTTTCCCTGACAAACTCCGACAGATTCCTTCATTAAGGCCAATTGAAATGTTGACACTAATGATGAAAGATGAGAAATTAAAAGGCAGCTATAGCTTCTTCTGTTGTTTGCTGCCCAACTCAACCCTCCTTTCACTGAAATCACTTTCATTTTTAAAAAAGAGCCCCTTTTTTGTAAGGCTTCTGCCTTGGACTAGAAGACCTCAAAGGTCCCTTCCAGCCCTCTGATTCTACATTCAACTAGAAGTTCCCCTCCTGTGGCCTTTAGTAGAGAAGAAGTAAAATTAACGAGGCCTAATTTATGAGCTCATGCACTGCAGCACAAAGGAACCAGAGGCCACTGGCCTTCCATACCCAATCCTCTGGCTGACTTTTAAAACTTTAAAGCAAACTTTTAAATTTGCTTTTCGAGCAAATCATCCATCACGCAGAGATAGCCTGCAGCGAAATGAATAGGGTAACACTCACACCTTGGGTGGATCTGCTCAATTCATCTCCCCCAGGGGAGCATCACTTAAAAAGGACCCAATGCAGGGAGCGGGAGAAAGGGAAAACTGAAATAATATTTAGAAAGTAGCAGGATAGCAATAGCACTTAGACTTATATACCGCTTCATAGTGTTTTTGACAGCCCTCTCTAGGCGGTTTAGAGAGTGTAAGTCTCTTGCCCCCCACCCCCCCAACAACAATCTGGGTCCTCAGAAGGATGGAAGGTTGAGTCAAACTTGAGCCTGGTAAGATTTGAACTGCCGAACTACAGCTAGCAGTGAGCTGAAGCAGCCTGCAGTACTGTATTCTAACCACTGGGCCATCTTGGCTCTTTACGGGGTAAAACAGTGTTCCCCAACCTTTTTTGGGCCATGCCCCACCTAAGCATCTCTAAAATCCTGATGCCACCCACAACAGTGATATATATACTACTACTCACAGAGGAAAGCCATTAACCTGGCTTAAACAAGATTCTAATAGTCCCCATCAAAAATCAAATACCCCCCCCCCAGAGCGTGGGCCCCACATTGGGAACCACCAGGGTAAAGCATGAAGGATTCCAAGCAATCCCCACTGCCAAAATTTCACTGGCAATCTCAGTTTCACGTTCAAGCCGAGAGACTGAAGCTTTCCTCTTTATTCTCTTTTAACAGGGTTGGATAGAATTTGGCATAAAAGTAAACACATACAGTGGTACCTCTACTTACAAATTTAATTTGTTCCGTGACCAGGCTCTTAAGTAGAAAAGTTTGTAAGAAGAAGCAATTTTTTACCATAGGAATCAATGTAAAAGCAAATAAGGCATGCGATTGGGGAAACCACATGGAGGGGGGAGCCCGTTTCCTCCCAGGAGATTCCTAGAGAGGCCCCACGGAGGCTTCTCCCTGCCTTTCCGGTTACAGAAATGGTTCTTGAGAAGAGGCAAAAAAATCTTGAACACCTGGTTCTTATTTAGAAAAGTTCACAAGTAGGTGTTTGTAGGTAGAGGTACCACTGTATTTCGGCTTAATTTTTAATTCTCTTGGGTCCTTTCCTGAATCATTCCATTAACCTGTAAGAACCTGTCTCTGCCAGAGGTGGGTTTCTCCCGGTTCAGACCGGCTTGCTCGAACTGATAGCAACCCGCTGGTGTCGTCATGATGATGTAATGGAACCGGTTTGGTTGGTGCCAGTCCGTGGGCGCAGCGATCTTTTTTTTTTTTTTGAATTTTTACATTTTTTTTCTTTCTATGCATGCACAGAAGTGGAGTTTACAGCACCGCGCATGTGTCGCCATCTTGTTTTTGGCTTTATTTTCCAAATTATTTTTGGCGCTGCGCATGCAAGGTAGAGCCACGTGGCATGGGAGGAAACAGACGGGCAGCGAGGTAAGTTAGAACCTATCCCTGGTCTCCGCCAAATACAAAAGTTGCCCAGAAAGTAATGCATTACAATTTTTTTCTCAGCCTACAGTAATGGTACGAATATGAAACTTTAGGTATACATTATTTGAATTGTCAAGAGCGTGTGTGTAAATTTTGTGTTTCTTCAGACAGATAGCATAGCTGCAGCAGTGTTTCAAAATGGCATCTGTTAAGTGATGTATGTTACATGCAGTGTTACACATCACTAAACAGGGTTGGACAGTTTTACCGCATCCAGCCTACAGCCCTGATCTTGCTCCCTCAGACTTCCATTTGTTTGGCCATTAAAGAATGCCATTCGCGGAAGACATTTTAAAAATGAGAAAGGGGTGATTCGCACGCTGCAGAAATGGCTTTGTGATCAGAACAAGGAGTGGTACCGACAGGGCATACAAGTCCTTGTGTTTCTCTGGAGGAAGCCCGTAGAACCGGACGGAGATTATGTGGAAAAATAGGGAGTGTAGAAGAAACATCCTTCTTTCTTGTGTGTAAGTTTCATTGTGTTCAATAAATAATTGTTGAAGAAAAAAAATGTGGTGCATTACTTTCTGGGCGACCCTCATATTATTGCCCCTAAATGAGAGAATTCTGGTTTTTTCACAGGACCTAAAATTCTTTGCTGTGTTTGTGTAGAGCAAAATTGTGCTTCTGACTACAAAACTATGCACGCACGCATGCACACACACATAAAAAAAATTGCTAAAAATCTGGCTCCAAAGAGGGTGGAAAATTAAAGATACTTTTAAATGTTCCTGTCCTCTTTTAGATTTTAGGAGATTTTAGTTGCCAGAGAATCTCTTGACAGGTTAGTGTATTTGAAATCTCTGGCTGGAGCTTTCTGGTTGGAAATTCAACCCAAATGCTTGTGGGAGGTTTTTGGGGAGCGGGAAACCAAAAAGAAAACACACCGGCAGGTGCTGCCAACAGTTTTTGCTTGCCTTGCATTGTGTCTTCCTGCAGGCAATGTACATTCACCTAAATGTGAACATCTTCACATCTAAAATGCATTTTTGCAAAGAGCTCTTGAAAATGATAAAACTGTCTGTCAATCCTCACCCTCACCCCAGTGGGACCCCCAAAAGCAGCAAAATCTGCTCTTTTTGATAATAGAACAACATGCCCCTCCCTCACACCCCGTAACACAACTCAAAACTTTACGGAGGAATGAGCTGCCCTGCCTTAATAACCTGTCCCAATTCAAAAGCTTTTAGGGTGTGACTTTCGAGGCTTCTGAAAAGGGAAAATAAAACCCCTGAGAGGTGTAGGAATACAATCCAAATAAAATACAGTGGGGGGAAAAGTGGGATGAGTTTTGCTGATTGTCCAAAGATTGACACAAATGGGGGTTAAACGGTCCCAATTTGTGTTTAATGTACCCCTCCCCCTAAAAAAGATGATACGTTGATGGTTCCCAAACTGATACAATTCCCAAACCCTCAAGGCCAAAGTCAGGGATTTCCACAATTTAAAAAAAACACAGAAAACACCAAATGTTTCACAGGCAGTTGACAGATAGGTAGAAAATGTGTGGTCTTGTGCTCTGTATGTCGGTCGGCAAAGGTCCTCCTTTAAGGCCCAAGGCTAATTGTTTGCGGACACTCCCCCTGTTCCTCCCCCCCAATCAGGATGGGCATAGCTCTCTTCCACCGGCGTCAGGAGAGTCAAACCGTGGTTTCTCGGCTGGCTTTGAGGTTCGGGGCGGAGAACTGCCGCCTCATGCGCGGAGGAGTCACAAACTGGTTGCAGGGGTTCGGCCGATCGACCGGTCTGGCTCGACTCTCCAGGCTGCTATGGGGGCTGTAAGACTGCCAGTGCTGGTGAAGGTGGCGCCTCTGGTGGAAGTATTGCAGATCTTGGGATTGGCTTGTGCCCGGGGCAGGCGAGGACTCAGAGGAGTCCGACAACTGGCGGCGAAAAGCCCTCTGCTGGCCATTGAGGGAATGGCTTCTCCAGCGCATGGGGGCGGAGGTGTTTGGCTGCGCGGGGCAAGGCTGGGGCTGTGGGTTCAAAGGTTGCCTCTTGATCTGGATCTGATCCGGAGCTTTCTGCGGCCCGGGCTTGTTCCAAAGCAGAGGAGGGTCCTTGAGGAGCACGGGGGCTTTAGCGGGCGGGGTTTGGGCCTCCTCGGTCGCTTTCTCTTCCTCCTTGGGGATTCTCACCTCAATGACCTCGCTCTCGGTGATGATGATGTGGGTGCCTGGGCTCCAGGAATTCCGGTGGGTTGGGTTGCTTTTGAAAGGGAAGCGAGGTTTACGGTTCTCCGGAGGGATGAACCGGTGAGGCATGTTCTGCCGGCGCAGCTGCTTGGTGATCTCCTGTTGCTGCAGGTTCTTGAAGCGGGTTTGCTCCTGCTTCATCCAGCGCACTCGCCCACGCCTGAAGGCAGGGTCTTCCTCCATTAACAGGGTAACCCGGCCCTCTTTCTCAGACCCGCTATTCCCATCCCCCTTGGCGTTTCCTTCTGCGCTGATCCCCGGGGCTGGGGCCTCTTTCAGTTTCATGATAGCCATGGCGGGCGGCCCTTTTGGCTCTTGGGAGCTGATGAGCGGCAGAACCTTCTCCATTTTGAGCATCTTGTTCCTCAGGACTTTGATCTCCTCGTCCTTCATATTGTTCTGCTTCTTCACCTCCTGCAGGATGTCCTCCAGCTTGTCGATGTGGACCTTGAGGTCGTCCACGTCGGCAATGCCTTTCCCGCTCAGCAGGAGGTCCTCGATCTTCTCGTCACCCACCCCCACCGTGTCCCAAACGTCTCGGGCCACGGCTCGCCATGAGTCGCGCTCGTTGGGGTCCTTCTTCCCATACAGGGCGCAGAGTTCTTTCATCTTGACGATAGCCAGGGCTTCGATCTCCTGTCGGGTATGCCGGAAGTCATTGAGCGCGACCTCATAGCAGATCTCTTTCACGGCCTGGATCTTGAGATCTGAGACGGTCACCCATCGGGAGTCCTTGCTGAGGCGTCGGCGTTGAGGGATCTGATACATTTTGATGGGCTCTCGCTTCTTGCCGCTGCTGGGGAGGCCACATTTTTTAACAATGGTTTGCAACTTGCTGGGGGGCAGCTTCTCTCTCAGGGAAGTGATCAGCCGCCAGCTCTCCTCGCAAGACCGCTTGTCCGAGTCATCCCCACTATCAGAGTCTGCATCCTTTGGGGAAAAAAAAACAATCGAGAGGTGGCCCCAAAATAAACAAAATTAAAATTTGGAGAAAAGAAGGAAAACTCTGAACAAGAACAAAGGGAGTGGGGGAAAGATAGGACAACTCAAAATTAGGGAAAACAATTTGGGGGGGGGGGGTAAAAAGGAACAAAGGAAAGGAGTGAACAACTAAATGGAGTCTTAAATTATCCCTAATGGTCTTCAGTAGATTTCTTTAATTCCAGACATATCTAAATTTCATGGGATTTTCAATTCTCCTCCGAGAATATGGCAAGATTTTCCAAAAATCCAATCCGTATGAAACTCTTAGAAGAGCCAAAACCAAGTACCTGAAGAGAGGTGGACACTTCGTGCTATCGGTGTATAAAACCCGCCAAAAATTTCTTTTTTGCCTGGTTACGGCCGCCAAGTTATTTCATTGGGGGAGCTGGGAAGAGACTCTTCTCTTCGCGAAGAGTGATACCCGACAGTCATCGCAGAATGATAGACGGACAGCCAAGGTTAAGTGGAGTTAACATTGGGTTAGTAAGTGCTGTGCAGGTGAATTCAGATTGACAGTCCAGTCCACTAGAAAAGCAGCCAGAAAAGGGTTAGAGAATCAGAGAAAAAACCACGTTCAGAAGCAGCCACTAGCATCAAGGTTAGAAACAGTGTCATAACATTGGTTAAAATGTTGGACGGAGTAACACCTAAGTTGGAATCCACCCTCAATCGTGGAAATTCCCTGGGCCAGGCCCCGCTCTATCTCACAGGGTTAGAGGTAAAGAATGCTATACCTGCCACCTGAGAAAAGGTGGGTTATAAATCTGACAAAGAAAACAATGCAAACGCCATTGTGACAATATTTATTTATTTATTTATTTATTTATTTATTTATTTATTTATTTATTTATTTATTTATTTGGGCCAGCCAAAAAAAGGCTGGCCATGTTCTTTCCATTTGCCAGTGATTCTTGGTTTAAAGGCTGAAATGCCTTTCGGTTATTACAGATCATCCTAAAGATACCCAAATCTTTTGTTTATTTATTTATTTGGGGGGGGGGGAGAAAGGAAGGAAGTCTTGTTAAGGTTTTCTACCATTCCACATCTCAACTCTCATGCCTATGAATTGACCCATAAATTATGCCTGCCAGTTGCAAACTTCATGCTTTTTTTCCTGCATTCATGTAAAATGCTTCTATATTAATAAAATTGGTGAAGAGCTGAGAAAAAAACACTCCAAACAAGCTTTGAATAAATTTTCCTCAGTGGTTCCAAGAATTATTCTATCATGCACTTGAGATTTAATCGGAAGTGTACTTATACGGGCTCAGAGTCTATATTATTATTATAATTACTTAAGAAGGTATATATCCCCACTAACTTTTCCAGCTGGCTGAGTAATTCTGGGAGTTGAAGCCCACAAGGCTTAAAGTTGCCAAGGTTGGAGACCCCTGCCTTAAACATACTCCGCAGCATTCCTAAAATGCCAGAAACTGGTGTCTGGGAGGCTCTGAATACTGCTGAAAGAATGGTGATATAGGAAAAGTGGTCCATTAACATAAATTGTATTCTATGCAAAGGAAGTTAGGAATGAAAAAACTCTTTGACTGAGATATTTCAGCACTACTGTATATACATTTTTTTAAAAAAATGTTATGTTAAAAATAAATAGCTGCAGACACATTCTTGTTAAAAGGAGTCTTTGATGGGGCCAACGTTCCTCAAATATGCAATTAGATTTTTATCAAAAGGGGGGGGGAGGAAAGGATTGGAGAAGAACCAATTTCTAATGATATCCAGAGATTAGAGGTAGTGCTCGACTTACAGTCATTTGTTTAGTGACCAGTTACAATGGATTTGAATAAAGAATGACCATTTTTCACACATATGACCGTTGCAAGATCCCCATGGCCAAAATTCAGACACTTGCATGCATCTGGCATGTATTTATGATGGTTGCACTGTGCTGGGATTGTGTGTTCTCCTTTAGAGACTTTCTGACAAGCAAAATCAATGGGGAAGCCAGGTAGCAATAGCCCTTAGACTTATATACCGCTTCACAGGCCTCTCTAAGCAATTTATAGAGTCAACCTCCTGCCCCCCCCCCCCCAAACAATCTGGGTCCTCGTTGGACGGACCGTGGAAGGACGGCAGGCTGAGTCAACCTTGAGCCAATAAGAATCAAACTGCTGGCAGTAGGCAGTCAGCCTGAAATACTGCAATGTAACCACTGTGCCATCATGGATTCACTTAACAACCCTGTTACTAACTTAACAACTGCAGTGTTTCACTGAACAAGGGGACGCAACCCACTTAACGACTGTCTGGCTCATGAAAGAATTGTGGTTGTAAGTCGAGGACTATCTTATATGTTCTTTTCACAGACTAGGAAATTGGAAAAGTATTTTTTTTTTCCTTTGTAGGTCCCTCCTCATCAATTTGAGGGATCTTTGTGAAGTCCAGCTATGCCAAGGATCGATCTGCCAGCCCCCAAATCTCCCTCCCTCTCATGCATGACCGTTTCTCTTGCTAAAGATTCAGACTCCATGCAGGGCAGGGCAAAGACAGAGAGATTAAAGACATGCATCACCCACAGCCGTCATTCTGGAGATCCCCGAGGGAGTGGGACCAAATCTGGCAGGCAAATGGATCTAGGCGCCTCTCTTCTGGAGGAAGCAGTTAGTACTTGGTGACTCTTTAAGACCCATCTCCCATGCCTAGGAGTGGCAAGGTAGTTTCAGAGAGGTCTGGAATTGGGTGTGAAGGGCAGAGTAACAACAGATCAACACCTGAGCCTTTTTAATTCTGTCTGTTGAAGAAGCTTAACTCGGTGTTGAACTGGAGGGAGAGAGAGAGATCGACCGACGCTTTGCCTGGTAATAATGTAAAATCAGAATAACACACTAACAGCCAAAGGGCAACTAGCTCTGGGAATAAGCTGAGAATCTCTCTTAAAATTGACTTACCAGTCTCTGCTGCTCCAGTAAGAGGTCCGCTTCTTCCTTCTCCTTCTTGTATAGAATCTCCATCTCTTGAAGTCTGCAGAGAGAGACAAGAACTGCTTACTAAGGGTGGCCTTGAATTGCAGTCATTAGCATAACCACCATTCGAAGTCACAGCGGCACTGAAAAAAAATGTGACTTACAACCTAGGACCCTTGCAGCATCTCAACAGCCACACGATTAAAATGTGGGCACTGGCTCACTTAAGAACAGAAACCTTGCTTAGCAGTTTTGGTCCAAATTGCAGTCAGTAAGTTGAGAACTAGGGGAGGCATCGATTTCCTGGAGACCCAATTTTCCTCTAAGATTACTTCTTAAGAATATGATGGATGCTCCCATATTCAGACTATCTTAACAAAGGATCTAAATTGGGGTTTGGGGTTATCTATGACTGAATCACTGGCCGGGTTGAACCATTTGTAGGCAAAAGCTGTAAATGTATTCAAAACTCTTCTAAAACTACAGAAGCAAAGTAGTGGTAACGGAGCATTTACCATATTTTGGGGAGTATAAGATGCACCGTTTTCCTCCCTAAAAGAGGCTGAAAATTTGGGTGGGTCTTATACTCTGAATGTAGGTTTTCCAAAGCTTTTTTTTTAGCCTTAACGAGGTGCTAACGATCTTCCTAGCTCTTACGGGCTTGCAGGTTTTTTTCATTGTTACTCTCTCCCAAAAATGTTTTTCCAGCCCTAAGTCTTTGCACGTTTTTTTTCATTGCTACTTGCTCTGAATAAGCTAACGATATTCCCGGCTCTTACCGACTTGCAGGCTTTTTCACAGTTATAAGGCCCTAACCAGGATAAAATAATGTTCTAAAGCTGACCAGACTAAGGACGCTAGCCAAACCTTGTAGGCAGATTTTTTTTCTCCCTATTTTCCTCCCAAAAAACTAAGGTGTGTTTTATATTCTGGAGCGTCTTATACTCCGAAAAATACGGTACCTGATTGTTCGTATGTGCAATTTATTATTTATTTGAAGCCCAAAGCACCATTTTAGCCAAAGCAGGCAAGACAGAATTCATAATCAAAGGCAGCATAATATTCTATTAGATGTACAGAGCTCATATAAGCTGATGCTTTTTAATACAGACAGTCCTCAACTTACAACTGCTCCATTAGTGACCGTTCAAAGCTAGAACAACACTGAAAATTCAAATGCTTGGCATCTGGTTCATATTTATGATGTAGTGATCACCTTTTACAACTTTCTGACAAAGCAAATTATCTTTTGTAGCAATGGGGAAGCTTGTTCACTTAACCACCATCTTACTAACTTAACAACAGGGATTCACCTAACAACCGTGTTAAGAAAGGTCATAAAATGAGCTAAACTCATTCAACAACTGTCCCGCTTAGTAACACAGATTTGGGGCTCAAAATTTAGAGTCATAAGTTCAGGAGAAAACATTTGGAGAGTTAGAAAAAGTGCTCCAGATTCCTCCTAATTTTTTGGCCTACAGAAGTTGTAAATGCTCCAACACTCGAAGTTTTTAAGAAGAGATTGCACAACCATTTGTCTGGAATGGTATTAGGGTCTCCTGCTTGAGCCAGGGGTTGAACTAGAAGACCTCCAAAGTCCCTTCCAAATTATTGTTATTCTGAATGTATGAACCCTGGGCTAAGAAAGCTTAGAATTACGTCGCCTTAAACACGACCTAAGCATAGCCCATAAAATCTTCTGCTACAGTGTCCTTCCTGTCAACAACTGCTTCAGCTTCAACCACAACAACACACGAGCACACAGCAGATACAAATGTAAACTGCTCCAAACTCAACTGCAGGAAATATGACTTTAGTAACCGAGTAGTTGATGCCTGGATCTCACTACTTGACACTACAGAGTCTCCTAACCCCCAAAATTTTACTTAGACTATCCACTGTTGACCTCTCCCGATTCCTAAGAGGTCAGTAAGTGACGTGCATAAGTGCACCAGCATGCCTACCATCCCCTTGTCCTTATGTTTCTCTCTTACTAGTATCATGTATATAAACATTGTTATATCACATGTTTTTGCTGAATTTTTAAAATTAAGATTTTAAAATTAAGAGAGACTAGGATAGCACTATTTCGGCCTTATATCTGTTATATCTGTGTATACTACCAATATGTGCTTGACAAAACAAATAAAATAAATAAATAAAATAAATAAAAAGACTACATGTATGATATCCCAGTTAAAAGGAATTAAATGCTCTGCTTCTGTTTCCCGGGTGATAAGGCAGACTTCCTTTCTTTTCTCTAGAGAAACCTTACCTTTTCTCCATCTCTTGCTTCATATCAATTCCCTGCTTCTCCAGCAATTCTCTCTGGGCAAAAGTCCAGTCGACTGGTTCGGAGGGAGTCTCGGCTGAGGGCGTCTTCTCTCTTTCAGCCCTGGCCTGCTCAGGGTGGTTGAAACGGAAGACGTGGTTTTTGCCCATAATAATGCGATTTCCTAGAGAGGGGCAATAAAAGAGGTTTGGGCCAAGCGTCCTTTTTTGGATTAGGACCAACTCAGGCAATGAAGTTTCCAGGACAATCAATACTAAACGATTCCAGGACAAACAATTGTAATTTGGAGCAAGAAAGGGAGATTGATGGGAGAGTCAGAGATGGGATTCATCTGGTTCTGACCAGTTCTGGAGAATCAGTAGTGGAAATTTTGAGTAGTTCGGAAAACCAGCAAACACCACTCATTTCTGGTCCCGCCCTCATTTATTCACTGCCATCCAAGTCCCAGCTGATCAGCTGGATCTTCTTTTGTTGTCCTGCACAGGAGAACTGAGCTGGAAAGAAGGTTGGTGGGGTGGGGAGGGAATAGAGATTTTGCAGTGTCCTTCCCCTGGAGGGGAAAGAAATGGGGATTTTGCAGTATCCTTCCCCTGCCATGCCCACCAAGCCACGGCCACAGAACTGGTAGTAAAAATTTATGAATCTCACCACTGGTGAGAGTGCATGGCCGACCTCGGTGTTTCTCAACTTTGGCAACTTGAAAATGTATGAACTTTTACTCCCAGAATTCTGGAACCTGGGAGTCCAAGTATCGTCAAGTCGCCAAGGTTGAGAAACCTAGAGAAGGGCCTCAATTCAACACCCAACATCTTCACTTATGAAAAGGCTTGGTAGACCAATGACTAGCCAATGATAATCATTGTGAACTCGATGGCTCAGCAACCACACCTGGAATAAAATATGTGTTCTGAGTGTAAAACGAAGCCGGGTGGTCAGGCATTTGACATAACATTTCCTCATGCAAAAACAGACATTTTTACCTGAACGCAGCTGTACCGGCTGTATCACCCTTTTGCCGTTGACATAAGTTTCTGAGCATTCACACGGTTCCAGGATAACAATCACTAGAAGGAGAAAACTCTTGAGTCACCGTCTAAACTGTTGATGAGAGATCTAACATATAAAAATATACTGCTCAAAAAAATAAAGGGAACACTCAAAGAACACATCCTACATCTGAATGAATGACATATTCTCATTGAATACTTTGTTCTGTACAAAGTTGAATGTGAACAATAGCATGTGAAATTGATTGCCAATCAGTGTTGCTTCCTAAGTGGACAGTTTGATTTCACAGAAGTTTGATTTATGTGGAGTTATATTGTGTGTTCAAGTATTCCCTTTATTTTTTTGAGCAGTTTATAAATGGTTTTGAAATAAGGGTTTTTAGTTGCTTTAGTATTGGATTGTCGCATGTTGTTTTTACCACTGTTGTTAGCCGCCCCGAGTCTACGGAGAGGGGCGGCATACAAATCCAATAAATAAATAAGGACAGAATAGGGGGAAGCTGGCCAAGAGATTTCAAAACAGGGGTCCCTCAATTCCTATGGAGTGATCCTTTCGGAACCAGGCTGTGCAAGTGACAGGCTGGTACGTGACCAACCCACTGCTTGTGTTAAGTTGAGCTGCACGCACATACATACGCACACAGGTGCTAGCCAGCTGCTTGCATGGACTGGTTAAAAACGGGCCACAGACCAGTAGCGGGCTGCATCCCAGGAGGATGGGGACCCTTGATTTAAAATACCGAGGATCCACTTCCTGCTTACCGCTGCCATTGGGGTTCCTCTCGCTTCGGAAAATGCAGTGCTCCTCTTTGATATGAGCCCCACTCAGGACGATGTCTTGGCGCCGTTCGGCATCTGCCTGACCAACCCTGTGTCCGAAAAAAGAGGACTTCTAAGGCATTGTCGCGGCTTTTCAAAGCAGGCAAAGTGTCTCTGCTCCAAGCCACAAATTGCAAGATGGGAATCAAACCCAATTCAGATTGTAATGCTTACCTGGTTATGCCATCTTTGATGTAATAAAGCAGGCACTCTGACATGAGGGGGTCCTCGTTCAGGTTCACCAGATGAGGGGTCTGAAAGCAAACATCACGTTCCTTGAATGGCACGCCTTCCTCCCCCATGATGGTTTCTCACAGAGAAGCTAGTTGTTTCCAAATCCAAAGCTGCTTTGGCCCTCTCAGGAGAAGAACCAATCAATTCTTGAATGAATTGAAATTTATCTATCTATCTATCTATCTATCTATCTATCTATCTATCTATCTATCTGTTTATCATATTGCAGTGCAGGAAGAGAACGCCAAGAAAGGAGAATATTTGTGGCTCAGGGCTGAAATGAAGGGGTCCTCGGTGCACTCTGAACTGGGTTGTTTTCTTGTGGATGTTTCATTACTCAAACTCTCTTTAACTCCCACCAAATCCAATTATTTATTTGTCTGCGATAGCAGCTCACTCCATTTTGAAGCCTCTTTTAGTTCCTTCTAAGTTTTAAGTTTTCTTCTTTATCTTTAAATCGGCCAAACACTTCTTTAAAGATAAAAAAGATAAACACTTCTTTAAGTTGGCCAAATACTCATACTCAAGAGATTCTTCTTCCCCTTTCTCCAGTACAAACGCTTAGATCTTGTCACTCAGACAATCCACAATCTCTCCATTCAATCAATCTGATCATGGCTGACCCAGAGTTGTTCCTTCAGCTGTTGGCCGATTGGCTGGTGCCAGCTCTCTGGGAGGGGGGAGGGGTTGCAAGCCCCCCCCCAAGACCCCTGACTAGTGCCTCTCTTTTCCACTGCCCCTCCAGGGCAGATCTGACCTGGTTCTGGTTCAGTTCCAGATCTCCTAACAGCTGAGGTTTGGGGTTCCTTGCAGAGCGCAGAAGAAGCTTGTATTGCTGGGACGCTGGCCACGCCCCCTTCACTCATTATTCAGACTCGAGTAATATTGTTAGTGCTAGCACTGATGATGATGCCTACTTTGGTAAAGAAACATCCACCAGAAAACAACCAAACTCAGAGCACAGCAAGGACACCCTCAGAAAGAGAAGAGCAACCCAGGAAGAGCAGAAGCATCAAAAATTATTCACGCAGTGGGTTCTGTGGGCTGAACAGTAGCTATTTTAACATGTATTCATTTTAAAGAAAGATGTTTGGTGAGTGACAGCCAGGGATAACAGGTTCTTCAGATTAACTTTGGTTCAATAGCTGCCGATTTATTTGTTTTCTCTCTCCTTTCTATGAGAAATACCTACAGTAATTCTTCAAAAGGAGAGCAGGAACTGGACAGGATTAAAAAAAAAGAAAATTACTGGACACTTTCACCACCAAATTAAAAAGCTATGCGTGCGTAGCTCTTGTGTTGAAATAGCTAAATTGAGAAAAATAAATTGTGGAATTTCTACTGAGCAACTTCTACAGATCACCGTTTGACAGATTAATAGGATCACTAGTGCTTTCGAATCGCGGCTTTGCTGGAAAAACTCAGGAATCTATTTGCTACAAACATTCCTAGTGGGATCTAAAGCTAACGCAGGTAGTCCTCGACTTACAACAGTTCACTCAGTGACCATTCATAGTTATGATGACACTGGGAAAAATTTCTTTCTGTTTCACCACAGTTGCAACCTTTGCAGCTCCCCAGAATCAAAATGCTTGGCAACTGGTTCGTCTTTATGACCATTACAGCATCCAGTGATTCCCCTTCTGTGACCTTCCGACAAGCCAAGTCAATGGGGAAGCCAGATTTACTTAACAACCAGGTTGCTAAAACTTATCAACTGCAGTGATTCGCTTAACACCTGAGGCAAGAAAAGCCGTAAAACGGGGCAACGTTCACTGAGCCAATGTCTAACTTAACAACAGAAATTTGGAGGAGGTGGTGTCAATTGTGGTCGTAAGTCGAGGACTACCTGTACAGCCACTCAACCAACCTTCTTTGGTGAGAACACCCCACTGGAGCCAGCCAACAAATCACAAGGCCTTGGCGTGAATATCTGGCCAATGAGTGCCAGTAAACACAGAGGAAAAAGAAAATATTAGAATAGCAGCAGAAATAGGATCTTCACACCCATCAGGAATCTCTAGCTTGTAAACCTAGACCAGTTTCTCCTTAGCTACCAATGCTACAAAAATACAGTTTTCCCTGAAATAAGACATCCCCTCTGATAATAAGCCCAATTGGGCTTTTGAGTGCATGGCAATCAGGCCAAGTGCTTATTTCAGGGTTCAAAAAAAAAATAAGACAGGGACTTATTTTCGGGGAAACATGGTAGAGAGAGAGAGAGAGAGAGATGATTGATAGATGATAGACAGATGACAGACAGACAGATAGACAGACAGATATAGATATAGACAGATAATAGAGATGGCAGACAGGCAGATAGAGATATAGAGAAGACAGATGACAGACAGACAGACAGACAGACAGACAGAAAGAATGGGGGGAGTATTTAGTCAGACACCAATTGTGCAAGTTCTTTAATTTGCAAATAAATTCATTAAAAGTCAGACTGTGATTTTCTGGATGTGTTTTCTCATGCTGTCTCTCATAGTTGAGGTCTACCTATGATGTCAATTACAGGCCTCTCTCATCTTTTTAAGTAGGAGAACTTGCACAATTGGCGTCTGACTAAATACTTTTTCCCCACTATAGATAGATAGATAGATGGATGGATGGATGGATGGATGGATGGATGGATGGATGGATGGATGGATGGATGGATGGATGGATGGATTATAGACAGGACAGACAGGCAGATATGATAGAGAAAGATGATAAGATAAATAGCCTGTTTCCCTCAAAATAAGGCAATACGGTCAAGCACTTATTTCAGGGTTCAAAAAAAATGTAAGACAGGATCTTATTTTCGGGGAAACATGGTACAAAAAATGAAAGGAACAGACTAACAATGTTTGTTTATTTCTTCATGTCAGAAGCATGACAATTAAAATAAAGAATAATATATGACAATAACTTTTAAAATGTAGACAAAATTAAATAGATCTTGCCCAGAAACTAGGAACATTAATTGCATTTTTTCATGCTGCCGTGAGGCCCTCAAGTGTACCCTGATCAGGACACAACAGGCAAGTGTAGGTATGTGTGTTGTTGTCTGCAGGTCATCACAATCACAAAGGCACAAACGCTACCAGATAGTCCCCTTTGTTCAGAGTGGATCTCACCGTATCCATGCGAGATTACACAGGAAAGACAGGAAAGTAACAGGATAGACAAAAAGGGTAAGGAGGAGAAGGATGAATCCCTCTATTCTACTTTTCACAATCTGCAATCTCTGCTTAAGCCTCAATGGCGGCACAAAGACAAACCTGGTCAACCGCAAAGGCCTCAAAAGAGTCATCAAACAAAGTTGATGGTCTCTGAGAGAAGATCTATGAAGGAAATTCAGACGATGTGAGAGAGAGAGGAAAAAGAGGGCTTAGGGTGAATAAGACAGTCGTACTACAATGCAATCTTTCTCAACACCAACGACCATAAGCTGCGTGGATTTCAACACCCAGATTTCCCAAAGCCAGAAACCTTCGGCAAGCTTCCAGAATCTCATCTTGGACCTTAATATCTGCTAGGGCCTGGTCCAAGTGGAAGGCACAAAGTCATCCCTACAAAAATTATGTTGAAAAATTAGACTTTGGAGGGGTTCAATGGATCATTTTCTGAAGAGCTCTATTAAGCCTCAGAATAATTTTAATGTAGAGCCTGCCTTCAGAACATCAAGAAAGTTAAGACGCACATCGATGAGACGGAAATGGGCTATGGAGCAGCGCTTAGTTTAATTCAGTTGGCCTAAAGACAGAGATACATTCAGAAAATTGAAGACATCTCTTACAGTGCAAAAAATAAGTTCCTGAACAGGAGGTTAGACTAGGAGACCTCCAATGTCCCTGATCTGTTATTCAGTAATATTCCAATTCTGTAAACTGTAATCCCAGAATTGAATAATCCAAGAAACTAGTTTACAATTTGAGTCACAGTTTAAAAGTTTAAAAGAGAAAGAGAAAGATAACCAAAACTGATCCTCAGTGAAATTTCAAACTGGATGTTCCAGAAGGCTATCTCAATGTCTGGCAGGATCCCAAGGGATCTAGTGAAACTAATAATTGTACAAAGCTGTTATCAAATACCGGCCATTTGTATCCCCATAGAGCAGGGGTCCCCAAACTTTTTACACAGGGGGCCAGTTCACAGGGGGCAGTGGGGTCTGGCCGGGAGCGAGGGGCCAGGAGGAACATGCCCGTGAAGGGGGTCCCACCAGAGAGCAGGCAACTGTGGAAGGGAGGGAGGGGGATCTTTCAAGGAGGGGTGGGGGCTTCCTATCTCCTCCGAACCACAACCCCAGGAAGGAACCCTGCCTTTATAAGGGGTCTCCCCAGCGTCGCCAAGCAAAGGGTGGGTGGCCCCTGTCTCCCCTCCCTCCAACCCAGGATATCCCTCCAGGAAAGAAGCTGCTGGCGGCATTGCTGGGGGTTCCCTGCAGGAGGTGGGCAGGGGTGGGCATTTTGGGCCCCCACCCGGGAGGGAGAAAGATACAAACCTCCCCTCTCCTGGTTCTGTGTGTGTGTGTCTATCTGGGAATCCCGTGTTCTTAAGATGAAGGCGTGGGTGGGATATTGTTGGTGCAGTGTTGTGGTTGCGTGTTGCATGCAGGTGAAGGAGAGCAGGGGAGGGGGAGGGGCATCCCTGAGAGCGCCAACATCACGACCGACCCCCTTCCCTCTTTTTTTCTCTCTTTCTCTGTGTGCTTTTGTCGTGGCCTCGTCTCTTCTACCTTATTCCTCCCTCCTTCCACCCTTGTCCCTTCCACCCTTGCCGGATAAATGACCTCAGCGGGCCGCATGCGTCCCGCGGGGACCGCTGCCATAAAGGGTGCAATTTTTGATGTCCAGCTAGATTGATGGCAGAATCCACTCTCGCTCTCCACCCATGCATCATTTTTGGTTATCATACTGATGCATGTATTATTTTTTATAGTGTTCCTTTGCCATTGCTTATTTTATTCTTCTATTATTTAATTTCTGTTTACATGCTTTCCTGTTCTTTACATTGATTGTCTCCATTAAAAATCAAATTGCTCCATGTTGGGAAGCACTGGCTTAGGGTCTCAGATTGCCTGAAAGAAAGAAAGGACCCAGAACCATTTTATAGCACTATTTACCTTTTTCGGTGAGAAGACGCCAAGGGTGCCTCCATCTTCTCGGATGGCGACCCCCATCTCAGCCAAGAGAGCTTCTCTGTGGAGAAGGGAGAAGTGGTTAAGCATTCCTCGAAAAATCCACTTAAAATTTGATTTCCAAAGTTCGCTGGAAATGGGAGAGAAGAATGTAATTTTTTCTTTGAGGGTGGGAAATTGCACAGTACAGGAAGAAGCAGCAGGAAGAAGAGATGGTAGGGTGAGATAACTCCATTTTTTAAATTTCTTAGTTTTTATAAAATATGTTTTTTAATATTAAGCAGAAAGAAGACACAGAATACTATCAAGCATGGAATCTATTTTACCAGTAGTTCAGAAAAAGGGGTAGAGATTAAGAATATAATCAGAATTGTTAAGCAAATTAAATAACAAGACAACACAATGTTTATTAAGCACTAAGAAATGAAATTAATTTAAAAAATCAATAAAATGGGGGGGGGGATAAGGGAGCACTAACCTCTCCATCCTGATTGCTTCGGTCTTCCTCAACTTCTCCTCCCAGGTTTCATTCAGCTCTGCAATGATTTTCTCTGATTCCTGGAAAAAAGAGAATGTAGGAATAGGGTTACATAAGACCAAATACTGGTTTCTAGGCTCTTCAGTACAATTAATTGAAATCAAGCCAACTGTAAAAATTAAAGAAAATAATCAGAATGGTCAGTGAACAGAATGATCCCCTGGAACTGGCATTTCTCTAAAGCTTTTGATTTTGTGAGCGATCCTGCAATTTTCAACCCATACTTGTTTTCCCATTTTCTTTCATCTAAAGTCCTAAAAATTCCATGTCATGCTCTCATAAAATAGTTGCATGTGTACAAAGCCAATGATTTTTAAATGTTCTTTTGATCGAGATGCAAATTCTTAAAAGAAATGCATCTAAACCTTATCTGGAATCAACATTATGAAAGATTTGGCCCAACGTTTTGAACATCTTTGTTGAAAAGTCTTGATAACTTGTTATATATCCAATTAATGTTAGGTCAAAAGAAGGATGGAATATGCTGTACGGCAGTGATGGCTAACGTTTTTCTCGTTGCGTGCTGAAAATGTGCACACCTGCAATAGTACGCATGTGCTATAATGCAATGTGCACATGATACCCCACCGCGCTCCCCGCACGTCTGTGCAGCCCCTCATGCCTTCCCACATGAACACATGAACCCCTATGTTCCCTCCGTCCCTGCGCATGTATGTGTGACCCCCACCGCCCTCTCCAGAGGGCCTCCAGAGCCTGAGGGGAGGCCATTTTTGCCTCCCGAATGCTCAAAAGCCTCCAGAGCCTGGGGAAGGTGAAAAATGGGTGTCCCAGAAATTTGGGGTCAGACTCATTTCCGGCATAGGTAATATGTCTGTTTTATGGAGTTTGATGTGCTGATTCCAAAATATGCTTAATTTTGCTCTATAACATAAAATTTCTGATATAGAAGCACTTTTGTTATTACGTTATTTCTACATTTTCAACGTATGTGATAATTACTGTTTTCTTAATGTCGCCAGTACATTTCCTACATCTTATAATAATGATGCTGCTCCGTGGAAACTATACCTGCTACAGAAAAACTATATACATTTTTGAAATTAGAACAAAAATGATTCAGAAAAGTACAAGGTCAACTGCAATGATTACAAAAAATATTTTTTGTAGACCTGTACTATCTTTAGCCTCCATCTATGAAGTCTTTCTTTTTTCAGTCTTTCGAGGCAAGCAACCAATTTGTTTTCTCTTCCCCGGTTTAATCAAATTGTGAATTATCTGCCTTGCCTACATTGGAAATAGAGCCACAACAGTCCATAGGATACAGGAAAAGTGTCTTTTTTGGAAGGGGGAGGACATAGGTTTCTAGAACCACATTAGCACTGTGATACTTGTTGTTGTGCTAAAGCTTTTTCTGTCATTGCCTCTTCAACCAGCCATATAACAAAGGGTTGCTTCTTCCATCAGGAATGGAGATTTCTCTTTTGAGTGGAGAGTCAACAGAGTTGTTTCATGGCAGTTTTTTTAAAAAGGGCTAGGCTTGCAGATGGAATCAGCTAGGCAGGAGATAAAAAATGATGGTGGGGTGGGAATGCTTAAGCAGAAGAAGAATCCAATATGCCTGCAAGCCTTTTCTTCCAGGATGGACAACTCCAGCAGAAACAGGAGACAATATGCTGCTTCTGCACACATTCGCTGCCTGGTGGCTTTTAACGGCACTTTGAAGCTCGCTGCAGCAGAGGTGCTGCTGTGAATACTGATGAAAACAGCAAGCCTATCCCAGACAATTGCAATGAAGAAATCTGAAGCTGCCACCTTGAGCCAAGGCAGGGTCTAAGGGCAGAGGACCAGCCTTGGAGAGGAACCAGAACCTTTTTATTTGGGGGGGGGGGGCCTCCACCCCTTATTTCCTTTTTTAAAGGCCTAATTTTTGTATGCATCCAGCCCATCCGAGTTTCCCATGGGGGAGGGAGGGGAGGGGAAATGCAAAAAAGGCAGCATTCAAAATCCACAGCCCAGCCAGAGTGGGGGAGGTTTGAGGGGGGCATTCTGGCAAGGCCAAAAGATAAAAGTCCTCCACTGTTGTGCCCTTTGGAAGCCGGACAAAAGGCTCCATTGTCTGCAGATAGTATGGCATTTTCTGCACATTTTAATGAGCGGCCTCTAAGTCCCGGCATTACAGACGGTTTAACAATGATTCCCAGAGAGATCGACCAGTACAGGGATTTTAAGGGTCGCTCTTAACTTTTTTGGGGGGAGGGGGGGTTCTCTTTAATTCTGCTGGCCATGCTGAGGACTCCCTTAAGTAAAAAGGTGGGGGGTCATCTTCATTCCTGCTGATGTTTTTTAACTTTGCTGACTGCTCAAGTTGTGTTGTTTGCTGGGGTTTTTAAAATTGAATTTATTTTCAAGAACATTGCTAGTGGAATGACTTTATATCATGCTTTTGTAAGAACATTGCTTTTCTTCTTCTGATGGGGTGTCATTATTATTATTACAAAGGAGCAGTGGTCAAAGTGCAGTACTGCAGGTTACCTCTGCTGATTGCTGCCTGCCTGCAATTTGGCAGTTCAAGTCTTACCAGGCTCATGGTTTACTCATAGAAGATTGACGGCAGAAAAAGACCTCATGGTCCATCTAGTCTGCCCTTATACTATTTCCTTTATTTTATCTTAGGATGGATATATGTTTAAATTCGGTTACTGTGGATTTACCAACCACGTCTGCTGGAAGTTTGTTCCAAGCATCTACTACTCTTTCAGTAAAATAATATTTTCTCATGTTGCTTTTGATCTTTCCCCCAACTAACCTCAGATTGTGTCCCCTTGTTCTTGTGTTCACTTTCCTATTAAAACACTTCCCTCCTGAACCTTATTTAACCCTTTGACATATTTAAATGTTTTTATCATGTCCCCCATTTTCCTTCCGTCATCCAGACTATACAGATTGAGTTCATTAAGTCTTTCCTGAAATGTTTTATGCTTAAGACCTTCCACCATTCTTGTAGCCCATCTTTGGACCCGTTCAATTTTGTCAATATCTTTTTGTAGGTGAGGTCTCTAGAACGGAACACAGTATTCCAAATGTGGTCTCACCAGCGCTCTATATAGTGGGTTCACAAACTCCCTCTTCCTGCTTTTTATACCTCTAGCTATGCAGCCAAGCATCCTACTTGCTTTTCCTACCTCCCGACCACACTGTTCACCCATTTTAAGACTGTCAGAAATCATGGTTGACTCAACCTTCCATTCTCTCGAGGTGGGTAAAATGAGGACCCAGATTGTTGGGGGGCAAGAGGCTGACTCTGTAAACCACTTAGAGGGCTGTAAAGCACTGTGAAGCGGTATATAAGTCTAAATGCTAGTGCTATTGTTACATATCAATTACAATGTGAAATCACAGCTGCTGGTTCGTCAGCCGATGTTGGCTTTTGTTTGAGTTTTTACGAAGAAATAATAATAATAATAATTTTTGTTGTTGTTACTATTACTATATTATTATTATTATTATTATTATTATTATTATTATTATTAATTTCTTTTATTATTTCTTTTATTCATTAAACATGAAACTCAGTCAACTGAACATTTAAAGATGTGTCATAAATACCACTGACTGGGACTAATGGTTGCTGCCAGCCTCCTAGGTATCAACCAAGTATCTTGTTAAAATATATGATGTTCCGAGTAGTGCAGTTTTTTTGCAGTTCTGCTGGTGTTATTGCAGGAAGCTGCAATTTCTTGATGTGTTTTGTGAAATTCTTGGTACCAAGCGCCCTGATGACAATGGGTATCACTGTTACATGTTTCATCTACAGTCTTGCAGTTTTGATGGCCAGGTCACAATATTTTGTGATTTTCCCCAGTTTTTTTCCCTTCAACTCCGGCATCATCTCCTGGTACAGCGATATCAATAAACTGTACACTTTGGCCCTCAATAAACCAGAATACACCTGGCATGTTGCGTTCCAAATGACGATCCATCTGTATTCCAAAACCCCATAAGATTTTCACCTTCTCATTTTCGGTAACTTTTTCCACTTTGTAATCCCATGACTTTTGGGATACAAGTAAGTCATATTTTTGCTTCCTTCCTATGGCTGAGAGAAAGGGACTGGTCCAAAGTCATACAGCTGACTTAATGCTTCAGGGAGAACTAGAGATCCTATTCATCTGATTTGTAGCTTGATGCCTTAACCATGACAATAAACTGGCTCTCGTCATTATTATTAATTGCCCTCTCCCAATAACTTCTGAAAATATAAACCAGTCCATGTTCTAAAGTAGGATTCCCAATCTTGATGACTTTAAAATGCATAGACTTCAACTCCCAGAATTCTTTAGCCAGCATGCTAGAAGTTAAAGTCCATGCCTCTTAAAATTGCCGAGGTTGGGAAATTCTGTTCTAAAGAGACATACAGTGGTACCTCCACTAAGAACGCCTCTACTTATAAACTTTTCTAGATAAGAACCTGTTGTTCAAGATTTTTTTGCCTCTTCTCAAGAACCATTTTCCACTTACAAACCCAAGCCTCTGAAACTTTAACTGGAAAAGGCAGGGAGAAGCCTCCGTGGGGCCTCTCTAGGAATCTCTTGGGAGGAAACAGGGCTGGAAAGGCAGGGAGAAGCCTCTGTGGGGCCTCTTTAGGAATCTCCTGTGGTTTCCCCAATCGCACACATTATTTGGTTTTACATTGATTCCTATGGGAAAAATTGCTTCTTCTTACAAACTTTTCTACAAACTTTTTACAAACTTCTTACAAACTTTTCTACTTAAGAACCTGGTCACGGAACGAATTAAGTTTGTAAGTAGAGGTACCACTGTATTTGTGCTGCACTCTAACATCTAACAGATGTTAAGCAGATGAGGTTCTGGTCTAAGCCAAAATTGGAGGGTGGGTGTGTTTGGGCCATTCGACAATTCCATCCGCAGTACCTTCAGACGTTCAATGGCTTCCTCTCCTCCGGGCGTGGACATGATCCGTTCTTGGATACTGGAGACGGCCGTTAAGCCCACCTGACTACTGAGGGAGCAGGAAGATGGAGATGCGGTGAGCGAGCCCATGGATGCTGTGGAAAAATGGCCAGGACGTTGATTCTCGGAGGCTAACAAGTATCTGTGCTTATTGTTCTGAAAATCTTTCAGATCTGAGAGAAAGAGAGAGAGGGGGAAGGAGAGACAGACAAGCGGAAGGGAGAGGCAAGGCAAAGGAGAAAAGGAGCAGAAGAAAGGGAAAGAAGAGAAGGAGGAGAGACCAGCATCAGAGGAAAGCGCACAAAAAGGCAAACAGACAGAGATATAATAGTTCGAGGATGGCAGTTTTGAAGTTTTGAAACATGGTCCCTTCGATCCACCTTTGCCAGAGGCAAACCACCAGATTCACACCTGAAGGATTCAATTAGTTACTATATAGCTTATGCCTATTTCACAGGAATCTTCTCAGATTGGTGGTTTGCACCTGAGCAAGACTAGATAAAGTTCAACATCATTCAAGGAGGGTTGGACCTTGCTCTCTTATGCCTACATATGGATTATGGGCTAATTCCCTACTTGACTCCTTCCCTGTGGCTCAGCTAGATTCTGACAAAATTCAAGAACGCTCCTGGCCTTAGAGTTAGCAGCTGGCTTCCTCAAGGATTCAGCCTTCTTAGGTGTCCTGTTCTTTTACCTGGGTCTGCTTCAGGTAGAGTAAGAGCTTTGCCATTGTCTGTTAACTGAACCTTTTAAATGTTACCATATTTTCCGGTGTATAAGACACACCAAGATTTCAAAGAGGTAGGCAAGAAAAAAGATGTTGCAGGCCTCCCAAACACTTTGCGCGCCCCATTTTTGCAAAAATGGACCTATTTTTCGCAAAGAGTTTGGGAAGCCTGCAAGAGTGCTCCTGGGAGCTGGGGGAAAGCAAAAACATTCATTTTTGCAAAAAACGGCCCGTTTTTCAGCCGTTTTTTTCACAAGAACGGGGGTGTTTTTACCTTCCTCCAGCACTCTGCAGACCTCCCAAAACCTCTGTGCACTGCGTGGTAGTGGAGCTTCAGTAGACCCAAAATGGCTGTATTCAGTATATAAAATACACCAACGTTTCCAACCTCTTTTTTTTTTGGTGGGGGAGGGGGTGCGTCTTATATTCAAAAAATACGGTAATACCAGGGATGGAATCAATTAGAGGCGGAGAGTCTGCAGGCCATAATTTTTTTAAAAATGGCAGCCACAATGCCTGGTTCTTTACACCTGCCATAATGTGTATCACAATAGAACAAAGGATGGCTTTGACCACACCATTGTGAACACCATTTTAATTATTTTCCCCTCCATATCTGGCAGATACCCCTCAGTAGGGAAATAAAGAGACTCCTGAAATGGACAGTCAGGCTAATTGCCATTCTCTTGGAAAGGATGGAAGGAGAGCCAAGCGTTCAATACTGGCCATTATCTCCTTCCAATAAGCAAATACCAATTTTAAAAGGAGGGGAAGAATGTAATTTTAGAATTAGCCCTAGAAAGAAATGATCCTCTGTGTTCTAACAAACATATCTAAATTATTCCACAATTTAGGGGGTGAAATCCTCTGAGGTCTGCTACTGGTTCGCTTTGCACGCACGCGTGTTTACCACAGGCAGTACTGTGCAATGCTGAAAAAGGAGCATTTTGAAGCCATCAGAGTCTGCAAAGGGAAGTAAAACAGCGAGGGTGGGGAATCAGCTGTGCCACGCAAAATCCTGCTTTCTAGCTAATCTAGATCGCATGGCATAGCTGATCGTTGGATATACCAGTTCTCACAAACTGGTAGCATTTTTTTTAACCATCAGTTCAGGTGAAGCAGCCTGAACCAGTAGCATTTCACCGAACCCTTCCAAACTGCATCCAGAAATGTTCACATTTCATGAAACTGTAAGGCTGAGGGTACCAAACGCATAGATGTTCTCTTCCCAAGGGTCCACTAGTTATGTTTCAAGTGGGTTTAAAAACTGCCATCTGCAAATTCAGGAAAGAGCAGGATTGAGAGTAGAGCGCAATTCGAACACGCCAGGATGGCCAAGCCAAAGAGGGAGCAAAATCGCACACCCTGGAAGAACTCATGCATCCACAGGAGAGCAAGGAAGGCTTACAAATGCCAAAGCTGCTACACAATTTGTCACACAGAGCACCACACACGGCTAGCCCATGCATATACCCCACCCCTCTTCAAAAGCTGCGGCTGCATGTACTAAAATTCAAAAGCTAACGTTCAAAAGCTGAGAAGCTGAAAGCGGCATTAAAAAAGCTTCCCCCCCAAAAAAAAATACTGGGAAAAAAAAAAAAAGACAATGCCAGAAAAGAGACTAGATCAATTACACTTCCAATTCTCTGCATTCAAGGAGATTGCCAATACATCTCTTCTGCCTTTCTTGCTTTAAATAGCAGGGCAGTCTGAGGCCTTGAAAACAGTACTCAGCAGTTTGGCAAATCCCCGGACTTTTTTTTTAAAATCTCTACAAAGGAAAAGAGATGTCTGCAGGAAACTGCTCTGCCACCTCCATTAAATAAAGGCTTTCTGTGTGAAGCTTCAACTTTTCAACCTGCCCACCTCTCTATTAGCGAAATGGGTACGGTTGGATGGACTCCGAGTGGAGGAAATCTAATAAAAAAGACATTATCCAGTAGACAGCAATCTTGATATCATAATAACAAAAATACACTATATTTTTCAGCTACTGCAGATGAGTCCTGGTCGCGCAGTGGCTAGAATGCAGTATTGCAGACTAACTCTGCCCACTACTAGGAGTTCGATCCTGACCGGCTCAAGGTTAACTCAGCCTTCCATCCTTCTAAGGTCGGTAAAATGAGGACCCAGATTGTTGGGGGCAAGAGGCTGACTTTGTTAAACTGCTTAGAGAGGGCTGTAAAGCACTATGAAGTGCTACAGTTATTTGCACATACCCATGGACACATAGCATATATAGATATGAATGAGAATCTACTGCTAAACTGAATGTGCACTTTAAAATTTCCTCTGCCTTTTAACTGCCAGGGATTGAAACAAATAGGAATAATTGATCCATATTCATACACAATGCATGTAAGTATCAATTTCCCCACTCTGCGTATTATTATGTTTCCAAATATCCATAGTTCAAACATACGAAGAATTTAAACTAGAGATCCTTGATTTCACCCGTTTCTCCACAGATAACTCATGTTTTCTTTCAGAGAGGCCTGTAGGATGATTTCATACTCCCTCTTTTTTTAAAAAAAAAATTGCTCTCCTGGGATTTCCCTGTAAGGAATTGGAGTGTAAAGCTCAAATGCAGCCCATTCAGCAGAAGCCAAAGATTGGGGAAATGCATGAATTCTGCAATACACACATTTGCATCCACTTCCCGAGAAATCGTCCAGCGGATCGACTGAAGAAACGAGGTTAGAAGGGAAAACACAAGAAGGTTAAAAAAATACTCAGGGTTAACAGGAGACATGATGTGAGAAAAGGAAAAGCTTGATGGGGTAAAAAAGAGGGAAGTCAGATTCTCAAATTCAACAATTTCAGTTAATCCCTTACCATAACCCGTGTGTGTGTGTGTGTGTGTGTGTGTGTGTGTGTGATTTGCATTTAAAGAAAAGTTTTATCCATAGTTTTTTCGGGTAGATGGCAGACTCAAGAAAAGAGGTTAACATGTAACCAGGGTATAATTTACAACATTTTTTAATGAAGTGTTTATCATCTATAGTTATTCTCCCTCTCCCCCTCTCTTATTTTTAAATTTTCAGTTGCATTAACTTTAAAGTTTAATAGAGACGTGCATTGATTAGAAAATGGATGCAAAACGTCTTGTACTAAACTAAGCTTTTAATAATGTGCTAGAACATATTAGTCAAATGATGCTTTAAAATTGTTGGCAATCCTCCCATACTTCACTCATTGTATTTGGCTTCTTTTTTTTCCAATCTAGCCTGCCCTTGTGTGGTCTTTTTCTTTTATTCTTTCAACAACACAATAATCATCATAATAGAAACAGATAACAGAAAGCTGTCTATCCTGGCAGCTTACGTTCTGCTAGAATAAATTCCACTTTGGCAAATGAAACTGTCCTAATCTAGTTTTTCTGACTCTGGAAGGAATGAAAACATGAACACTTGTCGTTTTGTTTGGTTCTAGGATGGCATTTTGAAATGGGGGGCTGCTAGAATTCACTGCTACAACCTACTCCTGAAACAAAACGTTTCATGAACAAGCTATTACTGCAGCGTTTGGTCTGCTGCCCTGGGGAGCTGTTTTCTGGAAGACTTTCTAATTTTGTCAAGGGAAAGAAACACGTAACAAAATAACATAGTTGGAAGGGACCTTGGAGGTCTTCTAGTGCAATCCCCTGCTCAAGCAGGAGACCTTATTCCATTTCAGGCAAACGGTTGTCCAATTTCTTTAGAAGTTAGAAAATTAATCAGTGGAACAACTTGCCTCCAAAAAGTTACGAATGCTCCAACACTGGAAATTTTAAGAAGATGTTAGATAACCATTTGTCTGAAAGGGTATAAGGCAGTGATGGTGAACCTATGGCACGGGTGCCACAGGTGGCACGTGGAGCTGTATCTGCTGGCATGCGAGCCGTTGCCCTAGCTTAGCTCCAGGACACGTGCACACTGGCCAACCAATTTTTGGCTCGCATGGAGGCTCTGGGAGGGCATTTTTGGCTTCTGTAGGGCCTCCGCCAGGATGAGAGAGAGTGTTTTTGTCCTCCCCAGGCTCCAGGGAAGCCTCTGGAGCCTGGGGAGGGTGAAAAATAGGCCTACCAAGCCCACCAGAAGTTGGAAAATGGGCTGTTTCTGGACTCCAGAGGCCCTCCGGAGAGGCAGGGGGAGCAATTTTCACCTTCCGCAGGCATTGAATTAGAGATGTGGGCACTTGCGCAGGCACGATAGTGTGTGCACATGTGCTTTCGGCACCCGAGGGAAAAAAGGTTCGCCATCACTGGTATAGGGCTTTCTGCCTAGGCAGTGGGTTGGACTAGAAGATCTCCAAGGTCCCTTCCACCTGTTATTCTATTCTATTCTATTCTATTCTATTCTAGTCTTATTCTATTCTAGTCTTATTTCATTCTATTTTATTCTTCTCTGCTTAATACACAACTGGATAAATCAACAATGCACCAACCCAAGATTAGGGAGCAGGATTGTTGATGAAGCTAATGTACATGAATTTTGGTTAAACATATCCCTGCCTCTTTGCTACACCCTCAAATTGACCAAAAATGCTAGATTTTTCTTCCCGAAATGATATTGGGAAATAAGTTATCTTCTTCAGAGAACCCAGGAATCAGCCAGATACATCCACTTACTGTCAATAATGTCTCCAAGCCCTTGAGCACGAAGTAGATCTTTCAGCCGCGTGACTTCTTCCTTCAGTTCCCGCACCAGCTTGGCGTTGGGATCCTCGTTGATCACCGCATTGCATTTGATCTGCTTGGCCCGATCTGCATATCTGGATAAATCAATTTATTAAGATAAAACAACGGCAATAATGTTCATTTAAACATTCTTCACTTGGCAGTGGTCAAGAGTCTTGGAAGATAGAATAGAATAAGAATAGAATAAGAATAGAATAGAATAGAATAGAATAGAATTCTTTATTGGCCAACTATGATTGGACACACAAGGAATTTGTCGTTGGTGCATATGCTCCAAGGATATTTATCTAGATCAGCGTGAAGATGTATGGACTTTAACTTCCAGAATTCCTCAGCCAGCATCTCTGGCAGTTGGAGCCTATACATCAATTGCTATACAAACTCAAGTCAGGTTGCCCAAAACAAGAGATAAAATATGGAACAGAAAGCTCAGTGTTTTATAATCTCATTCAATACCTTAATGTGCTTAATGTTTCATCATAGTTTATGTCTGCTGGGCTCAAAGCAGCCACCATGGCGGTTCTGGAGTTGCCACCTACAAGGCAGAAATGCAATCAGATCAAGGAACATCAAACCTAAATGGCAAATTGTGAAAAGACTCAGTATAAAATGTGAGAAGGCCACTAAAAGCGGGGATTTAAAAAAAATACATGTCTGTATCATAACAGCATTGTAAAAGATTGATATCTGTCATCTTGAATATTAGAAGAGGAATTAGAACCCCATTTCATATAAGCTGGGTTTCATGTCTGGGTTTTCTAAACAAACCAGAGTTGTTTGGGTTTATACATCAAGCTAAAATATGCGATAGTTTGAAAATCAGATTAGTAGAATTACCAAAGCACAGTGTCGTCACACTACGGCTTCATGAGCTGTGTGAACACTAGTTTTACATTTGCCAAGTCTAAGAAAGAAAATTGCAAATTTTTGGTCCCAAAGACATCATCCGGGTCATCAGGCCAATGCAAAGTTACAATTCAAATTTGTTTCACCTAAGCCACAATGCTTTAGATTTTTGCTTTGAAAACACAGCTGATCAAAGCAACATTTTTAAAAGGCCAAAGTCCCGGCTTCAAAGATAGAAGATCTAAACTTCATGGGCTAAAGTCTGCTGCCTCACCAAATTGGGGGAGGGGAGGCATTCTTTGCAGAGAGATCTACCACATATATATTGTTTGTTATTCAGGAGTGAAACTTTAAAAACGAAAGCAAAAAGTTATCTCAACTTCATACCTAGGTTTTCCCGAAGCAACCACGTCAGCACAGAATCCCTGTAGGGAATAAAGTCCGTTTTCTTTTTCTTCTTACTCTGCAAAAGGACATTTTGTATTTAAGAGCCGGTTACCATAAAAAACCCCGTGCAGAGAGGAGTACCCAAGCTGGTGGCCTGCCATTTTCCATAAAACAGGATGGGAAGCAGAAGTGAAATCCAGCAGGTTCTGACAGGTTCTGGAGAACCGGAAGCAGAAATGTTGAGTAGTTTGGGGAACCGGAAAATACCACCTCTGTCTGTGGGTGAGGGTAGGGTGGGGTTGGGTGGAGATTTTAAGAACATAAGAAAAGCCACGCTGAATCGAGCCAAAGCCCATCAAGTCCAGCATTCTGTGTCACACAGAGGCCCACCAATTGTACATGGGGATCTTGAGCAGAAAGAGAAAGCAAAACCCTCCCTTTCCCTTGACCCCCAACTAATGGTACCCAAGGGAATCCTGCCTGCCTCAACCAACATAGAGGTGGCACTTGAACATCCGTTTCAATAAAATTTTGCAATATCCTTCCCCCAAGATTGGTGAGGGAATGGGGATTTTGCAGTATCCTTCCCCCAAGCCACACCCATCAAGCCACACCACACCTACCAAGACACGCCCACAGAACCAGTAGTAAAAAAAATTGGATTTCACCACTGATGGGAAGCCATGCCCTGGTGGAGGTGATTTTCCCGAGGAGGGGACATTTTAGCAGCCTTAAGACTCAAAGGGACTATATTTTTTTAATGGTTCACACATTTAAACAAGGGCCTCTCCTTAAGCAGGCAGAAGATCTGAACCTGTTCATTGGTTTTGGCACAGTCAGAAAAACTGGAAATGGCAAGCCCCACCTTAAGAAGAGGAATTAGAGACAAAAAGAGGGATGCTCTTTTTAAAAGAAAGAGAGAGAGAGAGGGAGGGAGGGAGGGAGAGAGAGAGAGAGAAAGAAAGAGCATCTGCTGCAATGCGCCAAGTCTTTCCCAACACATCTGTCAGGGTAAGGCCATTTTATTATCCAAGTTACATAGCACTCCTGGATAGAAATTTCTTCATTTCTCAGCAGACAGAAACAAGGAACTGTGGGACAAAACAAAGCCAAGCCAGCTTTGTTGCATGTTCATATATTTGTCTCTCTCTCCCTCTCTCTCTCTCTCTCCCCCCCCCCCCACTCTCTCTTTCTCTCGTTCTCCTCCCACCCAACTGAATTTTCCTTTGCCAAGAAGGAAACACGTTTTGAAAGTGTTTCTGGGCTTAAAATAATGGTTTTAAAAATATGATTTTTATAGCACGGAAGGGCTGATTCTCCAGGAACACATGACTGGGAGGCTTGTCTCGTATATGCATGGGGGCTTGGATTCTGATGGGGTTAGCCAAAAGGTAGACGATGATTCTAATCAGGATCGAGAACAGATGCCTCGCCTCAAAACAAAGAAACAAAATCCATCTCTAATTGAAAAAAAAAATTTTTTTAGAGAGAGAGAGAGTGAGAGAGAGAAAGGGAGAGAAACTGCTATTCTGCGTATGCCTGAATGCAAAGACTAGGGCAGCCCAGACCATGTGTTTGATAGAACAAAATTTGGCCGGGCCAAGACAAAACCGCAGAATGGCGGGATTTCTCCAGCTGCTACCAACATCCCTGCTTCGAGAAAGCTGGTCTAGAGTTTTGCTCCCTGGCAAGATAGTTTTCACTCCTACTCCAATTGCCGTGCAAGGGTGCAACTGCGCAAGGAGACTGCCCTCACCGACCAATCGAGATTTACTGTATTTACAGTTGGAGAGCAAACTCAATAAAAAGCCTGTGGCTTCTTCCAACGCTCATCCCAGTCTTTGAAGCAGGCATGCTTGGAATCCGAGAGAGGGTTAGATGGGTGGGAGTGTGCTTTCTTCACTACTAGCTAGGACTAAAGCAGTGTTTCCTAGCCTCAGAAAGGTGTGTGGACTTCAACTCCCACAATTCCCCAGCCAGCAGGCTGAGTGGGTGGGGGGAGGTTTGACATCCACATATCTTCAAGCTGCCACAGTTGAGAAATACTGTTCTACAGTCTACTACTACATTCAGTGACCCACTCTTTACCCATCATACCTTGCTGGTGCAGTTATCCTAGTTTTGGAAGCAGAGAATGGAAAAAAAGAAGATAAAAGTAAGGTAGGGCCAGAAAGAGGGAATTTTACATCAGTAAGGAAGAGTCGGAGATAAAAGTCCACTGTCATTTCCCCAAACCAGCACACCAATTAGTCCTGCCTCCCATCACTTTAAAATGCAAAACCACCCATATCAAAACTCTAGATATAGGCGGCTATGAAAAATAACAGCAGGCTGGAAGCTTTAGACGAGAGGAAACAAACAGGACTAAAACTAAAATCAGCGAGATAAACGGGGCAAAGATTAGCCCATCACATATACCAAGTTCCAATACAGATAGTCCTCGAGTTAAGATCACAAGAGACCAGAATTTCCGCTGCTTAAGCAAGGAGTCGTTAAGAGAGCTGTGCCCAATTTTACGAGCTCTTTTCCTGCAGCAGGGAATCATTGCAGGTGGGCGAATCGTGGAGTCATTAAGAAAACAAGAACAAGGGGGCACCACCTGAGGTTAGTTGGGAAGCAACCTGAGGAAATATTATTTTACTGAAAGAGTAGTAGATGCTTGGAACCAACTTCCAGCTGACGTGGTTGGTAAATCCACAGTAACTGAATTTATACATGCCTGGGATAACCATATATCCATCCTAAGATAAAATACAGGAAATAGTATAAGGGCAGACTAGATGGACCATGAGGTCTTTTTCTGCCGTCAATCTTCTATGTTTTTAGGTTTCTAAAACCCAGGTTCCCTTAATGACGCTGCTCATCAGAGGGTGATTGGGAAGGTGGCTAGTAGCGGTTACGCAACACCAGGATGCAGCAACCATTATAAATGTACACTGGTGGCCGAGGGCCTGACTTATGATCATGTGATCCTGAGGATGCTGCAATGGATCTATATGCAAGTGCTGATCATAAGTCACAGTAATGGCCCAGTTCCAAATAGGCCGCAACCCAGTAGTGGGATGTAGCCTGGGGGTTGGTGATCCCTGCAGTATATGAATGATTGTAACTCGAGGATTAGCTGTAGTAGAGTAGTGGATCTAGGTTGGACTGCTAGGCCACACCACCCATGCATTGATCACTGATGTGACTTACCATATTTTTTGGAGTATAAGATGCACTTCCCCCACCCCAAAAGAGGCTGAAAATTTGGGTGTGTCTTATATTCCGAATGTAGCTTTTTCAACGCTTTTTTTTCAGGCACCAACGAAGTGCTAGCGAGTGAGGTGATCTTCCACACTTTGCCTGCTTTTCTCATTGCTGTGCCTTAGAAGGTGTTTTTTAAATCCCCAACCAGGGGATAAAAAGCAGGCGCGTGTGCGCTCAAAACCAGTGAGCTAATGCACTGAAGCTGACCAGACGAAAGACTCTAGACAGATGAATACCTGGCTAGAGTCCCCCCACCCACCCCATTTTCCTCCCAAAAAACTAAGGTGCATCTTATACTCCAGTGCGTCTTATACTCCAAAAAATACGGCAGGTTGGAAAGGAAATATCTCCGGGGAAACAAACCATCTCAAAGAACACCAAGAAACAGATACAAGAAATGCCAGGACAAGATAGAACCTAAATCTGTTAATTCTCTCTCTCTCTCTCTCCCTCTCCCCCTTCTCTCTCTCGTTCTCTCTCTCTCTCTCTCTCCCTCCTACCCTCCCTCCCTCCCCATTTCTCTCTCTCTCACACACACACACACACGCACGCACACACACACGACTGCTGGAAACAAATGTTCTTTCACATCTCACCTGTGACTAAGCCCCAATGAGCTTGCAAAGCAACCCTCTTTTTTTAAGGAGGTCCAAAAAATCCGGACTTACCACTTCTGCCAAAGCCGAAATCACCTTCCCCAGCGTGGTGAGGGACTTGTTGATATTTGCCCCTTCCTGGAAAAAAGGGATCAGACAGAAACGATGCTCAAATGCCAGACAGTGAGGAAAACAAAACCTTGCTTCCCTGTCCTTGAACAGGCTGGGTGTTCTCTTTATTTTATTTTATTATTAATAATTTTTAATTCAAATGGGTGTTTAAATTGCAGGCAGGGGTCTTAATGCCTGGATCTGCCCGGGGGGTCACAGTCTCCACTAAGCAATGTCTGAAGAAGGCAATAATCACATTCCCTGAGCTGGCAGAAAGTTTTGAAGAAGAGGGGCAGGAGTTAGTCTCCCAGAAAATGAGGCAAAAAAAGCCCGTCAAGGAACCACATTGGTCAGATCATGATCAAGGGAGATACTTCACGCATGATGCCCATTTGCCAGCTGCCCACCAGATCCCCTCTTCATCCGTGGGTCCTTACCTTTAATCGAGTCCCTTTGGCACCGGTAGAGTCAGCTCTCTCACTCCCAGCGAGGTCCACCAGACTGATTTTGCTAACCTGGAAAGAAGAGGCAGGAATGGTTCAGCACTACAATCCAGAGGAAAAACGACTGATCATATGGTTGTAATTTGACAGGATCCAACAGGAGCAGGATTGAATAATGTTCAATGGGCCGGTACAGCCTTCGTGTATATACAGTGCTGAATCAATTGTCTGCTTTATGTTCTGGTTTTCTAAAGTATTATCCCAAACTGGAAAACTTCTCTCTCGCTGGGGATGTTTTCCAAAGATTTTCCAAGAGATGTAAGGTATATTCCCTCCTATCCTATCCTATTCCTAGAAAAAACGTCTATCTTCCCATAAGCTCTGGGGGTTTACGATCAGCTGCAAGGATCGATTGTTGCAGCTATTTCCCAGGGGAAGAAATAGATTACCTTCTCGGTGGAAAGGTTGGTTTCAGTATCATGCTTCTTCTGAGTGAAAACTATGGTGAAAACAGCATGAGAGCGACTGCTGGTCTCGTTCATGTTGGTGGCTGCTACCGTCCTTGGGAAGGAAAAAGGGAATATATGCTTAGAGAAAACAAAATACAGTAAAACCTCATCTTACGAACTTAATTGGTTCCAGGACAAGGTTCGTAAGGTGAAAAGTTCATAAGATGAAACAATGTTTCCCATAGGAATCAATGGAAAAGCCAATAATGCGTGCAAAGCGATTAGGAAAATCCAAAACATTAAGGCTTTAAAAAAAAAAGCTGCCGGCAGACGAAGCTGAGGCAAACGGAGTGGGGGGAGGGAAACCCATGGAGATCCAGAGGGGAGAATGGGGCAGGAAAGAGTGGAGAAAAATGGAGGAAACCCATGGAGATCCAGAGGGGAGAATGGGGCAGGAAAGACTGGAGAAAAATGGAGGAAACCCATGGAGATCCAGAGGGGAGAATGGGGCAGGAAAGAGTGCAGAAAAACGGAGGAAACCCATGGAGATCCAGAGGGGAGAATGGGGCAGGAAAGAGTGGAGAAAAATGGAGGAAACCCATGGATATCCAGAGGGGAGAATGGGGCAGGAAAGACTGGAGAAAAACGGAGGAAACCCATGGAGATCCAGAGGGGAGAATGGGGCAGGAAAGAGTGCAGAAAAACGGAGGAAACCCATGGAGATCCAGAGGGGAGAATGGGGCAGGAAAGAGTGCAGAAAAACGGAGGAAACCCATGGAGATCCAGAGGGGAGAATGGGGCAGGAAAGAGTGCAGAAAAATGGAGGAAACCCATGGAGATCCAGAGGGGAGAATGGGGCAGGAAAGACTGGAGAAAAACGGAGGAAACCCATGGAGATCCAGAGGGGAGAATGGGGCAGGAAAGAGTGCAGAAAAACGGAGGAAACCCATGGAGATCCAGAGGGGAGAATGGGGCAGGAAAGAGTGCAGAAAAACGGAGGAAACCCATGGAGATCCAGAGGGGAGAATGGGGCAGGAAAGAGTGCAGAAAAACGGAGGAAACCCATGGAGATCCAGAGGGGAGAATGGGGCAGGAAAGAGTGCAGAAAAACGGAGGAAACCCATGGAGATCCAGAGGGGAGAATGGGGCAGGAAAGAGTGCAGAAAAACGGAGGAAACCCATGGAGATCCAGAGGGGAGAATGGGGCAGGAAAGAGTGCAGAAAAACGGAGGAAACCCATGGAGATCCAGAGGGGAGAATGGGGCAGGACAGAGTGCAGAAAAACGGAGGAAACCCATGGAGATCCAGAGGGGAGAATGGGGCAGGAAAGACTGGAGAAAAACGGAGGAAACCCATGGAGATCCAGAGGGGAGAATGGGGCAGGAAAGACTGGAGAAAAACGGAGGAAACCCATGGAAGTCCAGAGGGGAGAATGGGGCAGGACAGGGTGGGAAAAAACGGGAGGAACTCAAGTCTGGAGGTGGGGCATCTCAGCAGCCGGCGGCAGGTTCGTAAGGTGAAAAAAGTTCGTAAGAAGAGGCAAAAAAATTCCAAACCCTGGGTTCGTATCTTGAAAAGTTCGTATGATGAGGGGTTCGTATCATGAGGTACCACTGTATACTGCTCAAAAAAAATAAAGGGAACACTTAAACAACAGAACATAACTCCAAGTAAATCAAACTTCTGTGAAATCAAACCATCCACTTAGGAAGCAACACTGATTGACAATCAATTTCACATATTGTCAGCGCATTCAACTTTGTACAGAACAAAGTATTCAATGAGAATATTTCATTCATTCAGATCTAGGATGGGTTCTTCGAGTGTTCCCTTTATTTTTTTTAGCAGTGTATAAAGATAAGGCAAAAAGACAAAGCAGAAGTGTTCAAATCGATTGCTTTATTCAAATAGAAGAATATTTATATTTTTAATTTAGATATCACTTTTGGATTTTTTTGCTTGCGATGGAAACAAAACATGAAACTTTGACTTTGGTTTTGCAGACTAGATAAATTTGTTCTCATAGAAATAGCTAGTTACATACTAATGTGTAAAAGTAAAAAGTTTGGGCTGGAATCATCTTGTACTGTGCTAAAAAGAATGAGATGACAATGCTTTATCTTTTTTAATAATAACAACAACAACAACAACAATAACAGAGTTGGAAGGGATCTTGGAGGTCTTCTAGTCCAACCCCCTGCTTAAGGCAGGAAACCCTACACTACTTCAGACAAATAGTTATCCAACATCTGCATAAAAACTTCCAGTGTTGGAGCATTCATAACTTCTGGAGGCAAGCTGTCAAGAAATGTCTCTATTCTAACTTGCTTCTCTGCTTGTTTAGTTTCACCCATTGCTTCTTGTTCTATCCTCACATGCTTTGGAGGATAGAACAATGAAAAAATGATCATTTCACAAATCATGATTGCAAACATTTCCTCTCATTCTGGCATCACAACTAGGTATGAAATACAGCTAGTCCCGAAGTTACACCCACAACTGAGCCCAAAATTGACATTGCTAAGCCAAACATCTGTTAAGCGAGTTTGCCCCATTTTACAACTTTTCTTGCCACAGTTGTTAAGCGAATCATTCCATTTATTAAGTTATTTAACCACAAATTGTTAAGGGAATCTGGCTTTCCCACTGACTTTGCTTGTCAGAAAGTCGTAAAAAAGAATGGCATGAGCCCGGGATGCTGCGACGGTCGTAAACATGAGCAAAGCCCCTTGAATTTTCACCCCATAACTCTGAAGATGCTGCAAAGGTCATAAGTGTGAAAAAACCTGACCCTATGTACCGTTGCGACTTTGAGCCGTCACTAAATGAATGGTTGTAAGTCAAAGAGTACCTGTACAAGCCGCAAGAGCCCTGAAATGCAAAGACACCAACCTCGCTTTATTCCCAGCATCCATGAGGTCTGCAATATCAGTGTAAGAAGTGACAGCAAGCTTCGACAGGTCTTCCACATAAGGTCCGAGCAGTGGGTGTTCCCGGACCCTCAAATTCCCTTTGTTTTTGGGGTTCAGCAAGTCTCGTACTCTCTCGCAGTAGATCTCCATGTAACTGACCTACGAGAGAGGGACAATAGGAAAGCGTGATTTAATTCAATTCAATTTTTCCAGAATGCCATCACTCTGCTAAACAAATAATTCCCTCAACACTGTCAAACTATTCATTAAGTCTGCACTACTATTATTACTAGTTTTTTCTCATCATTCCTACCCCCCATTTCTTCCCACTTAGGACTGTATGACTGTGACTTGTTGCTTGTATCCTTAAGATTTTTATGAATATTGATTGTTTCCTGATTGCTTATTTGACCCCATGACAATCATTAAGTGTTGTACTTCATGATTCTTGACAAATATATATTTTCTTTTATTTACATCTGCACCAAAGACAAATTCCTTGTGTGTCCAATCACACTTGGCCAATAAAGAATTCTATTCTATTCTATTCTATTCTATGTTGGAAATGCCACCAGACACCGGGATCATATTATCATGTGTGGTGGACATGTGCAGAAGCAAGAAATTGTTGAGCACAAATCTGAATGTGGTTAGAAAAGAATATTGATTTGGAGCTGGAGCTGTTTTTGTTGGATATTTTGTCAGGAAAATGTAGTAAAGAAAATGTATATTTAATTCATGTAATAACTGCAGCTAGAATTGTATTTATGCAAAATTGGAAAGTGGGGAAAAATCCGCACAAAAGGATAGATAATTAAGAACACATTAGAATGTGCAGAAAGGAATACATTAACAATAGCAATTAAAAGGAAAGAAGAATCGGAAGTATTATAATACATGGGAGCATATTTATCATTGGATAGTGAATGAATATAGACAAAAAGAGATATGAAATTAAACAAAGCGAAAAGAAAAATGTTTTGATAGAAGATACGTTAAATTGAAATGTAAAAGTTTATTAAGAAAATGGTGGTAAATGTAATATATGTTGACAGAAAAATTTTGTATCCAGATGACACACTGATTAATGATGTAATGTTTGTTGAGAGAGAAAATAAAAACAAGGAAGAAAGAAAGAAAGAAAGAAAGAAAGAAAATCATGACATGAGGAGGAAGGATTGCTAGTCCTCAATTTATGACCAAAATTTATGAGTCCAAAATTTCTTTTGCTAAGTGAGACATTTGTTAAGTGAGCTTTGCCCCATCTTACGACTTTCCTTGCCACAGTTGTTAAGTGAATCCCTGCAGTTGTGAAGTTAGCAACATGGCTTTAAATTGAATCTGACTTTGCTTGTCAGGAGGTCAAAAGGAGATCACCTGACCCCGGACCACTCTGACCATCATTTATGAGTCAGTTGTCAAGCTGACTATTTTCTCATTATTTCAGCTACCAAGCATCTGAATTTCAGTCACAAGACCATGAAGATGCTGCAATGGTCATTGAGTGTGAAAAACGGTCATAAGTCACTTCCCCACCCCCCTGGTGCCATTGTAACTTTGAATGGTCACTAAATAAACTGTTGTAAGTTGAGGACATTTGCAGAGAAGAGGCAGGTAATTCAAAGGAAAATGGAGTTCCAAAAGTGATTCAGGGAGTCATCATAAGTGCTGATTTAGAAAAACTCCATTATTCATCACAAGGGCACTTTAAGGCCAAGATATCAATAAGTATTTTGAGAGCTTCTTTATATCACTCAGGTATCTAAAGGGGGGGGGGATTAGAGGAATTGCAAGCAGCGATGAGGTAAGGACCCACACAAATAGCTCTGAAGTCAAGGAGCCATCTTATATAAAACTGAGCCACTCCTTTAAGACTGCCCAAGATAGTCTCCTCTGAGAGGCAGCTGCCAATTTCAGCTCTTCAAAGGGAAGGGGCAAGATAAGTGGTAGAACTTCCCTGCGAAAGTGACCACTAGGTATGGTTCAATTCTAAATCTCAATACAGTTTATGAGGAAGCTGCAAACCAGTAGGAACAAATGTATCAATGAAGACAAGTCAAGCAACAACACTAAAAGAGTGTGTGCGTGTGTGTGAGAGAGAGAGAGAGAGAGAGAGAGAGAGAGAGAGATATGGAGAGAGATAGCAGAGGGAGGGGGGAGAGAGATTGAGACAGAGAGGGAGATGGAGGGAAAGAGAGAGATGGAGAGAAAGAGAGGAGAGAGAGAGGGAGATAAAGAGACAGAAAGAGATAAAGAGGAATAGAGATGGGGAGAGAGGAGAAAAAAGAGAGAAATGGAGAGGGAGGGAGACAGGAGAGATTGAGAGAAAGAGAGATGGAGAAGGAGGGAGAGAGACAGATGGGGAGAAAGAGAGAAGAGAGAGAGGGAGAGGAAGAGAGATGCAGAGAGAAGGGGGAGAGAGAGACAGGGAGAGAGAGATAGAAAGGAAGAGAGATATGGAGAGAGGGGGAAAAAAAGAGAGCGGGAGAGAAACAGACCGGGAGAGAGATACAGAGGAAGAGAGACAGGGAGAGAAGAGAAAAGAGAGAGAAGGACAGTGAAAGATAGGGAGAGAGATGGGAAGAGAAATGGGGAGAGAGATGAGAGAAAAAGAGAGAGGAAATTGCCTTCAAGCTCTTCTTGGATCAGGGCATAAATGAACTTCTGAATAAATTCAGGATCAACATTGACATTGGCTTCTTCTGCAGAAAAGAGAAGAGAATCCCAGATTCCCCATCTTAGCCCTTCTCTCTCTCTTCTCAGCTGCTTTCCTCAGCCAGACCCCCAGGCTTATCTCTTGCATATTCCTGCCACCTCCCACTCCCAATGTCTCTGAACATCCTTTTCCTTCTTGCTCCTCTCAGTTCAAAGTAAATGAAAGCAATGTCCAGGCGCATTTTTTTTCCTAACCAGAAATTGTGCTCTGAAGCATTTATATTGGCTGTTGTGGGTAAGGAAGGGGAAAAAAAGGTGTGTGTCAGGAAGAGATAGTGGAATACCTTATATGTTTTTGTTATGACAGGCTTGAGTAAATGCAATGTTTCTTTGGACGTTGTTGTTTTTTTTAAAAAAGATTGAAGATGATGATGATCTGGGGCCAAAGGAAAGCAGGATGCTCCATCTTGGGCAAGCTCCAGAATAAAAAAAACCTGCCTTTAAAAAAAATCTTTTCCACGTGGAATCTACATTAACATTAGTCTTCTTTGAGAAAGGAGAGCTAGCCAAAACACAAGCTAAATCCGCACAGCAACTTTTTACTTTTACACAGCCTGGGTTTCAGCAAAGCGGCTTTGAGAATGGTCTGGAAGGGCTTGCGTTAACAGGAAGAGTGTGTTTATTTAGGCACAGCTCCATCCATTATGCTGCCTTCTGAGGGTCTACATTCTTGGGCCCACCCCCTCCACCCGAGCCTCCATCCACAACTCCCCTTGTGCTTCCTCTCCGAGCAGATAAAGTCCCCCCTCCCCACCCACCGCTACCCTCATATCTGGAAACAAAGCAAAGCATCCCCTCCACCACACACCCCCAAAAAGCAATCAAGCCATTCATCTCTGGCTCCATTCAATCTCCAAACATTATCCAGCTTCTAATAAGGAACAGTTCCTGTGTGGTTTTAAGACTCAAGACAAGAAGTTGTGAAGCAACCTTGGGGAAAAAGCAAACAACCCATGAATCTGAATCTCCATCAAGTCAACTTCTTGGTGTTTACAGACACCCAGCTCACCTCCACGGAGTAAGAGATTTCCTCATTGCTGTTGTCGTTGATCTTCTCAAAAAGCTCTTCGCAAAGCTAGAAAAAAAATGGAGAAGCATCAAGCTAGAGTTATGTGCAAAGGAAACCTAGGATATTGGGCTACAACAATACCTCATCGGCCACCCATCTGCTCCAAAATGCATGGGTAGGTTCCTAGTTTAGCCAAAATTCATTAGAGATAAATTTAATTGGCACTTTGTATAGATTCTCATGGTAATCAAAGTGGGGAAGGCAGCTTGAGTAAAAGGAGGAAACGATCCTTCAAAAACTAAATACAGGTAGGACTATAAACTGCCAAGAATCGGCTCAACAAAACAGGTGGCATGTAAGTCTTAATAAAAAAGTAAAAATGTAGGTCCTTAAAATTAGGAAATTTGGCTTGCATCTCCAAATGGTGATGATGATTACAGAATACAGAATAACAAAGTTGGAAGGGACCTTGGAGGTTTTCTAGTCCAACCCCTGCTCAGGTAGGAAGCCCTCTCCCATTTCAGGCAAATGGTAGTCCAGTGTGGGAAAATGATGCAAAATCTTGTTCATTCCAGCATAAAGCATTAACACCGCTACTTATCTTTTAGAAAACTCCTTTGTATTTCTATTGGTTTGGATACTTTTAAAATAGCTCCACTATTTCGTGGTTTCTCGGGATCCCTGTTTCTTTCATTGTCCCCTTCTTGGACTCATCAAAGAATAAAGAAATTCCTTGTGGGCAAAGCTTTCAAGAACTAGGAGTCTTAATTTTGTAATCAAAATAAATACAACGGACAAAAGAAACGGCTTAGAAAATATTTGCCATGGCTTCCTTTCTCACAAATGCAGTGCATAAACATGAGTGAGCAAAAGATCAAAGACAGATAGATCATTTCAATCAAAGCACTACAATTACAGATTTCAATAAAGGTAAGAGAGTTGTATGTAGTTGTAGCCAGAGTGGGTCATTTCAATTTGTGACCAGTTCTTGTTCAGCACACACCCAAAAGCTTGTTCTTTTCTTTCAAGCGAAACCTCTGATGTTAAGATCACTACTATGGTAAGGAAAAAACAAATAGATATTTCTAACTCTATGTTTTGGGGTACAATTAGTTGATTTGCAATTTGTTGACCAGCCGAAAATAGCTGCTGAAACCAATTTAGCTACAGAGTATCTTATTTTTTCCTGCAAAATTGTTTGTGAATCAGCAAGTGGTAGGACCAACCCTCACTCAGGGCTCAATTTAATTTCGGATTCTTTGTGACTCCCCCCCCCCCAAGAGAACCTCATCTTGAACATCTGGCTAGCATTTCATCTAATCCATACGCTTGAACCAAGCCCTGATCAGATTTCTCCTTCATAGGCTTTATCGGACGGCTGACACGCATTCAGACACACCAACCATTTTTCTTCCTCGTCCTACAGCAGAAAAATTATTCGGATCAACTATTCACAAAAACAGTTATACGAGCTCAGCAGCTCTTTGCTCTTCCAACCTCCCTTAAGGTTTGTTTTTCTTCAACAACTCAGCATTACAGACTGGAAAATACTGTCTCTCCATGCCAAAATGGTCCTACCTTTTGAAATTATTTTAAGAAGATGGACAAAAGACAAAAAGCATCTGAAGATGTCTGCCATTTCAATGTTTTCTGCAAAATGCACATGATGAAGTGCAAAGTAATAAACAAATAGAACAGAAAAACAAAGAAACATAGAAACATAGAAGATTGATGGCAGAAAAAGACCTCATGGTTCATCTAGTCTGCCCTTATACTATTTCCTTTATTTTATCTTAGGATGGATATATGTTTATCCCAGGCATGTTTAAATTCAGTTCCCGTGGATTCCCCAACCACGTCTGCTGGAAGTTGTTCCAAGCATCTACTACTCTTTGGGTCAAATAATATTTTCTCATGTTGCTTCTGATCTTTCCCAAATTAACCTCAGATTGTGCCCCCTTGTTCTTGTGTTCACTTTCCTATTAAAAACACGTCCCTCCTGAACCTTATTTAACCCTTTCACATATTTAAATATTTCTTTCATGTCCCCCCTTTCCCTTCTGTCCTCCAGACTATACAGATTGAGTTCATGAAATCTTTCCTGATAAGTTTTATGCTTCAGACCTTCCACCATTTTTGTAGCCCGTCTTTGGACCCGTTCAATTTTATCACTATCTTTTTGTAGGTGGGGTCTCCAGAACTGATTCCAAATGTGGTCTCACCGGCGCTTAATATAGTGGGATCACAATATCCAGTTGCAAAGACAGTTGCAAAAGTAGTGAAAACAAAATGCAGAGTAGTTGGATACCACTTTACTGACCTAAGCATTGTTCAGAGGCCACATTTTAAGAGGGAAATGCTCACAACTAATCACTAAATGGTCACAGCCTTGATGAAGGATAACAGAGGACAACTGTTAAACGGGGCAACTTTAAGACTTGTGGACTTCAACTCCCAGCATTCTGGAAGGAGAAGGAAAGTAGCAGGAGCATTATTTCTTTATTTATTAAATATATATATGCTGCCCTCTTCATTACACAAAGGCATCATTTGCTGGCAGAGGGAAAAGCTGGGATATTCTCCAAGCTTTTGAAAGGCTGATGCAAACAAACGAACATACATACATACATACATACATACATACATACATACATACATATACAGTATATTTATCCAGGACCTGCAAAATAAGCAAAGATCCAGTTTACCTGTGGGATGATCCCTCCCTGGTTCTCCTCCTGTTTCCCCATCATGGTGTAAGATTTTCCGGCTCCGGTTTGGCCATATGCAAAGATACAGACGTTGTAGCCTTCGAAGGCGTGGAGCAGCATTTCTTTCCCGATGTCATTGTAGACACGATTTTGAGAGGCGAAACAAGGATCCTCAGACTGTGGGAATTCAAGATAACCTTTACTGTCCCTTTACTGTTTACTTCTTTTTTTTCTCTGAACATATTGGCACACATTGAAATAAAAACAAAAACGATGCCCAGTCTCAAAAGAGGAGGGATGGATGAATAGATGGATTGATGAATGGACGGACAAGGAGGGAAGGAGGGAAAGGATCTGGATTTTTGCCTTGTCCTTTGACAACTAGATTCTGTAATAGTTTTGTACCATAAAGTATCAACCTTGTTAACTCTCAAGACTTGATGAAGGAAGAGGTGATAACAGAGGACAAGCTATATAACGGAGGTCCCCAAACTTGGCAACTTTTAAGACTTGTGGGCTTCAATTCCCAGAATTATACAGCCAGCTATTCTATGCTGGCTGGAGAATTCTGGGAGTTGGAAGTCCACAAGTCTTAAAGTTGCCAGGTTTGAAGACCTCTGCCGTAAAATATCAAAAAGATTCTGAGAGAGAGAGAGATATAAAAGGTTAACTAAAATGTCAATAGATGATGGAATTTTTAAAAGGTTATGAGATGATGGATAATGAGAAAATAATAAAAATATATTAATAAACTGGGAAAATACAAATAGGGAAAATAGTATTATATATATTAATAGATAATGCAACCTATTGTAACTAAAAATAAATTAAGATTAGTAGATGGAAATTTAGGATTAGGGAATTTAATTGTATTATTAACATTAATGGTGTGTTAAAGTATATTATAAATTTAAAATATTAAAGATTAGAAATTGTGGGGGACTTTGAGATAGACTTCTGGAATTGGTTAACTATTGTTAACATTTGCCCTTATTAGTAATCCTGCACATTTGGAATATTGAAGTTATGGAGGAATAAATGAGCAATTCTTAAAATATTAAATAGTAATTGAGTAGGGGATAACAAATACATGGGGCAAAGAAATATTATCCATATTTAAATGAATTAATGGGAAAGGATTATTAAAAAAGAATATAGTATTGTTGAAGTTGGAAGATTAGGATTACACATACTTATTTGTATTATTATTGTTAGCATTGTTAAAGAAAGACTTGTCCACAAAATATGTATGGTGTGAAAAGAGAAGTGTTTAAAATAAAAAAAGATGACAAGCCATAAAATTATAATGGTATAACCACATTTTATTATTTCTATGTGTACTAGAGGGTGAAAATTCCTAATATCAGATCAAACCCTTACAAATGCCTCCACTCAGAATTTAGCGCTTCCGAGTTTACTACCAATGGGGTTCTCCAATTTTCCACCTTTCCATATTACTATTTCTGGAGTATTCTGTGAGCTACAAAGAGTTTCCAGCTTAAAGTATAGTAACTGTAAGTTGTTGCTTGTATCCTTATGATTTTTATTAATTGTTTCCTCATTGCTTATTTGACCCCATGACAATCAAATGTATCTTTTCTTTTATGCACACTGAGAGCATATACACCAAGACAAATTCCTTGTGTGTCCAATCACACTTGGTCAATAAAGAATTCTATTCTATTCTATTCTATCATTCTATCTAAAGAAGTGCCAGTCCCGCTCAATCTTTATTGCCAACCTTTCAAGCGGGCCTTAAATGAAAAATATCAAGGGACAGAAACTGGCGCCTGAGCCAGACACCTCAGTACAAATGACAGCTGTGTTTTTAACCAGCTTTACTAAGGAAAAATAAAAGCAGACAAAAGGCTTTAAGAAGGCAAGCAAGCTCAAAAAGCAAATTTGGGGGGGGGGGGGGGATGGGGATGGGGTGCCTTTTAAAAATAAATAAATAAAGCCTTTAAGCTGGACATAATTTGGAGCAACAGCTGACCAGGAGGACATTTTTCCCCCACTGAAGGAATAAATGAAGCAGACAGAAGGTGATCACTCAACCATGCTCTGTATGGAAAATCAACATTTTTACTTATTTAACAAGAGAAAGAAGTGAGGAAAAAGAAACAGGGGAGTTTAGAGGATTGAACATGGAATTTCAAGGGGATTGAGGAGGGAAATAAAACACTCTATAAATCCAGCAATGCTCTTAATATACATCAGATTTTCAATAACCTGGTAAAGTCAACATCGTTATTTTTCTCGCACTGGTGATGTTGAGACAGTAGGCAAGAATGTCATAATTAGTAGCTACATTATCTAATATTAGATGCAGGCTGCCACCACATCATCCTGGAAACAAACAAAGCTCCTTCAACAAGCACAAAAGAAGTTGGATACGCTGTTTTAAAGGGTGGAATTGCCAGCTATTGGGAGTTGTGTGTTGGAAAGCTGTCTAGGCAAAAAACAAACAAAGACATCCATCTAAACACTGTTTTCAAAACTCAGTTTCAAGGGAAGAGACTTGAGCTCCCATGGTTTAGGATACCAGCTTTAAGAATATTTCCAAAAGACTTGGGGGGGAAATGATATTCCACATAACAAGGCTGCCCATTTCCTTTGTGAGTCAATTATGAGCAAATATATTTCTTGTGCAGTAGCTTATTTTATCTCAAAGGCAGCTGACAGGTGTCTCCAAGATGATTTTGCTGCAACCTTTTCCTGTCAGTGGCAATGATGGGAACCCTATGGCACTCGTGCCACAGGTGGCACATGGAGCCATATCAGAGGGCACGCGAGGTGCTGCCTCATGTCAACTCCAACTGCATGCGTGCACTGGCCAGCTAATTTTCGGCCTTGGGAAAGGCCCTGAAGCCCCAGAGTGCAGAAAATGACCCAACGGCCAAACCGGAAGTTCAGAAAACCTGAAGTTTAGAAAAACGTACTTCTGGTTTGCCTGCTGTGCTGTTTTTCCCTGAAGCCTCCAGAGTGCGAAAAAACAGCACAACAGGCAAATCAGAAATCCATTTTTCCGAACTTCAGGTTTGCCCATTTTTTCACCATCACAGGCTTCAGTGAGGCCTGTGCACATGTGCAGGGGGAAGCACAGGGGGGCGCATAAACGAGGAGGGACAGAATAGGTGTTTATATGTGCATGCACGTGCATGCATTCATACACACCCTTTTGGCACGCAAACCAAAAATGGTTTGCCATCACTGTTATATGGGAAACCCCTACTTTGTTTGATTTAAAGAACACGGCATGCAGGTTCTGTGGCGATTTTACATTTTTATCGACAGGCAAACTAAAAATATTTAGTTGCCTGCTCTATCCAGGGTAGTGTCCAAATTTTCTTCTTCTGGAAATATCACAGGGCCCAAAGCGCTGAGAATAGGAAGACTCGTTTTTCATCGTTTCGATCTTTGGAAAACAACTGATGGCGAGAGCTCAACAGCCAACAATTGCTGGAAGTCAGTAAAATGTCAGCTGTAGCTTCCACAAGGGATGTGGGGGCTTCAGGGCCTGGATACCAGTCTACTTTCATGGTTTTGTCTACTGGGAGTGAAACTGGGGTGTGTGGGGGAGCAGTGCTCTTAATGAGCTAAACTCATCTTTTACAGAGTTATAAACATTCCGAGATGAAGTTTATACATAGATTCCTACATGGAAATTGTTTTGCTGTTCAAATTCCTCCTTGGAGCTGCTGGGGCTAATCCTCTCTCTCTCTGCCAAGCCATCCTTGGACACACATTATACCTCCTCTGAAATTTAATATTTCTGATCACAGGCTGGAAAAGGCATTTAGATCAAGAGGAACGTTGGCTCTTAAAACAGCTAAAATCGCAATACAATTAGAGGAGAAAAACAGCTGTGGGCTGGAGGGCTGAGAGAGAGAAATATCCACCCATCAGCTAGATAGGCTTGTATCACACTTTCGAAAGGAATCTGGGTCGAAGACAAACTAGCATTCTTACCGAGGTATGGGACCAGTACGAGTAGTCAAAGCTGAAGGATTTTGGCGCTTCTTTAGGATTCTTTGGATTCAGGATACCTGAAAGAAACAAACATATTTACCATCAACAAACTCAAACTAAACCCAGACAAGACGGAGTGGCTGTGGGTCTTGCCTCTCAAGGACAATTCCATCTGTCCGTCCATTACCCTGGGGGGGGGGGAACTACTGACCCCCTCAGAGAGGGTTCGCAACTTGGGCGTCCTCCTCGATCCACAGCTGACATTGGAACATCATCTTTCGGCTGTGGCGAGGAGGGCGTTTGCCCAGGTCCGCCTGGTGCACCAGTTGCGGCCCTATTTGGACAGCGCGTCACTGCTCACAGTCACTCATGCCCTCATCACCACGAGGTTCGATTACTGCAACGCTCTCTACATGGGGCTACCTTTGAAAAGTGTTCGGAAACTTCAGATCGTGCAGAACACAGCCGCGAGAGCCATCGTGGGGCTTCCAAGATTCGCCCATGTTTCCTCAACACTCCGTGGCTTGCATTGGCTGCCGATCAGTTTCCAGTCACAATTCAAAGTGTTGGTCATGACCTTTAAAGCCCTACATGGCTTTGGACCAGACTACCTCTGGAACCGCCTGCTACCGCACGAATCCCAGCGACCGATAAGGTCCCACAGAGTTGGCCTTCTCTGGGTCCCGTCAACTAAACAATGTCATTTGGTGGGCCCCAGGGGAAGAGCCTTCTCTGTGGCGGCCCCAGCCCTCTGGAACCAACTCCCCCCGGAGATTAGAATTACCCCCACCCTCGCTGTCTTTCGTAAACTACTCAAGACTCATTTATACCGCCAGGCATGGGGGAGTTGAGATATTCCTTCCCCCTAGGCCATTACAAGTTATTCATGGTATGTCTGTGTGTATGTTTGGTTTTATAATAAGGGTTTTTAGTTGTTTTATTATTGGATTGTCACATGCTGTTTTTATCATTGTTGTTAGCCACCCCAAGTCTACGGAGAGGGGCGGCATACAAATCCAATAAATAATAATTATTATTATTATTATTATTATTATTATTATTATCATCATCATCATCATCATCATCATCATCATCATCCAAGAACTCTGGGAACAACCAAGGCAGGGAATGTACAATTCCTCTCTTCTACTTAATACTTCACTAAGCTTGCCTTCCAAAATGTGACTCATGAAAGATATTTCTATTACAAATATGATGTGCAAAAATATCATACACTGAAAATGTTATCTAGCTGGGTAATGCAACGTCTGCAAGAAAATAATCAAGTTCAGAGTACACCAAGAACTATCATAAACAAACATAATACTGTCCTCAAGAAAGTCCCATTTGTTTGAATTGGGGGCTATATAAATAAATCTTTCAAATAAATAGAACCAGTATTGCCTGGTAAAATTCTCAATTACTAAATAGTCCAGCCTGGATCCTGTAGATTTGTTAATTTTGTTTCATTTTATTAGCTTGAGTTTCATATTGGTTCTTTAGATGTGAGAAGTCATCTGAAGTTCTTACCAGACTCGAGTTTTAAAATGCTGGTGAGCTATTTAATAATTGAATTCATGGACATTTATTTATAAGACTTACATTAAGAAGCACAACTCCAGATGGCTCACAATTGCTATATGCACAGAACCAACCCCAAAGATAATAAAATAATACAACACAAGGTATCATAAGAGCCACTGAAATGCTTGGAAAAATCAAAAGCATTAAAAAAGAGAGACCTCGTTAGAAAACAGATACTATTGCCGATGAGACAAGCATAAAATTACAAGAACTCAAAGAAGCAGTTAGCAACACTCTTGAAGATATTTTATCAGTTATTCAAAAGCTGCTGAACTATGATGAATCAAATTAAATTAGACATGCATTTGGGAGGGGCTGTGTAATATTTGACATAATAGATTTGCAAGGCAGCAGATAAGGACTTTCTAGAATGTGCCAAATGGAGTCAGAATTGTAAAATAATAATGATAATAATCCACAGAAAGCCTTGGAGACAGATAAGATGCCAAAAAATAGGCCATCCTACTGAGAATTTCTGGATTGGGGAATTCTTATTTGAACTACAATGAAGATCTAGGTCTCTCCCCCTCCATCGGAGCCCCACAGAAAAGTTGGCACACATCAGTAACACAAAGCTCAAGGGCTCCTGGGAAGTTCACAGCAGGGCATTTAAACCTATTTGGAAATGCAGGTTGTAATACAGAAACAAAAGGCTACTGAATTATGGATTGGTTTTCAGCAGCTCAACTTCCTATGGAAGAATCAGAGTCAGCAATGAATAGACCCTGAGGAAGAAAATGAAAAACACACGAGGGTAGCGTATTAAAATGTTCAGAGAAATTGTATCTTTAAAAATAGGCAGGGAGACCCATCGGAAACAGAAGTGGAAAAAGGCTTAGTAAAAATCTATGGAATCCACATTACTAATTTCTCTCATTTATATCCTGTGGAAAGTTGAGCAATATGTCCAGGTGACTTCCTGAACTTTTTGAACAACACAGAGCTATTTTTATCATTTAATCTAATTTCATCTTCAAATAATCCATAAACCCAACCACTCATTAAGTGAACCATGGTAAAAACACACAATGGCATAAAACAGGATTCCCAGTTCTCAGTCCATGGACTGTCACCAGTCCGCAGCATGCCAGAAACTGCCGTGAACAAGTGAATTCCTATCCATGGGATGCAGGCAGCACACACAAAACCGTGCCCCTTGCAGCACACGCAAAACCTCTTTCCATGGAACTGGTCCCTAGTGTCCAAATGGTTTTGAGGGCTGCTGGCTTAAAAGAATGTATGAACGCAGCTCTGTTCTGAAACACTTTTAAACGTATTCTTTCACTTAAGAATGTAAGGGATGTCCAAGGTAGGGAAGGTAAGGTGGCGTGAAGCACAACCCACTCAATTTTCCATGTTGCCTTTCATTTTGTCCTACGTACTACTTAGTAGGTGAGGTGTCCTGCAACAGCAACAAAATCAGAAAGGGTCCGTAATCTTTGGCCATTATCTACTGCTTTTGCAGGCGCTCCCAATGCCTTGCTACTAGTCATTACTTTGCAATTTTTAAATTTTCCACTGGTGCTCTATTCCAGAACACACCTTCCATCCAAGGCAATGGAATGGGAACAGGATCCACTTGCGGCCTACAAATAGCAACGGTTGCTATTGGGCCTCCTAAACTTGGCGATTCCACCCTGGATGGAGTCCTATGCTGGGTTCTTAATTTATGAATGCTGAAAACCAGGCGAAGGCCAAGATTAATATCAGTTTACATAAGGACGTCATGAGGGGAAAGAGATATACAGTGGTACCTCTACTTACGAACTTTTCTAGATAAGAACCAGGAATTCAAGATTTTTTTGCCTCTTCTCAAGAACCATTTTCCATTTACAAACCCGAGCCTCCAAAACTGTAACAGGAAAAGGCAGGGAGAAGCCTCCATGAGACCTCTCTAGGAATCTCCTGGGAGGAAAGAGGGCCTGAAAAGCCAGGGAGAAGCCTCTGTGGGGCCTCTCTAGGAATCTCCTGGGAGGAAAGAGGGCCTGAAAAGGTGGGGAGAAGCCTCCATGGGGCCTCTCTAGGAATCTCCTGGGAGGAAAGAGGGCCTGAAAAGGTGGGGAGAAGCCTCCATGGGGCCTCTCTAGGAATCTCTTGGGAGGAAACAGGGATTCCACCCTCCCTCTGGTTTCCCCAATCGCACGCTTTATTTATGGGAAAAATGGCTTCTTACAAATTTTTCTACTTTAAGAACCTAGTCACGGAATGAATTAAGTTCGTAAGTAAAGGTAACACTGTATGTTGTTTTCAATAGCAACAGGGAGATTAACCACAAAGCAAAGCGAACTGGCAATCCGGGCATTCGCACACAACAAAAGTCCCAACCCAAAAAATTATAAGGGAGATGATTAGGAGTGAGGAAGGGAACAGTCTGCCTTTGAAATCTGCAAATGGAATACCACAAGAGCTTGCAAGTCAACTGTGGGCAAAGTGAGCAACAACAACAACAACAAAAATACCAATTTCAAGCAAACGTCAGCATTGCACCCATGTATTCATTTGTGAAGCTGTGATGGCATTCCTTGAGGTTAAAGGATATACGTATTAATTAGGATCTTTTCTTATAAAAAAAACCCAGTGACTTGATTCCATTCAGAGACCACGGTGGAACTTGGAAGTCAGCGATTCCCACTTTATACATTTCTATGGCAACAGCTTCATCTCATTTCATTGAGAAAACAAGATTCAAAGCAAAGCATGTTATCCGAATGAATTCACTACCTTGCATATTAGGAACATTTTAGGGCCTGCCTTATTTGGGTTTGTGGGATAGAAAGAAGACCTTTCTGACAAAGATAGTACAGTGGTACCTCTACCTAAGAACGCCTCTACTTACAAACTTTTCTAGATAAGAACCAGGTGTTCAAGATTTTTTTGCCTCTCCTCAAGAACCATTTTCTACTTACAAACCCGAGCCTCTGAAAGGTGGGGAGAAGCCTCCGTGGTGCTTCTCCAGGAATCTCCTGGAAGGAAACAGGGCCAGAAAAGGCAGGGAGAAGCCTCCGTGGGGCCTCTCTAGGAATCTCCTGGGAGGAAACAGGGCCTCCACCCTCCCTGTGGTTTCCCCAATCGCATGCATTATTTGCTTTTACATTGATTCCTATAGGAAAAATTGCTTCTTCTTACAAAACTTTTCTACTTAAGAATCTGGTCACGGAACGAATTAAGTTAGTAAGTAGAGGTACCACTGTATAGATGTTCTTGTATAAATGACATTAATCTTGGCCTTTGCCTAGTTGTCAGCATTCTTGAGAACCCAACATATAACTCCATTCAGAGAGTGGCCTAGTGGTTAGAATACAGTATTGCAGGCTAACTCTGCCCACAGCCAGGAATTAGATCCTGACTGGCTCAAAATTGTCTCAGTCTTCCGTCCTCCCATGTTCAGCAAAATAGCAATAGCATTAGCATTGTAGCATTTAGATTTATATACTGCTTCACAGTGCTTTACAGCACTCTCTAAGAGGTTTACAGACAGTAGGCATATTGCTCCCAACAGTCTGAGTCCTCATTATACCGACCTTGGAAGGATGGAAGGATGAGTCAAACTTGAGCCTACTGAGATTCGATCTGCCAAACTGCTGGCAGCTGATGATCAGCGGAAGTAGCTTACAGTACTGCACTCTAACCACTGAGCCATCAAGGCTCTAAATAAGGATCCAGATTGTTTGGGAGGGGGCGATAGGCTGATTCTGTAAACCCGCTTAGGAAGGTTTGTAAAGCACTGTGAAGCAGTAGTCTACGAGCTATAGCTACAAGAGACCTGGTGCTGCATTGTTTAGAATGGAGTATTGCAAGCTAATTCTGCTCACTGCTAGGAGTTCGATCCTGACCGGCTCAAGATTGACTCAGTCTTCCATCCTTCTGTGTTCAATAAAGTGAGAATACAGATTGTTGGGGGCATTATGTTGACATTGTGAACCACACAGAGAGTGATGTAAAGCACTCTGGAGAGGTATATAAGGTGCTACTGCTATTGCTATAGTAACATTCAGTATAGAGTCATTTAAATTTGATATGAAGATGAGCTGGTCTATCAGAAAGGCACATAAACACCCTGAAACCAACCAGGAAGTGTATGTTGAGTGTGAGGTCTGAACAAAAGAATCAAAAGCCAGAATTTGATCTTGATTTAACCACCATGTTGTACTATAAGGACCTTGACTGGCAAGCCATGACATTAAAACATTCCAGGTAAATGTAACAGTTTGTTTGTTTATTTATTTATTTATTTATTGGATTTCTATGCTGCCCCTCTCCGAAGACTCGGGGCGGCTTACAACATATAAAAAACAATAAGTTACAATGAAAATCAATCCAATTAAATTAAAAATACATAACTATTAAAATTCCTAACTATATTAAAACCAATCATAGAAACAGAAACATAGAAGTCTGACGGCAGAAAAAGACCAATCGCACCCATTCATATAGCAATCATACAATCATTCGTTGGCCAGGGGCTAAGATCTAATCGGCCCAAACCTGGCGACATAAATGAGTCTTTAGACTCTTATGAAAGGCAAGGAAGGTGGGGGCAGTACGAATCTTGGGGGAGAGCTGGTTCCAGAGGGCCAGGGCCCCCACAGCGAAGGCCCTTCCCCTAGGTCCTGCCAAGCGACACTGTCTAGTTGACGGGACCTGGAGAAGGTCGACTCTGTGGGACCTAACTGGGATTCATGCGGCAGGAGGTGGTCCCGCAAGTAATCTGGTCTGATGCCATGTAAGGTTTTATAGGTCATAACCAACACTTTGAATTGAGTCTGGAAACCAATTGACAGCTAATGCAGACTGCGGAGTGTTGGAGAGACATGGAGAGTCATTGTTAGTCAACAAATACACACGGCTAGTATTCATGATGACATGTAAAGTGATGGAAATTGTTTATTCATTCATTCATTCATTCACTCTATTTTTATGCCGCCCTTCTCCTTAGACTCAGGGCGGCTTACAACGTGTTATCAATAGCACTTTTTAACAGAGCCAGCCTATTGCCCCCACAATCCAGGTCCTCATTTTACCCACCTCAAAAGGATGGAAGGCTGAGTCAACCTTTAGTCGGTGTTGAGATTTGAACCGCTGACCTACAGATCTACAGTCAGCTTCAGTGGCCTGCAGTACAGCATTCTACTTGCTGCACCACCCCGGCTCCCGATATGTTCATGATATGTCACTCTTCTTCTGAACAATTTTGGAGTTTGCACATTTCAATGCAACAGTCCCATTTTGAGGCAGTTGTCGCATTGTTGCTGTCCTACTCAGGATGGATTTCTTCAGTTTTGGATGCTCAAGATTCCAGGCTAATAGTTTAATTACAAAGACCCTCAGAAAAGGAGACAGGGAATCACAGCAAAGACCTACCCTAACCGCTTGCCTTTTGTTCAACAAAATTAATGTGTTTATCTGGAACTTGAAGAAAAAGACAAACCCAACACGGCAATTAAGCCTTCTGTTTGCAAACCGCCCCTCAAATGCTTTTGGGTTATACAACTATAATTAAGTTTCCATCATCACGGTGCTAAAAGCAACTTGGAGCATCGCAGTTAAGCCTGGCCACCTGCTCCGTAGAACACCACAGCTTTAGTAGCATTTTAGGCTGCACTGCGATTTTTTTAGGACTGTTTTACGTTGTGCTATATTTGCCCTTCGGTAGAATCCACGCGTGCCATTTGTTAAAATGGAAGACAGGGTTTCATTCTCTCAGCATACCAATCATTGGGACGGTATTTCCCTGTTTGCTGACATATAAGTGTCATTTTTTGGCCTAGCAGACTTTAGAGCAGGGGTATAAAACTCAGGGCCTGGCGGTTGCTTAGATCTGACCCGCGGGGCTGCCCTGGAAAACAGCGAGGGCTGCGTGCAGCTGTCACAGAGCTCCATTTTCGCTGGCAGAGGGTTGCAGGAGGCTGTCGCAACTTAAAACAGAGCTCAGGTGCCCATTTTTGCAGGCAGAGCGCTCGGGCTACCACAGGTGCCCCTCTCAAAGTGACGTCAAGCTCTGTTCAGGGAGGAATTGTCAATTAAGAGCCATGGTAGCATAGTGGTTAGAATGCAGTATTGCAGGCAAACTCTGCTCACAGCCAGGAATTTGATCCTCACTGGCTCAAGATTGACTCAGTCTTCCATCCTTCCATGTTTGGTAAAACCCATACTGCCCCACCCACCCAAGGTCAGACACAACCCTGATGCGGGCGTCAAAGAAATTGAGTTTGACACTCCTGCTTTAGAGGTAGAGAAAAATGGCTCCCCCCCCCCAAAAAAAGGGGGGCATCATTGGTGGCAAATGAACAATTGGAAAGCAGATCTGCTTCTCTGATTGTCTTCTTGTTGAGTTGTGTTTGACAGGAATTATAAGCAAGTCCTCTCTAAAACCAGCATTTCAATTAACCATTTTGTCTTGAAAGATGTTGGCATAGTCTAATGGCATCCTGCTGACATCAGCCAAGTTGATTCTCAGTGCTTCTGGAGAGGAAAAGCAGGAACCATTAGATTTGAGATGAAGTTATCTTCAATAAGAGAGTGGAACTTCCTCCATTCACTCTCAGCTGCCACTGACTCATGTTCTTCTTGACTTACTGCCACTGAACTGGGCCATTATAAGTGATGAAGCTTTTTAAAGAATTCTCATCCTGTTTTTTCTGTTGTCCAAACAAGAGAGGGTCAAACTTTTGCATGGGATAAAGTTTTGAACCTGTGCTGAAGGGGATATAGGTAGTCCTCAACATACGACAACAACTGAGCACATTGCTAAGCGAGAAATTTGTTTCACCCCATTTTACGACCTTTTCTTGCCATGCTTGTTAAGTGAAACACTGTAGTTGGCAGTTTAACAACTGTAGTTGTTAAAATTAGTTGTTAACAACTGTAGTTGTTAAAATTAGTATCTCGGTTGCTCAATGATTCCGGCTTCCACATCTTCTTTGGCTTGTCAGGAGGTCGCAAAAGGGGATCGATCATGTGACACACACCCCGGGACACCCGACCGTTCATCTGTAAATCACGGGGCCATGGTGCAATGGTCATGGAAAACGGTCATAGTCAGGGGTGAAGTGCTATTGGTTCGGCCCAGTTCAAGCAGACCGGTAGCGGCAGCCGCCAGTGGTTTGGAGAATTAGGAGTGGCGACAGCATGAGGTTCCGCCCACCCACCCAGACTTCGCCATTTTCATATTTTTAAACCTCTGTGTGTGCGTGAAGCCTTCTGGGCATGTGCGGAATATGAAAAAGGCAAGTAGATTTTGCTGCTGGTCGTAAGTCACTTTTTTCAGTGCTGTTGTAACTTCTAATGGTCACTAAGTGATCTGTTGTAAGTCGAAGGCTCCCTGTAATTGCCGCTATTTCCAACTGTTTCATAAAGATGCTCTTCTGTTGGCTACCATCAATTCAACAGACAGAGGACTTCTGGAGCTCTTCTGCTCCAACAAGAGGGAAAGGAAGGCTGAGCAATAAACGATGTGCAAAAAAGGGCAACAAGAATGATAAAGGAAATGATACCAGGTTGCAACGCCTTGGTCCCTTCAGCCTTGAAAGACGGCGTTTAAGGGGTGACTTGATCGAAGTGTATAAAATCATGCACGGGATGGAAAAGGTGGATAGAGAAAAAATATTTTCTCTATCACACAATACTAGGACAAGGAGGTACTCCCTAAAGCTCATAGGTAAGAAAGGGAGGACAAATCAAGGGAAATATTTCTTCACCCGGAGGGTTGTTGGTTTATGGAATTCAATTCCAGAAGAGGTCGTGACAGCTGTCAGTCTGGATAGCTTCAAGGCAGGATTAGACAGATTCATGGATGCCAAGTGTATCGGTGGTTATTGAAACGGATGTCCATGTGTCACCTCTATGTTGGTTGAGGCAGGCAAGATTCCCTTTAATACTATTTGTTGGAGGTCAGGGGAAAGGGAGGGTCTTGCCTTCTCTTTCTGCTCAAGATCCCCATGTACAATTGGTGGACCACTGTGTGACACAGAATGCTGGACTCGATGGGCTTTGGCCTAATTCAGCATGGCTCTTCTTATGTTCTTATGTTCTTAATGTGCCCAACATCACATCATGAATCAAGGGGAAGGAAGGAGACCCTTTTCCACCAAAGTGGTGAAGTGAGTTACTGTATTTTTTGAAGTATAAGACGCACCTTATTTTTTTTGGGGGGGGGGGGGGAGAATCTACCTACCAGGTGTTTATCTGACTATCGTTGTTAGTCTGGTCAGCTCCAGCATTTTATCCTCTGGTTAGGGCTGAGAAAAAACCTTTCTTGGAGGGAGTAGCAATGAAACAAGTCTGCAAAGATTTAGGACTGGAAAAAAACTTCTTCAGAGTAGCAATGAAAAATCCTGCAAGCCAGGAAGATCATTAGTACCTCCTTAGGACTGAAAAAGCCTTTTTAGGAGGGAGTACAATTGAAACAAGCTGGGAGGAGCCAGGAAGATCGTTGGTACCTTGGGCTGGGGGGGGGAGCAAAGAAAAAGCTACATTCGGGGCATAAAATGCATCCAAAATTTCAGCCGCTTTTCGGGGGTAAAAGGTGCGTCTTATACTTCGAAAAATAAGGTAGCCCAATTAAATCTAGGCAGAGTTTATGTTTAGCTCCATACTTGGGCAGAAAGGTCGCTGAGTGATCTGGCCTCACTTTAAAAGCATGACAAAAGGATCTTAAATAAATGTCCCAGCTCAATCTCTGCTTGATAAGTACAGGATGTCCTCGATTTACAACAGTTCGTTTTAGTGGCCAAAGTTACAACAGCACTGGAAAAATTTGACTTATGACTGTTTTTCACACTTGCGACCAGTGTCCCCTCTAATTTTTTGGGGGGGTGGGCGGAAATGTATAGGGTCTGAGCGGCAGTCCCTTCGGGACTGGGCGGCACAGAAATAATAAATAAATAAATAAATAAATAAATAAATAAATAAACAAACAAACAAACAAACAAAAAACCCACCCTGTTTTGCCTCAGAGAATTTCAAAATAAAATACTGTACTGTGTGTCTATAACAGTGAGCTCATAATAGGGCAACTCTATCAATATCAAAATGCCACTTAAATAGTTGAGTTAGTTTCAAACTAGATTTTGATTTTCTTTCTCTCTTCCTTACTCCCATTCTTTTTCTTTCTCTTTTCCTTCCTCTCTTTTTTCTATCTGTTTCTCTCTCTTCCTCTCTTCCTCTCTCTCTCCTTCCCTCTCACTCTTTCCCTCTCGGCTTCTGGGCACATTTGGAAAACTCTGAGTTGATGATGATTTTTAAGTGAGCGATTGCTCACTGCTCAGCTTAGAGGGAACTATGCTTGCGACCATTATATCATCCCCATGGTAGTGGCTTCAAAATTCAGATAGTTGGCAACGGACTCTCCTTTATGACGGTCGCAGTGACCCCCTTTTGCAACCTTCTGAAGAGCAAAGTTCAACAGGGAAGCCAGATTTATTTAATGACTGTTAATAGCTTAACGTCTGCCGTAATGCATGTTAACAACTGTGGCCAGAAAGGTTGTAAAATGGGGCGAGATTCCCTTAACAAATGTCTCACTTAGCAACAAAAATCCTGGGCTCAATTGTGGTTGTAAGGCTCAGGACTGCCTGTGCATTCCAAACACACCAGCCCCAATATATTCCATCGCACTGCCGGAGGTCGATATCTAATTGGTTATATTCGGTATTAAAAGGGGGGGAAAGGATAAGAAAGTCAAGGAGGACCAAAGAAAAAGCAGCCAAATAAGCTTCAAAATGCCAAATCACATGCTCTATTTGGAACATGGAATATGCTCCCCCCCCTCCCCCATTTAAGGATATGATTAGAAAGTCTTGGACAGCTTACAAAAATCCAATTAAAAAAATAATCTGAAAGCAGAGTTCATGTTACTTCAGAACAAATGGGGAAAGAGGTAGTCACTTCTCGGCAAACTGGATTGGCATTTTTGAGTTATGTGAAATAAAACAAGCTCGGCAGACATTTATAAGATGGCTTAGCCTGGAATCCTGTGGGTTTATCCCCTGGCTTTAGGAATTGTCGTTTTCTACCAGGAGGAGAAAGGAGCGAGTTGTGCAGAAGGCGAGGAAAGCTAAAAGCTCTCAACCTCAGCTGCTCTTGCAGATCCAGTGGCTATAAATACTCATCCCACAGCTGCCGTTTCGGGAGAAATCGCATGTCCACTCTCCGCCTGGACCTGAATAACCACTAGAGAGTACAGCCTAAATTCCGTTTGGAGTCTTTGTTCTCCAGCAGTGGCCGGATATTCTTTGTAACTGGGCCCACCATTTTTTTTTTTAAATGCAGGGCTCCGTGTCGTATTCAAATTGCATGTGGAGCCAGCACAGGGAGAGAGGCAGCTTTCACATCTGGATATTATTGGCTAGAATGGAATGCAGGGCAAAATAAATAAATAAAAATTAAAAATCCCGTTCCATAGGGAAAAAAATTAAGCACAGCTTTAAACAAGGAAGAGAATGTATACGAAATGGATCTGCACAATCAAATGATTATCCTTGGTTGGAAACCAGGTCAACATTATCCAATACCAGCTTCTCGCAGCTGCCTACTCAAAAATGCAGCACTCTTGTTTTATGCTGCTCTGAAAGAAGGGAAGAATAGAATGCCAAAGTTCACATCTTGATGCATCGAATTAAAGTTTCAATTGAGCTTTTGCATGGCTGCCTTTAACCAGCTTCAGATTTTTTAAGATAACGGAAATTTAAATGGCAAAAAGCTTTACCCAAATCTTCCGTTTTTGCTCCATTCAATTTTCACATACACAGGGATGGAGGGAAAAAAAACAGGTAATATCCTGAAGTGGGCTTGTTTGGGCTGAGATTCCAGCAAATAGTAGCAGGATTGCATAGACTTCTCTTCGAATTTGTCAACAATAAATTCCAAGAGAGAAATGGCAAACTGTTTCTGTATTATTAGCAAGAAAATTACAAGGATCTCTTTAGAACTAGCAACATATAGACTTGAAACCAGAGACATTCTTGTTGGGCATTCTACCAGAAAAGTATGACAAAAGGACTACATATCTGTTTTTACAGATGTTATCCACAACTAGAATTGTATTTGCACAGCAATGGAAAAATGATGAGATTCCGTCAGCTGAGAAGGTAATTAAGAAAATATTAGAATGCACAGAAATGGACAGATTAACGCTCACTATTAAGGACAAAGAAGAAACTGAATATTTTTTGATATGGGATGTATTTTATCAATGGCTAGCCAATAGAAACAGAAGTTAGAAAGGAGGAGACATAAAGACATAAAGAGCGGACATAAAAAAGATAAAAAAGATAATGTTAAGTACTATTGATATTGTGTTATTATATTATTATAAATAAATAAACCACCAGAACTCAGGCTCAACTTGAAAGATGTATAAATGAATGAACTGGTGCTGGTATGATTTTTAGTTTAGATTACAGTATTGCTGTGTGTTATTGCCTGATCATTAGACTGCTGTTCTATTTACTGTATCCCTGACTCTTCGGTGGCTTGCTTTAGGCACAATTCTGTCAAAAAGATAATATACAAATCTGCAGCCGCGCACAACCCAGTATGAAATTACTTCTCATATATCAGCAGCTGAAGAGGCACTAAGAGTCCAGACTGTGCCTGGAAGTAGATTTTCCTTCCCAGAATTTTCCCTCCAGAAGGCAGAATGTGATGAGAACAGAAGCGGGTTTGGGGAGAAAAAGGCTAGTGGTCCCTTTCATGCCACAATTGACCACTATCCAGAGTCTTTTTTTTTTTTACTCTGTTTCTAGACAAAGAGGCTGTTTTTGAACAATTAGGTGATCTGAAGTATCCTCTGATCCGGTAATAATCTTCCTACTTCCGAGATTCATTATTTATTGCAGGACAGTTTCAGGATGCCTATAACTTGGAAGCAAATTGAATAGCTATGTAAGGCGGTTGCCAGATAGTCATTTTAATCTGCAGCACTCCCCATGGCCTTAAAACAGCAGGTTGCTTTGTATCTGGTCCGTGTGTGTATTTTATTTGCTCTCATTAGTAAGGTTTCAGACAAGCAAACAGACTCATTTGAAGTGGTGAAATTTTCATTTTCATTTGAAGAGGTGCTGACCAATAAATTCTTAAATTCATGGGTATATAAAGGAAGAATTGAAATCACAAAGATTTCTAGAACTCAAGTTATCTGCCAGACTTCCCCTCCCCCAAATAAAGCCCCCATGATCTGTTAAAAGAGCAGCTATTGTCTTTCAAGACATGGCTTGTTTCTCTTTCATTGCTTCAAACATAAGATAAAGGGGGTGGAGACACACCAATCTCATTGCTTTAACTTATTCAAGTTAATTTAGTAGTCACAAAGACAAGATACAAAGAAAGCTCCGACCATATAAAACAGAGTTCGTTCTAGAGTAGGGGTGTCAAACTCAATTTCATTGAGGGCCGCATCAAGGTTGGGCTGGGGTGGGCATAGCCAGCTTGACGTGTCGGGGGTGCTTGTGGTAGCCCAAGCACTCTGCCAGCGAAAACGGGCTCCCGGGCAACTGCTTCCTGCAACTCTCTGCCAGTGAAAACAAAGATTGGGAGGGCCACGAGCACCGTTTTTGTTGGCAGAGGCAAGGCAGGCTGGTCCTTTGCTGTTTCCAGGGTGGCTTCGCAAGCCAGATTTAAGAACCCTGCAGGCCGGATTCTACCCACGGACCTCGAGTTTGACGCCCCTGGTCTAGAGAGAGGGAATTTTTTAAACCTATTAAAAAAAAAAAAAGATTCATAAACTGAATTCATTCATTGTAGCTTTAAATAGATGGCAGGGTTTGAAATACACTGTTGATAATATTGTGCTTAATGCTTCATTAGCTATTTTGACTAATGGGAACTTTTTAAAAGAATCCATTAATTTCAAGTCAATTCAATTCAATTTCTTAGATTTGTATGCTGCCCCTCTTCGAGGACTCGGAGTAGCTAATGAAGGGTCCAACTAATTATCAGCATGGCAAGCAATTCACAAAACAGCAATCAGAAAGAAAAGGTTTAGAATAGGGCATGATGATGGATTGAAAGTGTTATAATTAGAATAGGGCAGATGTTTTTACTGGTTTTTTTCAGTGCCTTTTTCTTTTCTTTAGAATAGGGTATGATGATTCTATGTGATTGAAAGTGTTTTAATTAGAGCAGGTAAGATGATTCCACTGGGTATACAGTGATTTTCTGTATCTTTTTAAAGAGTAGGATATGATGATACACTGAAAGTGTTATAGTTAGAGTAGGGAAGATGATTTCACAGGAATTACAGTGACCTTTTTTCATTTAGAATAGGGTAGGATGACTCTATTGGATGGAAAGTGGTACAGGTGGAAAGCCTTATAATTAGAGTAGGGTATGATGAATGTATGGCGTATTTAGTTCTGTTTTATTCTTCCTTTTTATCTTCTTCCTTATTTTTTTCCTTGCTATTTTTTAATCTTCTTTAATCTCTATTTTATTTTGTATTTTTAATCAGTAAAAGACAATTATTTTTAATTAGCCTCTTTTTTAATTTGGTTTATTAATCTGGTGATATTTGGGATATACTATCTGGTGGTTTCTTCTTTTTTGCCTCCTTTATATATATATAAACTATTTTTTAGCAATGGTTGGATTTAAGTATCTGTGCTGGAGGTAATGTCCTTTTTCCTTTTCTCTTTTATTCTAAAGGGCATTTATTATGGAAGAGGGTTTAAAGTATACAAGTAAATTGATATGGAGGAGATTTTGAGAAAATTGAAGCATTATGATCTAATTAATTTGATGTGATTAAGAATAGTACCAGCCTAAAATGTATACAGTATTGCCTAACAGGTTTTTTTTCTTTCTTATCATATAAGGAACTGGAATAATTATTTTTTGTTCAGATGTCAAATGGTAGGGAGGTGGCATTGATTAATCTATGTATACTGAAATTGCAAAAATGATATACTGTAATGTAACTTAAAATTAATGGTATCCTTTTTTTCTGTAAGCAGGATTAGAGAACAACCCCCACCCCACCCCACCCCAGGAAAAAAGAAAGAAAAAGTGGATAGTCACAATGTGCCCCTTGACCTCAGAAAATATTTTGTAATATTGTGATTGTCTCCGGCTGATAATATGTATGATTGAATTGGATGAATGTGTATGACTGTGTAGGGTTTTAAAATAATTTTAAGTAATTTGTATAATTCTTTTATAGTAATTTAGATTTCTTTAAATATTGTTGCATTTATAATGTTGTATGCCACCCTGAGTCGCCTCAAGAAGGGTGGCATAGAAATCTAACAAACAAACAAACATTAACTGAATGATTCAATTGGCTGGGCTTTGTGGGAATAGCCATTCCTTCCAACTGTTGCATTTGAGGCAAAACCATTCTATCTGAATTTTGAAACATTCCAAATTGCTTGGGAGTGGAAGCATAATTGTGGCATTTCAGTTGCTGTCATATGATTGAACAAACATTCCTTTCCAATTAGCTGTGTGTATGTGTGTGTGTATTATTAAAGAGTTGGGAGCTGAATCACCAGAATGATGTCATAAAAGGATCCTGTATTCTAGAGCTCTCTTCTAGATTGCTTTTTTCATAGAGGATGCAGTACTTTTCCCAATAGAAAGGATTGACTGGAAAAGGGCAGAAGTGACATCAGATCTAAGGAACAGCATCTTCTGCCTTTAAGAACAGAACAAAAAGTACCTCTGGATCCTAACTGAAGGAGAATAACAGAGACAAGGAACTCACAACTGGGAAAACTACATACTGGCTGAAGATGAAAAAGAACCATCATCTTATGTGCATTGGTGAAGGGACCCACTACAGAAGTGTTGATTCAAATTACAGTTTAGTATGACAAAGAACCACCTTCAGAAATCTGGAGGGGGGGGGGGGGGAACCCCACTCTCACCCTGCGCTGATTTGGTACAATCACGCTTGGCAGGTTGGTTTAACCCAAGCTGCTCGAGTTGGGAACTCAGAAGCAAAAGATAAGCGTTCAATTCTGCAGACTTTGGACAGACTGCAGCAAGTCGCTTTGAAGAGCATCCGGTCCCATCAAGGCAACTGAAAATGGCCCCCAGATATGGCTCTTATTTGCTTTTCTCAACATACTGGGTTTTTCAAATGTTTCAGGAGATAGCAAAGGGGGAAAATGTCACAATAGAATAAAAGTTGGAAGGGACCTTGGAGGTCTTCTTGTCCAACCCCCTGCTCAAGCAGGAGACCTTATGCTCTTTCAGACAAATAGCTGCACAATCTCTTCTTAGAAACTTCCAGTGATGGAGGACCCACAACTTCTGGAGGCAATCCGTTCCACTGGTTGATTGTTCTCACCGTCAGGAAATTCCTCTTTAGTCCTAGCTTGCTTCTCTCCTTGGTTAGTTTCCATCCATTGCTTCTTGTCTTAGCTTCAGGTGCTTTGGAGAATAGGTTGACGCACACACCCCTCTTCTTTTCGACAGCCCTTTAAATACTGGAATACTGCTATCATGTCGCTTCTAGTCCTTCTCTTTGTTAGCTTAGACATACCTAGATCCTGTAACTGTTATTTGTATGTTTTAGTCTTCAGACCCCTCATCATCTTTGTTGCTCTTTTTTGCACTTTTTCTAGAGTCTCAACATCTTTTTTTTATATCGTGGCTTGAATAAACCTGTAAACAGGCAGCTCCAAAATCGGTTTTTACAGTCCTACGGCCCAATTCTCTCCTACAGGCAGTCCCCACCTCATTCCCTCTCTTCACTTCTAAAATTCCCATGGCGGCAGCATCTTTTAACTGCGTAACATCTGCAATCAGCTCTGAGTGCCCCACAAGCAGACTCGGCTTGCTGCCAACATACCAGTTTCCTAATGCAGTCAGAACATGTGATTTCATCTGGACTGCAGGATTTCACTGTAATAACAAAACAAAAAAAAATCAGATGAAAAGACGACGACTGTCATGCGCAGGGAAAGATTATAGCAGGTCTACACCTCAAGATCCTCTGCAAGTTTCAAATGATGGATTAATTGGACGCCAGAGCAACCAAAATGATTAGGGGACTAGAAACCAAGACTTATAAAGAGAGATTGCTGGAAATGGGCATGGATAGCCTAGAGAAAAGAAGGGCCGGGGGGACATGATAGCAGTATACAGGTACTTGAGGGGTTGCCACAGAGAGGAGGGGGTCACACTGTTTCCAGGGCACCACAGGGCCAGATGAGGAACAATGGTTGGAAGCTGACCAAGGAGATTCAGCCTAGAAATAAGGAAAAACTTCCTGACGGTCAGAGCGATCAACCAGTGGAACGGCCTGCCAGCAGAGGTTGTGAACTCCCCAACTCTAGACATTTTCAAGAGGAGATTGGACTGTCATTTGGCTGGGGTGCTGTAGGATTTCCAGCTTAGGCAGGGGTTTGGACTTGATGAACTACAAGGTCCCTTTCAACTCAACAAACAAACAAACAAACAAACACAAGTTCTTTCAAGTTATTTCCCCTCCAAACAGGGCAAAGGAAAAGCATGACAACTCCAGATCGCTTAAATCCAAGGTTATTTGTCAGAAGAGGCAACTTTCTCTCCTGTTCAAAATCAATGCTTCCTCTCATTTCAAGATGAAGAATCCTGTTTATTTGCTAAATCTTAGCCTGTGGTCAACATATTGGGGAGGCTGGAAAAGTCACCATTCATCCAAGCCTGCTATCAGATGTCTGCATAAGATTAAGTCAAGCGACTTCTTGATTGCATTCTTGGCCTGATTTATTTAGGAGTCTGATACAGCAGGCAATCCAAGAATCTGAGAGCATTCACATACAAATGATTTTCAAAGTTCTTATCCAAACGTTATTTAAAAGCTCATTGGTTTTTACCTGATATGTCCTTTTTCCGAGGATCGAAAAATTAGTCATTCAACTCAATCCATTGAACTATGAGGCTAGAGTAACCCATTCCAGACCCTTCCTTCGATGTGAGGAAAAGCAGACATTTCTATGTCATCCCACCCAATTCCAGTCAGTGAGAACACCACAAAACCTTTCCTTTTCAGAAAATCTTCAAAGCCATAAATGGTATCTATGAAGATGGTTCGAACATCCCTGCAAACTCTATTTTCCTTTCCACCATGTGCATTTCTGACCCCCTTTAAGGCCCTCTTTCTGTAACACTCCTGGCCTATTTCCCACCTAATACACTCAAGAGGCTCCCAAGTCTTAAGGAGTTCTCTAAAGCTATTTTCTCACAATTATTAAATATCCAAATAAGTCTGACTACCTGCCATTTTGGTTTCCCTTTTGTCTGTCTGGAGACATCCAGAGGAAAACAGAAAAAGAGATCCAAGAAAAAGTTGACAAAGGAAGCTTTTCTCAACTAAAAAAATGTGGCTTCGCTCTTTTTTCTTTTTAAATTTTGTTTCTTGCATTCTCATTACCCAGAGACTATGCTGACATCAATAGCTCCAATTTTAAAATCTTACACAAAGAAGGAAGTATCTGATACAAACTCAGATGTTGACAAACCTTTAAGAACAGGAGAAAACAAGAGCCATACAACAACAACTCTGTAAAGAAACTTAGTGGAACAGAGAAACCTTAGAGAAAACACCAGCGGGACATTCTTAGACTTCTGTCAGATTGAAGATGTCAAAGATTATTTTCTCTGCCAGACGAAACATAGGACTAAATAATAAAAAACATCTTGATATTAAAAGCAGTTTGACTGTAAAAACCAACTCCCAGCTAGGATAGTGGACTGTCCCACATTATTGTGGACTATATATGAATGAAACAGAGGAACCTGCAGCCCTCCCGGTAAATTACAATTTTCTATTGTTCCAGTCAGTGTAGTAAATGGCCAAAAATCTTACGAGCTGTAAGTTGAAAAAATCTGGAAAACCGGAGATTATTTATCCTTAAAGAATATGAAGGCTAAGCTACTGGTTGGGAACACACTTCCTCTAGCTTTCCTGAGATTTTTTTTTAAAAAAGATATGTCTACAGTGACATAGATTTCCTATTTCTGACCTACAGGGTCTCATCAACCCTAGGCTTTCAACTGGCAGATGGCAAAAAAGAACAGAAGGACATCCTGAACGCTGGCCTTACAAGCTACAAAATAGCATCAAAAATGCCCAGGCCAGCATTTCTTGTTCCCCAGAATACCTCGGATACGCGTCATCCTGCTACTTCCAAAAAGGAACTTGCACATGATGGCCAAGTAGCCTTGCTAATGACAAGGAAGTCCATGAAGCATGTGTGATAGCTTGCCACTCATTTCTAGATGATTACACATCAGTAAAAATGCTGCCAGGTAAGACGTACTGTAATCCTTCCAGAGCAAATCCCCACCCAAAAGGAAAATACAAGACTGCTACAAAAAAAAGAAACAGTTGCTTTGAATAATTGTCAATGACGTTATCTACCTATATATATATACACAATACCAACAATTTGCTGAGTCCCAGAAAAGAAAGCCACTCTATTAAAAAATTAAGCTTGACTTACTGGTTGAATTTCCTTGCATTTGGATGATGCATTTGGACTCTTTGCTGGTCTCTCGGGAATTAAAAGGTCTGACCCGAACAGCTACTTTTACAGAAGCTCCTGACATTTTGATGGTCTCTTGTGTGCACTCCAAAAATTAGGTTTCAAGGACTTCTGCGGTTTCTTCTAGTGTTAAGCTTTTAAAAGAAAAGAAAATTGATTTTCAAATACATATCAGATGAATAGCCATTTATTATAACCAAGCATGTCTAATACACACACACACACACACATTTTCCTCGGCATGTAAAACAGTGAGATTATTCACACTGCTCCTTCACCAAGCTGAGAGAAAAAAAGCTTTGATGAGTGACTCAGTCAGCTTTAAAAAGATACCCATTTTCTGTACAGCTTGTTCATTTAATTGGTATGAGTGGCAAGTATAAAAGAATCCAACACATCTCTAGGGATTTCTTAAAAAAAGACAAAAAGCCTATGCAATACCTCTGGGTTTCATGTTAGTCTTCCCCCTTGGTCATATGCCCTGCAATATTTTTATTTATTTATTTTGTCAAGCATGTATAATATAACAGATATAAGTATAAACATGTTTATGAATACATGAAATGAATACAAATAAATGGCGACATTAGGAGAGGGTCGGTAGGCACGATGGTGCACGCCCCTTCCAGACCTCTTAGGAATTACATTCTCCCTTCACAAAGGTAAAAAGGCACTTTAGATGGAAGAGAAAGCAGAATATATGTGGGCAAATGAAAATGTCTTCCCAAGGCATTTCAAAACAGCTGATGTGGTATCAGATAAAAAAGCAAAACAGAGGCTTAAAATAGCATACAGTATCCTGCACCGGCTTCATTTGTTCATTGTGTTGACTGATACAGTCTGTATCTTTTAAGTTAACAAACATGATCAATATCTTTTAAGTTCTACCATTATTCTTTGCATGAAAAATAAACACTGAGTTGTTTATTTTTCAAAGCATTCATAGCATATCCCAATACTGTATATCCCCAAAACAACATTAGAGGACTTACGGGCGCTTATTTATTGTAAATGTTTTGGGACAGCCCAGAAAAAGTGTAGGATGCGTAGCCTTACAATATCAAATATTCTATAATGCATACAGGAAACCTCCTGCCGTCCTGCATTTCAATTTGCATGCCCCTGATGCAGACAGCCCTCAGTACTCTTAAAAAGCAAGATAAGGGCAGAAATGGCTTTGCAGCCATTTAAGGCCTCCATCTCTTAAAATGCCTGGAGTTCCTCCCCAGATGTATCTGGCCCCACCCATTTTTGGCATGGGGCTCTCTACGGGCAATGCAAAGCCTGGTGCAGTCCACAGGCTAACAGAAGCTGTGAACCACTGCTCTGTAGCATGGCCAGGCCTCCCGCCATCTACTCAAGAACCCATCTGTCAGTTCTGCAGCTGCCAAAGCAGCCCAAATCCAGTGATCCTCAACAGCAGTCTAGATGGGATGCCAAATTAGCCACTGAAGCTTTACTTAAACTTGGGAGTCTTAGCAGAAATAAAAATTATAATACTAAATGTCTATAATGACAGAACGAAGGTTCTTTGTTCTTTGTCGAAGCAAGTGATTTAAAATATGAAAGATTGAGAACCTTTGTTTTGGAAGGTACCAGGTTAGGAAAAGAGGTTTTGGCAAAATTGGACTGTTTCACAGCTATAACACCATAGTGGTTGATATACTTTACCCCAGCTTTACCCATCAACTAATAAGATTGCTCTCTGTCTTATTCCTAGCTCTATGCTACAATAAGGCTATGTTACATTTGCAAAACCAGATATTCGCATAATAACTATGTTAGTAAAGCAATTTAATAACCAATTTTTCTTTTATTAGTGTTAGGGTTCCAAGTAACATCCCCAACAAAAGAAAGCACATAGCCTTGAGTTTCCTCAAAGTTCCATTTTATTAGAGATGCCATATTGGCATACCTGGGAAAACCCGAATCTGAAAGCTTTCTGGTTTTTCCATACCCAAAAGAAAGTTCAAGTCCCTGTCCCAGCACCCACGTGTCCATCACATGGTTCAATCAACGCACCATCCCAACTGGAGATGCCTCCCAGGCACATCCCTTCAGGTGCAAGGCAGAGCAGCCTTGACTCTCGGAGAAAAGAATGTTATTCTGACTATAGTTCTCCACTCACCCAATCCCCCCTCCCAGTTTCCCACAGCACTAAAGGTGGCAGGCCTGAAGATTCAATGCTCAAGGTGGTTTCCAGGTCTGACAATTAGTTTCTTCTCCAATTTGGTCCAAATTCAAGGATCTAGGTCAGTGATGGCGAACCTATGGCACGGGTGCTACAGGTGGCACGCGGAGCCATATCTGCTGGTACGTGAGCCGTTGCCCTAACTCAGCTTTAAGGTACATGTGTGTGCCGGCCAGCTGATTTTTTGGCATGCACAGAGGCTCTGGGAGGGCGTTTTTGGCTTCCAGAGAGCCTCTGAAAGGGATGGGGGAGGGGTTTTTACCCTCCCCCAACTCCAGGGAAGCCTTTGGAGCCTGGAAAGGGCAAAACACGAGCCTACTGGGCCCACCAGAAATTGGGAAACAGGCGTGATAGCACAGGCACATGCTCTTTCAGCACCCGAGGGAAAAAAGGTTCGCCATCACTGATCTAGGTTGTGAGAAGAAAAAAATCCATCATTTGTGGAGTCCTTGTACCAATTGGGACATAAGTGGTTCTTCTGTTTAGTTGGGATTTATTGTTTCACGATTGCTGGTTGGGGTGAATTCAACTCTGTTCCACTGAGTAGTCTAAAAATCTCCAGGCACAAAAGACAGCCTCTCCCTTTTCCCTTCCACAAAGTTTCATGTAAATAAGCTTCATGTAAATTAAGCTGCAAAAAATTTAGCCACGACCCTTTGTGGATTTTGCAAGCAAAAAGAGCACATGGAGGTGGCGGTAAAGTTAATTAGGGATAGGGGAGCCCCTGAGACCTTTCACAATTATGATTAATGCCAGCATCAGGTCGTATCTGGAAAGAATTTTTTAAAAAGGGAGTCTCCTTATGCAGAAAAGTTTCAAGTTGGAAAATACAAGTTTAGGGTCATTCTCAAAAAAAATAAAACCTGGGGAAGGCGGTGAATTAAAAACAAGAAATTGAATTGCAGAAATACATTGCCAAAACCTAAATTAGACCAAAAAATGTTTTGGAATCTAAGTTAACCAAATACTCTTTAACTGATCGAGACATTTCTCTCAGATGGTGTGAAAATAGGCACTTTTTTCTCACACGCAACCATTTTTAAATAATCAGAAAAATAGTTGAATATCCCCAAATTATTCTGCTTTCTAGGTTAGCTGCACCTAAAGCTTAAGCGATGGGTTCCTTCTTGCTCAAGTGCCACCAAAAAGAGTCAAAGCCAACATTTGAAGGAAATGTGGGTTTTCTCTGCTTTCAAACCATAGCTGACTGACAAACTATAGGGGGGTCCAGAGATTTCAGGTGACAATTCCAAAATCTCTATCAGCAAGGTCATTGGCTAATAGAAGCTTTCTCTAAAGGAATCATAGGATTACAGTGTTCATAAAACCCTATTCTGAAGACCTGTTACACAGCAAAAAATAATAAAATGTAAACATGTCTAAAAGCAAATGTCTGCGGAGATTCTCAGTCATCCAGGTCAGGGTGCTTTTTTTTTCCTTTCAAAAGGGCAACTGGATTTTTCCTTCAGAAAAAAGATGTTTCACTTTTCAAATCAAGAAGCTTCATCAGTTCCATTCCATCCTTCCACCACCAGAACTGATGAAATGTCTTGGATGACAAGAGAATCATTTCCTCCTTCTTCTCCCTCAAGGGGAAAAAAAAGTCCAGTTGCCTTTTCAAGGAAAAGAGACACATCTAAAGGCACGTATGATGGTGGATTTAACTAGTGACAGATTACAACTGTCCTGTCAAATCAATTCAAATGGCTGGATTTGTGTAAGTTGCTTAACTGGGACATTTAAAGAGCCAGAGAGTATCATGCAACCCTAATGCCCTGAGCATTTCCGAACCAGAGTCAGTCCCCAAAATAAACTGTGGTTTCCTGGTTTAATCGAGAGTTACTTTGAGTCAGGCTGTCATGCGAATGGAGAAAGTGAACTTTCCCTGTTGACCTGAGGCTTACAGGCAGGGACCCTAAGGAGGGTCTACAAAAGTGGAGCCTCTCCAGGAAGCCTGGTTTCTACAGAACACACACACACACACACACACACACACCAGTGAATTCGCAAAGGACTAACAAAGGGGCAGAAAGGAGACAGGGGTGGAGGGGGGAGGCTGCTTTTTTGAAAGAGTCCCAACACAGCACCAGGACAATGATGATAACAAAAGCAGACAGTGATCTTTTTGTGAAGTTAGCTTGTTAGAAGTTTTGTGTCCTTTGATCAGCAGAAGTGCTCTTCCGTCGTCATATTGAGTTAGGCTGCTAAATATTTCAGCGTAAATGAAAGGAGCAATAGCAAGTAATACGAATGCTGTCAAGTTTGGCATCCATCACCAAAATCCATGTTTTTGTAAAGCTTACACTGCTATGGAAACAAGGGTGCTGCTACAAAGCCAGCGAGAGTGTGTGCCTATCAAAAGCTACTCCAACTGAAATTAATGGAACTGACTCCTAAAGGTATTCCGACAACAGCTTAAAATACCTTTCATTCCTCGTTCTGTAACTGCAGTCACAAAAGAAACACAATAAATGGAGGGAGGGGGGGAATTCACAGTATTCTGCTGTGAGGGAGGAAACCCAGCAAGGCTCAAGAGAAAAATAATAAAAATGGAGGGAGTCGAAGAAAGCTGAAATAGCTTAGATTCAAATGGAGAGATCTAATTCCAGGGCTATAACAAACATACATCTCAGAGGGAGAGCCCCTAAGCCCCACCCTATACAATTCCCGACAAACCACATGGGCAGGGCAGCGGGGAGTGAAAAAGACATGCCAGGGGTGACAAAAGTCTCACAAATTCCAGGGAGCATTTTCACCAAGCTACTCATTCGGGTGGTCCTTACCATCCTATCCCTGACAAAGCTCCTGGAAGACCCGTCAGATCATAATCCCAATATGGCTGCCTCTATAATTGTGCTGTGCTGGATACTGTCTAGAGGAAGGGAGGACACATAGCAAAAAAGAGAGAGAGAGAGAGAGCATCTATCTTTGGGGCTGAGATAGTTTTAAACAAAAAGCAAAGGGAGGGGAGGGAAGAGTTGGCTGCCGTTCCTTACAGTGAGGAATCAAGTTCATATCGGACTGGTCAATTTGAAAGGGATGGGGTGGGGAAAGAAATCAGCCTCAAACCCCACCCTGCTTCTGAGATGACATGGAGTTTAGGCCGCAGCACGGTGGCTCAAGGAGAAAAGGATGTAAGATGGGAATAATCGATTAGGAGGGATGGGCCCAATCCAGAGCAGAGCTTTCAGCATCCAGGGAAGCAGAAGAACCGATGCTGAAGGCAGAGGGCTCCATTCTGAAAACTCATTACGAACTTAATTCTCCCAATCCCAAAGTCTCCACTGGACTGACAGATGTTGATTCGAATATGCCGGGGAGTGTATCATTTAAGATTCCAAACTTGGAACCCTAACCTAAACTCAGGAGAGGTGAAGGAAGGGGTGAGGCAGGGTTCCCATTTCGCTGGTTTGGGAATCTCTCTGTGCCAACATTAAAAAACAAAACAAAAAACAACCAGGCCTTTCACAAGATCTCGCCTTAGCTGCAGAAAAAAAAAGTCTCTAGGGAAAATGTGAAGTGGATAAAAGGAATGTGGGTTAGGGGAGGGCAAAAAAACCCTGAAAAAATCTGTGAGGACACTACAAGTGGAATGGACCATTTGGGGGATAAAACACCAGGCTCTTTGAAAAGAAAAAGAATTCAGGAAAATAGGCTTCCTCCTACACTGAGCAAAGTGGAAAAAGCTTAGGCAAGGAAATTGCCAGTAGGGCATGAATGTGTGTGTGTGTGTGTGTGTGTGTAACACACACAAATACTGACCCATAAACAGAGGCAGCCTGTAATTGGAAATGGACTAATAAAAAAGTAAAAGACCTACGATGCAAATGCATTTAGAACATTTGCAAGCCTGCCCACAGTAAATGCAGATGCACCAATTTGCCTGAATCTGTATACACCTGAATATATGGATTATATTCCTGGGGTAATGCAGCCACCAATTTAACCCCCAACTTACCCAGGCCACGTCCCTAAGAGTTTTGCATGCCAACCTCTAAAATGCTTCAGCCGACTGCAGGTTTTTCAAAGCCAACAAGCCAGGGAACAAAAACAAGCACACCAAGGAGAGCTCCTAACCAAACCTTGCTAGGATGTAACACTGCTTTTGAGATACACCTATTTCTTTCGGTTCTCATGCCTAGGGGTAGGACTCGCAAAATAAAAAGCATCTTTCCAAAGTGCTTGATCACCATTTAATTATCAGACTTTTATTGGATGAGGAAGTTCTTAAAAATGAGGACCCAAATTGTTGAGGGCAATACGCCGACTGTATAAAACCGCTAAGAGGGGGCTGTAAAAAGCACTATGAAGCAGTAGGTAAATCTAAAGTGCTATTGCTATTATTTCAGAGCGATCGCATCTACCCAAAATTTTATTATTACTAAAATAACATACTGTTGTGGGTACTGAATTGCACCCTTCCAAGATGAAAGATGTTGCAGTTTATTTATTGTTACAGTGTTTCCCTAAAAATAAGACCCTGTTTCATTTTTTTGAGCCCTGAAATAAGCGCTTGGCCTTTTTGCCATGTACTCAAAAGCCTGATTGGGTTTATTATCAGGAGATGTCTTGTTTTGGGGAAAACAGGATATCTATAATCTCTATCTATCATGTCTGTCTATCCGTCTAGCTATCATCTATCTCAATATCTCAATATCTCTCCATCCATCTATCGACATCACCTATCCATCTATCTCCTTCCTTCCTTCTCCAAAAATAAGGCCCTATCTTATATTTCTTTGAACTCTGAAATAAGTGTTTGGCCTTATTGCCATACACTCAAAAGCACAATTGGGCTTTTTATTAGGGGACGTCTTATTTTGGGGGAAAACAGGCTATGGGTTTTGCTCTGTGATTGACACACGGGAGGGGTCCTGGGCTCAGGCCCGGACTACAATTCCCATAATCCCGCAGCAGCAGCATCCCCCCACACCTCCAGAAGAAGCCACTGAGAAAAACCCACCCTAGTCATCCTCCATTCTCTCCCCCAACTAGATATTGTTATTATTTTTTTAAAGCCCAACCAAAATTTGCTTTCCCTTTGGGAGACAGACATCTTGATACGGGGGAAGAGTTTTAAAGAGAGGGAGAGAAAAATAAACAAAGGAGAGATGAGAAAATAAAAGAAATAAAGGAGGAACCATGATGGTCCCTCTGAGCGATTCCTTCCATCAAGGCCACCTCGCCATTATGGGTCCGTAAAGGAGAACCGGAGAGAACGGATTTCGGCCCCTGTTCCTTTAAAGGACTCCAAAGCCCATCATTCCCGAAGGATGGGCGTCGTAGCCTCAGAGGGCGCCAGGTTGGGGAAGGCGGGGGGAGCAGGTGGCTGAGAGCCCCGCCCCAATAGCGGCGGGTCGTGTGACGCGCTCGGGCGTTCTCTCCTCCCCCCACCCCCCACATATTTTTTCTTTTTACCTCAGTGCGGTGAAGGGCGGAGCGACGCCGGTGCCACAGCAAACACCTTATCGGCTTCCCGAGGGGTCACGACCGGCGAGGCAGGCTGGCGGGGAAGAAGCCGCCGCCGCCGAGCCCCATTCCGGAGCTGACGGCGAGAAGGGAGCGAAGGCTCCGTGCAGACGACGCCGGACCCGCCTTGACAGCACCGCCGCCGCCGTTCTACTGACAAGGGAAAGCGACGGAGCCTCTTCACATCCCCCCTCCCACCGGCTCCGTGCCCCGCCCCTTTCTCGCGGCGTCCTTCCAATCACAAGCGGAAGAGGGCCGAGCGCAGTCACCGGTACCCTCGCCGATAGGCGAATACCTTTGTCCATCCATGACGGGGAAAGGCTCAGTTAAGGCGGGGGACGCCAATCTGGGAGCGCCTCTCAGCCAATCCAATAAAGGGCGGGATGTGGGGGTGAGGGAGAGGCCGCTAAAGCAGCCAATCACCGTTCGAAGAAGGGAATGCGCTCCTCCGCATGAGTCTCAGGGAATTCTCCTTGGGATTCTTTTAAGCCGGCGGCGTCGTAATGCCTCGGATGGAGAGGGGGTCGCTCGCGCGGAAGGACAAATTCGAAGGTGGCGAATTGACTTTAGCGGGCTATAAAAGGGGAGCGGCGCGGTCTTTTTTTTTTAATCGTCTCCCCTCCCTCAGATTTGGTTTCTTTGCGGGGCGCTGAGGATTGTGGGAAGGCTGAGTGACGGAGCGCTTTGGGAATTGATTCAGGTCAATAAACGGCAATCCTGACGAAAGCGACGAAGACCAAAAAAAAAGCATATTAAAAATAACGGCGTCAATTGAAAATCGACAATCGCCGGTCCGCTTGCGATGTCAGAATGTCACAATCACGAACCACTCTTCCCTCATCCCGGTTTTTATTATGGGCTGGGATTACACAAAACACATTAAAAAGATAGATTGCAAACGTGCAATTGAAGGGATCTGTAGGAAAATGGGGTTTCCCCCTTCCCCAGGCCTAGGAAATACTTCAAATTTAAATTGGCTGTTGAAAAATAAAACCTTTGAAATGTATGCATGGTCCCTTATACATAGTTAATCCTCCACAACAACCATTCATTTAGTTCTCATTTGGAGCTTCAAAGGCACTGAAAAATATCTATCCTATCTAATTTATATCTTATCTATGTATCTATCTAATCTATCCATCCATCTATCTATCTAATTTATAGGCCACCCACCTCCTCAAGGACTGGGCAGCTTACAACAAATAAAAACAAAATTTATAAGAACAATTTTTAAAAATAACCACAAAACCCTAGTAAAAGCCATACACATCTCTCAATATCTTCTCATGGCCGGATCTTGATAGTATCAAAATAACTTATGACTGGTTGTCACACTTTACAACCGTGGCACCATCTCTGTGGTCATGTGATCAAAATCCCAGCACTTGGCAACTGGCATGGACTTAACGACCGTTGCACTGGGCCATGGGATCACTATCACCGTTTCATGGCATCGGACCAGAATATCTCCGAGACCACCACCTGCTGCACGAATCCCAGCGACTGGTTAGGTCCCACAGAGTCGGCCTTCTCCGGGTCCCATCGACGAAACAATGTCGTCTGGCGGGACCCAGGGAAAGAGCCTTCTCTGTGGCGGCCCCGACCCTCTGGAATAAACTCCCCCCAGAGATTAGGATTGCCCCCACCCTCCTTGCCTTTCGCAAACTCCTTAACACCCACCTTTGTCGTCAGGCATGGGGGAGATTGATTCCCCTGGGCCATTTCGTTTTATGTATGGTTTGTATGAGATGTATGATTGCTTTTTATATTAAGGGTTTTAAATTGCTTTAACTATTGGATTTGTACTGTTTTGTTGTTGTGAGCTGCTCCGAGTCTCTGGAGAGAGGCGGCATACAAATCTAATAAATAATAATAATAATAATAATAATAATAATAATAATAATAATAATAATTTGTAAATTTCGGACAAGCAAAGTCAACAGGGGAAACTGAATTCATTTAACAACTGCAGTGAATTGTTTTCACAATAGCGGCCAAAAAAGGTCGTAAAATGGGGCAAAACCCACTTTATGGTCTTGCTGACCAGTGGGAACTTTGATCGTAAATCAAGGACTGTTATGGAGTGCTGGCACCAGCCTCAGGGATTTTGTGCTTTGGACAATAACCTCAAGCTAGAATTGACTATCTTTAAATATTTTATCTGTTTCTATTTTATTCTCGCTATTGATTTGCGGCAGCCACTTGTCCTAAAATAGCTTAATTTCTATGCCTCTTTTGTCCTGTTCTTTTTGTGTTATTCTTAAAATATCTACTTAGGATTTCTTACGCATTGAGTAAAATAAAAAGTTGGTTAAACAAAACATAAAGAGGGCTGTGCTTCCAAGGGTTAAAAGACCTAGAGTGTAGACATTGGTATTTGGACAAACATCTTTTTAAACATTTATACTGTATTGTGTTTTACTAATCTGGGTGAAATGTTTATATTGTTAGTTCATGTACAATAAACTGTATGCTAAATAAATAAATACAGGATCCAGTCAAGCCAAGCTACAAACCATTTTTTAAAAAAAACATCAGAGGCCGGGATTGTAGAGGCTAAACTCTAAATTAAATCATGAATTGAGCCCTATGGGTTAATCCTGTCAGTGATGCAGCCTACAACTTAAAATAAACCTTTGATCCCGGTGACCGACAGACTGAACCCTGCAAAAAATGCTATTTTTCTGGCCCAGATGATCGATTCATAGAAAACTATTTTAACCTAAGACAGTGGCCCTCAAGCTTTCTGGCTTGGCGTCCTGTTTGAGGGGGGGAGAGGAAGAAGGGATAGTTCCTTGTTAGTAGGCGGGGCACGCATGAGCATACGCTGTCCATTTGTGTGAGGGGTGTGCGTGCATGCGAAATAATCAACAATCACAGGAGGAAAATTGTGGATGCGAGGGCAAGCAGCTGCCACTCGCACAAGAGGGGGGTGTTGCACACATGTAAATTTGCACTCATGCATTTTTCTGAACAGGCTTCAGCCCAGTAAGTTGGGGATGTCTAGTCCAAGAGATGAAATATTGGACTTGACCCATTAAAACCAGTTGCTATTCAGTGACAGCCCTGTGTTTTTCTATAACATGCCACAACTCTTGATTTATTGGAAATAAACACAGATTTGATGGATTACTTTTCCCTCTGAATAAGAGACCCCAAGAAGCAATAGCTATCGTATTTTTCAGAGGGTGGAAATGTTGGTGTACACCAAATGCAGCCATTTTTGGCCTTCCGAAGCACTTTTCCTGCGAAAACAAGTGCACAGAGGGCTCCTGGGAGCTAGGGGAGGGCAAAAACACCAATTTTTGCAAAAAAATGGGCTCATTTTTCACAAAAACAGGATGTGCAGAGAGTTTGAGATATCTGCAGAGTGCTCTTGAGAGCTGGGAGAGGGCAAAAACGTTTCCCTTACTTACCTCTTCAAAATCTTTGTGCGTCTTGTACACCGGTGTGTTTTATAGTCTGAAAATTACAGTAGGTTTGTCTCATTAAAAAAACAAGACCTTCCCCTCATAAGCAACCAACCAAATCATCATCACCTTTTTTTTAACGGCCCCATAATCCCATGAACCCTTGTGGAGATAGAATCTTGGCAACTGAATGGAGCTAGTAGAATGTTTTAATAGCTAGATGCTCTTCCTGTTGCCAATGCAGAGTTCTGTTTAACAGATATATTCCCAGTGTGCCTAGAGAGAGAAATATCTGCCTCTACTGAGGATTGAACTCATAGCCTTTCGATTGGGAGGCAAGAACTCCACCGCAGTATTCCAAGCAAGCCGCTAAATCCTTGGATGGAAATCACATCCTATATATCACTGTACAAAGTATTTGTGACTTTTGATTTAAGACGCCCACCCAAAATACATAAAGGAGTCACAGGGTAGGGAGAAAAGGTTCTTGTGAATGTGTATCACCATTTATTGTTCTTCAAGAATTAGGAACTGAACAGAGGAAACTGTCAGCAGAAAAGAAAAAAAAAAGAGAAGAAAAAAGAAAACATTTTCTTTTCAGGCTTAATTTGTTTCATTTTTGTTATTTTTTTAAAACACTGTGGTTTTTCAAATCCTTTTCCAAAAGGACATTCAAGTATCTTTTAAGCAGAGGGCAGTCATACAAAAATGTTTTCATCTTTTTTATATAGTTTCTTTTTTTAAAAAAAGCAAGTCTACATTTTTTTCTGCACCCTTTTTGCTTTGGTAAGGCCAAGCCATGGATATAAAACTGGTACGCAACATAAAAATGGATCCGTCGGCTTTGACACGGAGGCGCCGAGAATAAAACAATCTGCTTTCCACACACACCCAACCCTCATTTCCCCAAGAGACGCACTTTTAAAAGACAGAGAATCATTACCATTCAGCTTTATAAGATCTCTGGCTTTAAAAGTGTTTTATATATATATATATATGTATATGTATATATATATAGCTCTCTCTATATATCTTTTAAGTCAATGAAACCCCCCATATTCCACTCCAATTCTTTTGCGGCAGCTGTTTCAACCTATAATACAAGGCTCCGAAGAAAAACCAACCGAAAAATAAAAATAACAACAACAAAGGGTGGGTGATATGAAGTCTCTCCTTGAAACATAAAGGGACAAACGTCAAACAACATAAAATTTCAACGTGTCGACAAAGGAGGAGGCAAGAGAATGAAATTAGCGACTGGATTGCGAATTACTTTTCTTGGGCTTACCAAATTAATTAAAAAAAAAAGCTTTCTAATAGAAAAATATGATCCCCTTCCCCATCCCTCCTCCCCCTTTTTTTAATACTCCTCGCAGGCACATTTGCTTTTCTCAAAATTATGTCCCCTCGAAACATAAGAAGTAATATTTTTCCATACACAGGGAAGGCTTTTTTCTTCACATTAAGAAAAAAAAAATGAAATAAAAAGAAACAGAAACCGGGAGGCAATATCGTGCAGGCAAAGGTGTCGAGAGAAATGAAACGGGTTTTGGGTGGGGGGCAACCTTTAGCAGCAAAATGTTCAAAGTTCCAACCACTATCAAATTAACGGAGATCTGGCAATATATTGGTTTAAAAAAAAAAACACACGCGCACACACACACACACACACAGACTCACGCACACACACGAGGGCTGTGCCGACCCGATCTGTGTTGTTGGCTAAACCGAATTCGGCCGTTATGAACCCCAAAGATGAAAGTGAAAGGAGTCTCGGGGGGTTATTTTCCCCCCAGAACAGAACAAAAAAAAAGGAACTTGCTAACTGAATCCCACCCACAATGCTATCGACTGCCGATGTATCGCTTAAAAGTTATGTACAAGAGAGTTTGAGCTGCGTTTGGCGGTGTGGTGCCTCTTCTCCCCATTCACCTCGCCCAGGAGGTTCCATGGCGCTTTGTGGTGGTGGTGGTGACGGCGATGGCAGCAGCAGGCACCGCGTGACCCCAAACTCCCCACAAGTTTTGGCATTCCCCTCGCCTTGATCCACTGCCTCCCTCTCCGCAGTTGACCTCGGCGTGCGCTGCCAAGGGGGATGACCTCAGTGATCCGGGTGCTGCTTGTCCCTCATCCAAGCTTGGATTTGCTCTTTCAGCTCAGGCACTGAAAGAAAAATAAGAAGGGGGGGGAGGGCAGAATGTCAACCCTGAAGCTGAAGTGGCGGCGGCCGTTTTGGAGCTTCAGTGTTGCCACAAGTGGAGTTTTGGGAAAAGGAAGGGGTGTCAGGCCGAAGCCATCGTTCACTTGGGAGACTTTGGCCTGCCACACCTAGAATGTATTGTCAGCGCCCCAAATAGCCTCTGAGAAATAAAACAGATTCCAGTCCAATTCTTTCATCCAAGGTTCGATTTATTAGTAGAGCTATGTTGGTCATGCCGTTGCCATCCTGATGTTAATTTACTTCCAGTTCCTCACCCAGGTTAAGGTTCATCCCACATCCCCACACCCACAAGTTCATCACAAGGACCAGTCCAAGTGCAGGGATTTCACCGACTTCCTCCTTTCTTTACTTAATGCAGAACAAAAGATGACCTTGGAGTCTAAGAAAGGAACATGTTGTGGCTAGTAACTTTCCCTCTCACCCAACTACACCCCCCCCCCAGCTCCCCTAATACTATTCTACTGTGGCAGGCCAAAGCCTCTAACTCCACATGATGGCTTCGGCCTGACAGTCTTCTTGCTGTGGGAATTTGAGAGGGGCTGTTCAATAAGGGAGGTAGAGATGTAGCCGTAACAAATCCCTTCCAGATTCTCAAGGTCATCCTTTGTTCAGCACCTGCCCGGAAGCTGATGGGAGTAACGGATACAATTTTCAGAAGACGACTGGTCAACATGATGAACTTGTGGGTGTGGGAGGCAAGAGAATTAACTTTAAACTGGGTGGAGAAACCCAGATTCAGGTTTCTCACAGATGTGCCAAACATGGCTCTGTTAATATATTGGCATTTTGAGGAAATGTTAGTACTGTGCATATAACTAGTTGGGTTTTATAATGTACTGCTCAAAAAAGTAAAGGGAACACTCAAATAACACATCCTAGATCTGAATGAATGCAACATTTGTTCTGTACAAAGTTGAATTTGCACAACAGCATGTGAAATTGATTGTAAATCAGTGTTGCTTCCTAAGTAGACAGTTTGATTTCACAGAAGTTTGATTTATTTGGAGTTATATTGTGTTGTTTAAATGTTCTCCTTATTTTTTTGAGCGGTATATATAACCTAAGTCAGCGATGTAGGGTTAAAGGAATTAGCACACTATGCTCTCTCTCTCTCTCTCAATCTCTCTCTCGGAGCCTAGAGCTTTGAGACGCTCCCTGATATCTCTCTGAATCTATGCTGATTTTTCTATATAACTATTCTATTGTAAGAACTACTATCCGTTCCAATGTTAGTCTGTATATGTATTGATTGAGGCTTGCATTGTATACGTATTGAGAATATCAATTGCTCTATTTGTGAACAACTAGGACCATTACTGATTATGATATTTGTCTAATGCAGGGGTAGGCAAAGTTGGCTCTTCCATGACATGTGGACTTCAACTCCCAGAATTCCTGAGCTAGCATGATTGGCTCAGGAATTCTGGGAGTTGAAGTCCACAAGTCATAGAAGAGCCAACTTTGCCTACCCCGGTCTAATGCAAATAATATTCATACATTTAATGTATGTGGTCTGGTTATTTGAAGTACTGCTCATATCTCTGGAATATTAGTGGGTATCTGCTACCTCCACGTTTTCCACTGCGCAGGGGTAATACAGCGTACGCATCATCCTCTAACAGGAAATCTATGCCTTGGACTCTGATTTAGTTTTGGATGCTATTTGGAAACCTGACGGGGAAATAGAGATAGCTAGAGTGCTGTAACCAAAATATAATACTTCCTCTTGGAAAACAAGGACATTCCCACCAGGTGTCTAGAAGGAGGGGACTGGAGTCGCTTAGCAACTGGACTGAATCCTGATTGGACCATGACTGATTTGTTTGGAGAAAGTGAAAGAATGTTTAGTTTTAATTAAGTGAAAACCACAGAAACATTTAGAGTTGGTTTTCACCAGCTGATTCCAATAAGATATATCCAATAAATCTGTTCCTTGAGGAATCCAACAGCCTTGAAGTTTTGATGGCTATGTGTGCGTTACTTAGAACCCTGACACAGAACCCTTAAAGGATCAACTACTGCAATACTCTCTATATGGGGCTACCTTTGAAGAGTGCAAAATGCAGCCATGTAAGCATTCATGGGCCTCCCCAAGTATGCCCATGTCTCTCCAGCACTCCAAGGACTGCATTGGCTGTTGATTGGTTTCCGGATGCAATTCAAAGTGTTGGTTATGACCTCTAAAGCCCTCCATGGCACTGGACCAGATTACCTGCAGGACCGCCTCTTGCCACATGAGTCCCAGCGACCAATTAGGCCCCACAGAGTCGGCCTTCTCCAGGTCCCGTCAACTAGACAATGTCGCTTGGCAGGGCCCAGGGGAAGAGTCTTCTCTGTGGGGGCTCCGGCCCTCTGGTATCAGCTCCCCCCGGAGATTCATACTGCCCCCAACTTCCGCAAGAGTCTGAAAACTCATCTATGCCGTCAGGCTTGGGGCCATTAGACTCTAGCTCCCTGGCTGACGAATATGATGTATGCTTGTTGTGTGAATGGGAATGGTTGATTTTTGACATTACTGGGTTTTAGATTAACTAGCTTAAATTAATTGGATTAGGATGTTTACATTGTTTCAGAGAAGGGCGGCATATAAATCCAATAAATAAATAAACTCCAAGAATTTTTTTTTAAAAAAAAAAATACACTGCAGGGAAGAGGAATGATTCATATATACCACTCCCCCATGCACTTGTTAGTACATTGTATGTCACCTACTTGGGTGTTGCCATACAGTAAATCACAATGTTAGTTTGTAAAATATAAAGACTATACCTTTAAGGAAATATTACTAGTTGGCCATAAGAGGGCGCCAACACCATTCCCTTTTGGGGGAGTTACTTTGTTAGATATATTTGCCTTGAGCTGTATTCTTGCTGTGTGTGTGGTTTGTAAACTATTAGAGTATTATATTGCTCATTCTGTATATTTGTAAATAATAATATTGTTGTATATACATTGATACTAAGTCTGAGTCTTTGCCGGCTAACCCACATTACCTGTAATCGAGCTGGTTTGTGATAGCAGGAGAAACAAGCTGGGAGAATACCCCAAAGTGTGAAAGATGATAGAGATTTCAAAACTGCACTATGGGGTTTGAAACCCAACTCGGCCCCCAACTACCTGGCTCCAGCATATTTTCCGTTAGTGTCTGGCGATTGAAGGGATCCGTGGAAGAGTTGAGGAGGTGCCGCAGAATGACGGAGCGGTCCATGATGGTTCCCGACGGCAACCGGACCGGATCACTCATTAAGGTATCCATGAGTGGATCTGAAGGGACAGAATCAACTTGTCAACCCAAGTTTTAAAGGTGGAAGGCTCAAAAACTAACCAGGCCACACCCACACAGGATTTGAATCAAGGATTCCCCAGCCCATGTCCGTGGGAGGGAATGGGCCAGAAACTGGGCCACACAAACAAGCAAAAGGGAGTAATTTCTCTATCAAGAAGTGAAACATCAACAAAGTCTGGGAAAAGCGCCAACTTGGCCTAATGGCATTCCTTAGATAACTCAGCTCACCAAAATCTCGGACAAACACCATCCAGCAAAGAATGTCTTTTACTGAGGCAGAAATCATGTATTTGAAGCCTTTTTCAATCACCCCCTCCCACTCTAAAACCTCTTCCATGAACGCCGTTGAACCCACACCCAATTACCCCAAATCCTTTGCTTTTATATTGCCTGGAAGTGACATCACACCCCAAAGAGGTAAGGCTGTAAGCTAATACCCGTTACTATGCAATTCCTCTCGCTTCCTCAGCAATCTCCTATATCGAGCATCTATCAACAGATTATCCCCTCTAATGTCTTCTTCCTCCTCTGACTGGGACCACTCCCCCATTGTCATATCATCCCCCTCGAGTGGTTCCTCGGGTTCACTCAGATCACTTTCCCCTTCACTCTCACTCTCTGCGTCAGCTGGCAACCCCACTGGCCCAGGGTATCCAAAGGGGCCTGATTCATCCTCCTCGGGAATCTGACGTGACCTGAGGTGGACAAGGAGCACTCACAACATCCATGGGATGCAGACAACACAGGAAACAATGCCAACTCTGGTGTGCAGAAAAGCTTCTCTTCACAGAACCAGTTCCTGGCAGCCCAAAGGTTGGGGGTTAAAAACTGCACCGCCTTCTTTTATTGATTGGAAATTATTATCATTACATTCCGAAAAGGACTCCGCTTACCTCGAAACTCATCCGGAGCATCACTGTAGTCAATTTCGGCGCGGGCGTTCTTGGCAACAATTTCGTCCACTTTCTCCGCAAGCAGTTTGAATTTTTCTATCGCTATGGTCGACTTGATGCCGGCTTTCCTCATCTTCGAAATCACCTCCTCGAATAGCTCCTTGCTGTAAGACCTCTGCAAAGACAACCACAAAGGCTCACGAAAGCCCACCAAACCGATGGGTGCGATCTCTCAATGCAAAGACAGACTCAACCATAGTTTCAAGGGGGAAATTGTGAGCGCCCTGGGCTAAGCTAAATCCAAGATCTCCTGGAAATTCTGCGTTCAGCAGAAATTGAGAAAGAATTCTAGTCCATATGAAGGAATCATGGGTATCCCTAGTGCACAGGACAGAAACGATGGCTGGCTTCTGACAAGATTGATTGTCAGAGGCTAAAACATATGAAGAACGGTTGCTGGGATTGCCATCAATGGACACATTGAGATAAACCACATTTACATACTGCTCCAAAGAGGCAATTACAAAAGCTAAGAAGGAAACCAAAAATTCAGATTTTCCTCTCCAACAGCCAGATAAGCAGGGATTAACCCAAGGCAAACAAACAAGCAGAAATAAATCCCCTCATTGAGCAACTAAATAGAAACCCATACATAATTAGCACAATTTTTATAAACATGTACAAAAAACGATAAACACTGTTCTAAAAAAACCCTGATCCCAGGGAAACCAAAATGTTTTTCGTTAATTTAACTGTTTTAAGCTGATTAAATATAGCTAGATCAAGTCTAACTGACAGGCTATATTGATCTTGAAAATTATTCACTTCTCTGCAATTCATTTGGAGAGCTATTCAGGTGCTTTTTCAGGAGCAGACCAATGCTAGAACACATCAATTTCTCTATTTTAGATTCTGTTTATGGAAGTCTAACTTTCTAACCACAAACCTGAACGCTTTCCTGTACCGTTCAGTCAGAAAGACACACTGCCTTGAGGGCACTGTTCTTCCTCCTAGGTATTTTACCATGCTGAAGTAAAACCACACTTCATATATGTCTTACGGTTATTCATTCTTGTTTTAATTTGCTGTCTGGAGAGAATGCAAAGGGGAAGATTCACTGGTGTAACCTTCGCCCAACAATTCCAAGTTCTGACAATTCAGCATCAACCTTGAGGCCCAGGAATGTGTTTTATTTATTTATTTATTTATTTAATTTGTTTATTAGATTTGCATGCCGCCCCTCTCCGCAGACTAGGGGCGGCTCACAGCAATAATGAAACAATGTACAACAAATCTAATATTTAAAAGTAACTAAAAAACCCTTATTTAAAAAGCAAGACATACACACAAACATACCATGCATAAACTATATAGGCCTGGGAGTGATGTCTCAATGGCAGAGGTGGGTTTTAAGGAGTTTACGAAAGGCAAGGAGGGTGGGGGCAATCTTAATCTCCGGGGGGAGCTGGTTCCAGAGGGTCAGGGCCACCACAGAGAAGGCTCTTCCCCTTGGTCCCGCCAAACGACATTGTTTAGTCGACGGGACCCGGAGAAGGCCAACTCTGTGGGACCTAACTGGTGTTGCTTTCTTTTCTTTTCTTTTAAAGTTTTGTTTATTAGTTTTCAAGTTTTAAAAAGAACTTTTCTGTAGTTTAATACAGATCTATGCCTGTTTCCCCCCCAATTTGTTACATTTCTTATAATCACCTCTTTATAAGAACATTTATTATGTTTCTCATTTTTTGTACCTCCTTTCACATTTTATCCCAATCTTTTGCCTTTATTGTTTAGCCAATTATACCAAATATTCCAAATTTCATAATATTCTGAGTTACTAATTCCCTTGATCTCCATGGTCATCCTGTCCATCTCTGCACATCTAAAGATTTTGTCTATGATATTATTTTTCTGGTGGGGACTCTTTGTTTTTCCAGAATTGTGCATAGGATATCCTTGCAGCCATAGCTATATGGGTAATTAAATATTATATTTTTTTGGGGGGGGGTGCCTTTATTCCTAGAAGCATGCATTCTGGAGTGAGTTCTATATCCATTTCTGTTATCTCCAATAGCCACTTATGGTTTTCCAAAATCCTTTTGCTTTGGGACACCTCCACCACAAATGAAAGAAGGTGCCTATTTTTTTGTTAAGTTTCCAGCCTGTCGGGTTCAAATTTGGATAAATTTTTGCTAGTCTTGAGGGAGCCAAATACCACCTGTCAATATCTTGTAGTAATTTTCTTTAAATGCTGCGGATTTCATAGTTTTACAATTTATATTCCAAGTCTTCTTCCAATCAGCCAGATGAATGCTGTGTCCTAATATTCTTGACCCACGATAACATTGGTTCTTTAACTGTTTCTTCCATTTTGTCCATCTGTATATTTTAGAAATTATTTTTCCCTCTGGTCCTAAAAGAATTTTATCCCGTGGGTGTACGTTTCTATCTATGCCTGTTCCTTCTCTGTCTTTATTGTATCTTGTGTTGCGTTCAATGGGACTTGTGTGCTCCACACCAGGAGCAACAGCTTAGCTGTTTGCCAGCATTTCAGCACGCACTAGAGAGATCTCTCTAGGATTCCACAAAAAACACACCAGCTAAGGGAGATTTATTGGCAGGCAAACTGCCAGCCAGGAGGAATTCAGTTAGAAAGAATCTATCCCTCTCAAGAAAACACAGCCAGGTTTGAGCAAATTCTGACTTTCCTATAAAGAGTTAACTCCTCAGACGGCTGTAGACAAGGCTGTAGACAAAGCTATCCGAATCATCTTTGGCTCTCTTTCTCAGGTCAGTTTGCAAAGCTCCTGCAGGAGAGGAAAGCCAAAATTTGCTGGGAGCTCGCCAGGTAAATGCAGCATTGCTGCAGAAAGGCCTGCGTTAACTTGCAACGCACCCAGCAAATCCACCAGTCACCAGGAACAAGTGGGAAAATCCTGTGGCCAGCTTTTGAGGATGCTCCAGCCAAAAACATCACACGCAACCCAGCTTAGGGAACTGAAGGGATTTGACCTTCAGTTTGATTTTATTTTTTTTTTGCTCTTCTAGTCTCGGCTGGCGGAAGGAATAAATCAATCTGAGAACACGGCTTGCCCGCCTGCGCGACTGCTCTCTGCCCCATCACATCTGCCCGCTTCCAAAAGTGATCCAGATTTATCTGCAGTGCAGTGAATCCCAAATCAAAGCACTGCAGGAGGAAGTGGGCGTGAGAGGGAGAAAGAGAGTGTTCTTTGAGATTTTTGGATGTTTTCCAATCCAAACAGAGTAGATCTGAAAGGGACCTCTGAGGTCTTCCAGTCCAACCCTCTGTTCAGGGGACACCCCCCCTCTGTCATTTCAGACAAGTCACCGTTCATTCCCTTCTTAAAAATCTCCACTGGTGGAGCACCCACAACTTCTTGTGGCAAGCCGTTCCACTGATCAACTGTTCTAACTGTCAGGAAATTTCTCCTTAGTTCTAAGTTGCTTCTCTCCTTGATTAGTTTCCACCCATTGCTTCTTGTCCTACTCTCAGGTGCTTTAAAGAATAGTCTGACTCCCTCTTCTTTATGGCAGCCCTTCAACACACTGGAATACTTTTCCCTCTTGTGCTTCTTCAAAAGACATTCAATGGTAACAAATGAAGTATGGCATAGAGCAGTGTTGGTGAATTCAAGCTAACCCCAAACTATTCTTCAACCTGTGCTGATTGTTAATCACAGAGCTGCAAAAAGGTATTTAAAACAAACCAAGATGGAGGTCATTTGGCACCCTCCTAAAGAGCAAAGCTGATCATTTTGTCGCGCTTAAAATTTAAATCACCAAGAGGATTTTGCTCAGCTCCTCCTAAAGGGCTGGATGGGTTTTCACCACTTTTTGCCACACATACAAGTAGTCCTCACTTAACCACAATTGGGACCGGCAATCTGGTCATTAAGTGAAGCAATCCAGTGAAAGCGCAACTGGACTTATGATTGAACTTCGGCTTTCCTTTGATTTACAGACCTACAAAGATCATAAATGGGAGTGTCAGTACCACATATTGTTTTGGTTGGTTTTCAAATATATTAAAATAAGCCAGCATAGAATGTTAGAAGGAAATAATGATATTGCTTTAAGAGCCAGGCAGCAATTATGGGATAGGCTGCAATTTAGTAATACAAGGGAGACAGATGTGCTGCTCTCTGTTACATTCTCATTTTGTTCTTGCTGTGCATTATGTTCTGCTGCCTTATCAGGTAATGTTGTTTATATTGTTGTTTATATATGTTGGTTAAGTATTAATCTCTGAGCTGTGTGCAAGATACTATATAGAATATATTATACTGATGTAAAGGTATTAAGAGAATAAGAGGATAGTCTGTGTGTTAATACTAAATGGTACACAGTGTTCCCTCGATTTTCGCGGGGGATGCGTTCCAAGACCGCCTGCAAAAGTCGAATTTCCACAAAGTAGAGATGTGGAAGTAAATACACCATTTTTGGCTATGGACAGTATCACAAGCCTTCCCTTAACACTTTAAACCCCTAAATTACCATTTCCCATTCCCTTAACAACCATTTACTCACCATTGTTACTGGTACTCACCATTGAATAAGACACTTAGTGATCCTGATACTTATAAACATAATTATTTATTAACAATAATTTTTTTGTTATTTGCAAAAATTATTAGTTTGGCAATGACGTATGACGTTATCGGGTGGGAAAAACCGTGGTATAGAAAAAACCCGCGAAGTATTTTTTAATTAATATTTTTGAAAAACCGTGGTATAGGCTATTCGCGAAGTTGAAACCCGCGAAAATCGGGGGAACACTGTATTATATCTGCTGCAGCCGAAAGAAATATGTTATATCTGTACTATAATTATGGTGTATATCCTGTAAATACTTTTAATATCCTGTTGATTTGTATTGTCTGAACAAGCCACCACCGCCACATGGCGTCTGGTTTAAATACAGTATAGCCATCATTGGCTGTTTGACCAGTGGGGAGTGCTGACAGGGAGGACTGATCATAAAATTTATTTTTTCATCATGATTGGGTGGCATAGAAGTCTAATTAATTAATTAATTAAATGGTCACAAAAGTGAGGACTGTGTATTACGGAAACCTTTTTGAGTTTGGGTAAAGGGTTTCCTGAACGCTGCCCACTCTCCTCTCAAAGTTCTAAAACTAGAGACGAAGCGGTTCTGCCTGGATCATAAATAGCAATAGCACTTAAGACTTATATTCTGCTTTACAAACATCTCTAAAGCAGTTTACAGAGTCAGCTTTTCCCCCCCAACAATCTGGGTCCTCATTTTACCAACCTCAGAAGAACGGGAGGCTGAGTCAACCCTGAGCCTGTGAGATTCGAACTGCCAAATTGCAGGCAGGCAGTAGAAGTCACTACAGTACTGCATTCTAATCACTGCGCCACCACATGTTCTTACATTTTTTACTTTCTCAATTAAGACCTGAGCCCACCACTCTCACCTGGTCATCCGCGATCGCTTTTGCAAAGCGGGCACAATCCAGCTGCAAGTAGATGTCCGTCAGTTGATCCAGAAGCTTCTTTGGTTCAAAGCCGTACTTCTCGGGGTTTTCGACTTTCAAATCGCGGCACTTGGGGCCGCACAGCTGCTGAAGGTTGAAGTTCAGCATGGCAGCCAGCCGCGGTCCGAGCTCCTGTCACGGGAAATCACAGCATGGAGGCGTGGGAGAAGCAGCAGTAACACACAAGAAGCCAGGAACCAGCCAACATGAACCCACCCCTCTTGTTGGGTCATAGGAATGGGTTAAATTCTACCAGTTCGGACCAGATCGTGGATATCGGTAGCGGAGATTCGTAGTGGTTTGCCAAACCAGTAAAAGCCACCCCTGGTTGGACCCACCCACCCCTGCCCACGGGGTGAACGGAGGGAGAAAAGTTGGCTTCTCTCTGACCCACATCATTCAAAATGGCTGCTTCTCTCCTCCTTCTCGGGCTCATACAAACACGCAGGGTGTCCGGGGAGGAAAGGCATTTTGAAATTCCCTGGTATTTCCCTGTAACCTGCGATCTAGTTAAGGCGCGGTTGTAGATGACGTCATACGAAACGGGTAAGCCGTGGAAATATCGGTAGCTGAAGAAGCAAGTTGTTGCCACAGTTATGCTCATTTTTGCTTGACTCTGCCAGGTAGCGCAATCTGTGGGTTTTTTTTCTTTTCCCTGACTTTTAACCCCCCATTTAAACCCCCACCCCCCCATTTAGTCTGTTTTTTTCACAAATTCCCTAATATTTCCAGAACCTCCAGTCTTCCCTGTTTTCCAGGTTTGCTGGACACCCTGCACACAGAGCAAACACGAGAAGGAGATGTGAGAACAGCCAGGTTGAACACTGGAAGACTTGGCAGAACATTTCTGTCAGTTCTGTGGGCGTGGCTTGGTGCCACCCCACCTTGCTGCGAATGACGGCACGTTGGCCACACCCAGTCAGTCACATGACACCCCCACCAAGCCAAGCCAACCAGTACAGGAAACATTTGAATGCCACCCCCGGTCATAGTCTTTTGCCCGAGTCCTGCTATGGTCTTGAGCCGAGGGCCACAACCGGAGGTGACTCCTGGGAGGGTTCTACCGATGTAAAAAAGGCTTGGCCTTGGATTCAGAAAAGCCAGGGCTCAGACACCACCCACAGGAGATTATCTGGAAGGGAGGCCGAAGCTTGCGCCGCGCTCCCGGTACTCACAGGCCTGAGGAAAGGCTTCTGGACTTGTTTGGTGAGGATATGAAACATGTCAACCGTTTCTGTGGCCAGAGCCAGGTAGGAGCGCGAGACCCTCTCGTCCTGGGCCAGCTGAGACTGCCGAGCTTGTTGCTGATCCTAGGAGGGGAACAGCCACAGGAAGAATATTTGTAACCTGTGTGTTGTGAGTGAGCCTAGATCAGTGATGGCGAACCATGGTGGCACGCGGAGCCATATCTGCTGGCACTCGAGCTGTTGCTCTAGCTCAGCTCCAACCCCGAGATCCAGCTCACCCTGGGGAGAAGATCCCACTGCTCCTTGTTTTTCATCTCTTCCTGCACTTCGTGGATGCGTTTGAGGGACTCTAAACTCTCATCCAGCAAGAACGTCGTGTCGTTGATCAGCATATTGATATAGCGAACAAACTGCTTCCCGGAGCTGGAAAGGAGAAGGGGGGGGGGGGGGAGAAAAGACAAATTGGATGGATTTCTTAGCTCTAATATATGAGGAAGAGGAGGAGGAAGCCAGGCAGATCAACCTGAGACATGTGGCCTCCAAATCCATGCTCAGTAGTTTCAAATTCCCTGCCATCCATGATTTGCCTTCTGCAAATTAGGAATAAGAATCCTCAGCCTGTGGGGGAAATACTTAGCACTAGCAATAGTACTTTGAGGCTTATATACCGGTTCACAGTGCTTTTTACAGCTGTCTCTAAGCGGTTTACAGAGTCAGCTTCTTGCCCCCCAACAATCTGGGTCCTCATTTTACCCACCTCGGAAGGATGGAAGGCTGAGTCAAGCCTGAGCCAGTCAGGATCAAACTGCTGGCAGTGAGCAGAGTCAGCCTGAAATACTGCATTCTAACCATAGGGAGGGAGGGAGGGCAGGTAGGAATGATAGCTAAGACTTATATGCCGCTTCACAGGGCTTTATAGCCCTCTCTAAACGGTTTACAGAGTCAGCATCTTGATCCCAACAATCTGGGTCCTCATTTTACCCATCTCAGAAGGATAGAAGGCTGAGTCAAGCCTGAGGCAGGATCGAACTGCTGGCAGTGGGCAGGATCGAACTGCTGGTAGTATGCAGTCAGCCTGCAATACTGCATTGTAACCAGAAGGAGGGCGGGCAGGTAGATGGGAATAGTAGTTAAGACTTACATGCCACTTCACAGGGCTTTACAGCCCTCTCTAAACAGTTTACAGAGTCAGCCTCTTGACCCCAACAATTTGGGTCCTCATTTTACCCACTTCAGAAGGATGGAAGGCTGAGTCAACCTTGAGCCTGGTGAGATTTGAACTGCCAAATTGCAGTCAGATGGCAGTCAGCAGAAGTAGTACTGCACTCTAACCACTGCACCCCCAGGGCTCTTAGGATGGCAAAAAGAAAAAGAACCCAAAAAAACCAACCCATGTCTGTGTGCTACAATCACCATAAAACAATTTTATACTGATATTTTCACTGCATCGTTTAAAAAATTGTTGGTCCTTTCTTAGATGCATCCAGCCCAGATATGCAGTGTCCATCCAGTGTTTTTTTTTTTCAGGGTGAGCAGCTTGTCCAATCCCGAACAACCTTATAAATGTGCACTCACTTGAACTCTTCCATGAAAGTCCCGTGGTGAGCTATGTTCTGCCACAAGCTTTTGAAGATGGTGCTGATGTGATAGCGGATTGTAAATTTGTCGTAGAATTCACTGGTGGCCCCGGTGTGCTCCACGTCTGAGGGGAGAGGAAAAGGGGAATAGAAGAGTTATAATCTCCACGCACCCTGGAGGATGAAGTCCATTCATCTTAAAAAGCTGCCACAATCGAGAAAGGCAAAGAGGAGATTCAGGAATCCTTGGCTTATGACCACAGAACAGCCCAATAAGACCTCCCCCTGAAAATAAACACTCTCTGAAAATAAGCCCTTCCCCCTAAAATAAAAAAGAGGCTGAAAATTTGGGTGCCTCTTATACTCTGAATGTAGATGTTTTGGGGGGGGGGGGTGGGGTGTTTGGGAAGCTTTTTTTCCAGCCCTAACAAGGTGCTAATGAGGTTCCCAGTTTGCAGGCGTTTTTTCATTGATAATTACTCTGAGTAAGTTTTTTTTCAGCCCTGACCAAGGGACAAAATAATGTGCTGAAGCTGACCAGACTAAGGATGCTAGCCAGATGAATGCCTGGTAGGCAGATTTCCACCCCCCCCCCCCCCTCCTATTTTCCTCCCTCCAAACTAAGATGCGTTTTATACTCCGGTGTGTCTTATATTCTGAAAAAAAGGTTCAAAAAATATAAGACAGGGACTTATTTTCGGGGAGACACAGTAACTGAGACACTTATTAAGTTTAGCCACGATTTACAACATTCCTGGCTATGGTTGTGAATTGAATCGCTGCTGCTGTTGAGTTAGCCATATGGTCAATTAAGTGGATCTGGCTCCCACCCCCACTGACAGGTCGCAAAAAGGGGATCACGTAAACCTGAGGACACCTCTATCAACATTAATGCTAATCAGTCGCCAAAGGTATGAATTCTGATTGTGTGACCATCTGTGGCTGTACAAAGCGGGAAAAATGATGTCATTTTTTTCCCAGCATCGTCGTAACTTGTAACTGTTGCTAAATTAAAACGATTGCAAGTCGAGGACTGACTGTGTTGTTGTCGTGCGCGGCTCCCTTGCCGGAGCGGCAACAATTGGTGCCCCACCCATCACAGATCATTCACCCACCTGTGTAAAACTTCATCAGGGAAGGAACCAGCAACTTGACGGAGAGTGGATGGTTCTCGATCATTTCAAAGAACTTCTGGGTCCGGGGCTGGACAGCTGGGTTGGTCATGAACATCACCTCCACCAGCTTGGCCACCAGGTAAGGGTTCCGGATGTAGTCCTGGTTACAGAGCATGACCACCAAGAAGGTCACCAGCTCCTGAGTGCAAGGCTCGTAGAGTACCTGAGGCGAGTATCTGGAAAACGGGGAGAGCGGGAAGAAAGGTGTGACAAGGATAAATGGCCAAAGTGGAAAGAGATGGCGTCCAATCCATAATATGGCAATAGTGCTTAAGACTTATATACCGCTTTACAGTGCTTTGCAGCCCTCTTAAAGCAGTTTACAGTGTCAGCCTATTGCTCCTCAACAATTTTGGCTCTTCGTTTTATCTACTTCGGAAAGATAGAAGGCTGAGTAAACCTTTAGCCACTGAGAATCGAACTCCTGGCAGTCGGCAGAATTAGTCTACTGAGTTCTAACCATGGTGCCATCACAGCATCTATCTATTCATCCATCCACCCATCTAATCTATATCTATCTAATCTATTTTATATATTTTATTAATCTATCTAATCTATCCTATCTATCTATCTATCTATCTATCTATCTATCTATCTACCTACCTACCTACCTACCTACCTACCTAGTATTTTACGCATCTAATCAATCTATCTAATCTATCATCTATCAATCATGTATTAATCTATCTATCTACCTACCTACCTACCTACCTACCTACCTACCTATCATTTATCTTATGTATCTAATCAAACTATCTAATGTATGTAATCTATGTAATCAATCTATCTAATCTATCTATCCATCCATCCATTCATCCTAGTACTTAGACTTATCTACCACATCCCAGCCCTCTCGAAGTAGTTTAGAGTCAGCCTATTGCCCCCAACAACCTTGTTGGGAAGCAACCTGAAGAAATAGGCCACCAATATCGACCATACAGCTAAAGATATTCCCCAGAAAGGAGGATTAGGTATCAAGGAAGGAGATTAATAGACTCCTTGCTTTTATTAATTTTTATTTATGAATTAAACTTATTCACCACCCCTCTCTCTATCCAGAGCAACTGTTCAATCCAAAGGCATAGTGGTTTCCCCCTTCAAAAGCCTACCCGGGGACATTTCAGTCTACAAGAAATGAAGTTTGGGTTTGTTTCATTTTTTTTACTTACTGTACAATAAAAAACAAAAATTCCGCAATATCTTCCACGTAAAACTCAGGCATTGCTGCAAAGACTTTTGGGACATCTGGGTTTAAAGGCAGTTTTATGCTGCAGAGAGAAGAAATCCTTTAAGGAAAAAGACTCATTTATAAAAGGCATGACCTACGTCCGTAATTCCAGGCTCAGTTACGGTCCCAAGTTGGAAGACTGTGTTTCATAAATGGCTCACTGAAATTATTAGAATTACCTCTGGATGGGCCTTTCAGCGCAGAATTTAGAGCTGAGCACAGAGATGCGCCATCAAATGTTATCCCTCTGACAACAGAGACTAGTTCAGGTGTTCCCAACCCCACCCCACCCTCTGGCATGAAGAATCACGCCCAGTCCATGGAAAAAATCCTCTCCCCACGGAACCAGTCCCTGGAGCCCAAAGGTTTGGGAGAGTGAGAATGCCGTTTTAGCCGATTCGGCGTTTAGATCCCACGAAAGCAGTCCCATCCAAGCAAGGGATGGAGATGTCCGTCCGCGCACAAACTCACTTAGGGTAGGCAGGATCAAGAATCCGTAGCAAGAGCTGGATGACCACGCTGTAAAAGTTGAGGCACCTCCGGAGAAAATTCTCATCTAACAGGCCGGCGTCTGCAGAAGCTTTGCATCGCACCAATTTCTGGGGGAGGGGGGGGCAGGACAAGGCGAGAGCCCGAAATGAAGCAACGCAATAACTAACAAGTCGTGAAAACTAGCTTCTCCTCCGCCCCACACACACGTATACTGCCGCCGTCCCCGAGACTGTGCCACAAACAGCCACGTTCATAGCCACGAACCTTGAGTTGGGTTTTGCATCGCTTCAACATCTCTCGATGCCTGGTAGCTAGGGGAGAATCCTTCCACTGACTTTCGTTATTCTTCAAATCCTCCACGGTCCTGCGGGAAACCCAGAAAGTGTGAGTGGGGGGTATTCTGCCCACGGCCCTCAGAGTGAAACCACTGTTTTGAAAATCCCTTATTTTATGATAAAATCAAACTCTTTATTGATAAAAGTATACATAACGAAAAGCAGCTTTGAACGGCAAGGAAAAAAGGAGTTATTTTTTCTCTTCGGAGCTAAACTTCAACAATGCCTGGGAATGTTGCCAAACTCGGCCTAATCAGCATTCCTTAGATAATAAAGCCCATTTATAATTTGAGCATATCAATTAGTTCACCAAAGTCCCAGGCAAAAATCATTCAGCAGAGAATGTCTTTTATTGAGGCAGAGATTTTAAAACCTTGTTCAACCACACCCTCAGTCTAACATCTCTTCCATTGAACGACGTTGAAACTCCACACCCAATTTCCCCAAATCCTTTGCCTTTATACTGCCTGGAAGTGACATCACACCCCAAAGAGACTAAGGCTGTACACTAATAGCTTTTACTATACTCCTCTCACCTTCTCAACAATCTCCTATAGTGAGGGTCTATCCACTGACTTTCCACTCTCATGTCTTCCTCATCCTCTGACTGGGACCACGCCACCATTGTCATTTCAGCCCCCTTTAGTGGTTCCTCAGGCTCACTCAGGTCACTTTCTCCCTCATTCTCACTCTCTGCATCAGCTGGCAACCCCCCTTGCCCAGGATATCCAGAGGGGCCTGGCTCATCCTCCTCAGAATCTGACGTGACCTGAAGTGGACAAGGAGCACTCACAACAGGGAGGATTTGAGCAATCCGGACAGAAGCGTCGACACATTCCCAGGACCATGTGATTTACATAAGGATGCTTGACAACTGGTTCACATTTAAAATGGGTCGCAGTGTCCCAGGGACACACAATCCTCCTTTTGCCACCTTCCAACAAGCAAAGTGGATGGGGAAACCAGATTCATTTAACAACGGTGTTTTTACTAATTTAACAACTATAATGATTCACTTAACGAACATGACAAGGAAAGTCATAAAACGGGGGCAAAGCCCACTTAATAAATTCCTCGCTTAGCAACAAAAATCCTGGGCTCACTTGTGGACATAATTTGAGGACTATCTGTATAAACTCAGAAATCCCAGGGCTATTATACAATAGCAGGAAACTCTATGGCTAGACAAGAGGCAAATTTATGTAAGAGCTTTGAGGGGGAGTGGAAAATGGACAATACATCTACATTATTTTATTTAATGTTAAACCATCTTATTAGTATACAGTTTGTAGACAGGCTAACAATCTGTAAGTAGATTTGAGTAGTTTAATTCTGGCCTGCTTTGCAAAGCGTGAGAAACCAACATTGCTGCATAATACTAACCAGCATTCATCTAGGGAGGATGTTAGGTGTACATGTGTTACTCTGAGTATTTTGGGGGGTTAAGTTCCCCCCCCTCTTTTTAATGTTTTTGTTAGGTTTTCTTCCTTTTGTTCTTTTTAAAAAATATTTTGGCATTTTGTATTTTAACCTTCTTTGAATAAATTAAAATTTTCCACACCAAAAGGAGGAGTGTTCCAGGCCAGAACAGTCAAGAAAACCTACAAGGAATGACGGAAAAAATAGTGGAATTAAAAAGGTGAGGCTGCGATTCTATTTTACTGTGCCAAAAAATGTTAGAAATCAATTTTCTCTTTTTACCCTACACTTCTCCTTTCCTTCTTTTTCCCTTTCCCTAAAACCTTTGTTTTCATTTGTATTTTAAAGGATAACCCCAATTTAAAATGTGTGTGCGTGAGAGCGCATGCGCATATGTGTGTGTCTATGTATTTTCGCTGATAATGAAAAGGAAGGGAGATTTCATTCATATATATATGAATGAAAAAACCCTAGTGCAGTTTTAATTGAAAAGCTTTTGTGCAAACGTGGGATGGCTGAAGCATTTATTTATTTGCATTTATTTATGTAAAGCGAGGCAGGTTCCTCTCGCTGCCCTAAAATAAAGCCATTAAAACAATGCACCACCAATTTTTTTAAAAGCATCAAAATCCCACTTTTTTTGGCAAAACAAGGGAGGTGGAGGGGTGGGTGTGTCTGCAGATTCGGCTAACACTGCACAGCTTACACACACACAAAACCCACATCCAGGTTAGAAGTTGCAGACCCTATGAAATTTTCTTCCCAGCTTTTGACTTCTAAACAAAAGTCTTCAAAACATTGGGATTTCAAGTCAGTTGTGCTCGGCTGTTTTAATAAAGCCATGGCTACGTTTGAGCTTACAATCCTTGGGAGGGGAAAGGCCTCTCTCTTTTAAAAAGGCGCAGGCTTATAAAAGCGCATCATCATAAAGCAGGAAATCTATATGACATAACAAATCCATCGGCTTCTTTCTCCTTCTCAGGGTTTCTGGGCGTCTACCCCACTCACCCACCCCCTACTTCTCTGCTGCTTATTCCTGCCCCCCCCCCTCCGTCAGCTGGGCTGCTGCTCCCACAATGCCATCTATGCCGGCCTGCTCTAGCCAGGCTCTGCCAACTGATTACTCAACCGAGTTCCAACAATGGAGCCATTGGCAAGCTCTAAGGAGGCTCTTTTGAGCCTGGCTTCCCGCACAAGGCAATGTACCCACAATGCATGAGCTCACCCAGAAAAGACCGCCTTCGCTACCTCCCACAGCCATCTGGAGCCGCCATGCCACGGCGTGCCAAGTTCATCTAGGCACACCATGTTCCCATCGCACTTCAACGCTGCCCAGAGCTCTGCAAATGCCAACCTCCATGGGCTCGAGAGACAAAAATAAATAAATAAAAAGGCTGGCACGCCGTTACACCTCGCAGGAAGCTCCTTTACGCATACAAATCAGACAGCTCTTCCCTCCCTCCCTCCTTCTTCTTCTCACTACATAAATAATCCTAGAAGAGTCTTCCTCAACCTCAGCCGCTTTAAAAGGGGTGGACTTCAACGCCCAGAATTCTCCTCGGCCAGCACGGAGAATTCTGGGAGTTGGAATCCATCCTTTCTTTAAAAAAAATGTTTTATTTATTTTCAAATTTTATGTTACAAACAGCAATAAAACAAAGTGTCAAAACAATAATTACACAGTTATATAATAAATCATTTTTGATTCACAGGTCATTGGATTCATATAAGAAATTATACAGTTCCATAGGTCCTTATGAAGTATAGTGGTAAGAACGCCACTACTTAAGAACGCCTCTACTTAAGAACTTTTCTAGATAAGAACCGGTTGTTCAAGATTTTTTTGCCTCTTCTTAAGAACCGGAGCCTGGAAAAATTTCCCAGGAAATTTGAGAACAGCACTAAGGCCAGGCCAGTTTCCTGCCATTCCCCCTGGGTTTCTCTCTCTGGCGCAGTGTATGGGAGGCAGATGAGAAGCGCGTGTTCCTCCTTGCCGCCTCAGAGTCCCTCTTTTTTTTTTTTTGCCTTAAAGTTTTGGATTTTTTTTATTCCCCTCACCTCACCTTATTCTTTCGGCAGGGACTGTCGTCCTCCTCCTCTTCTTCCTCCTCCTCCCACCCAAATTCTGAGCTTTTATTTCTTTCCTAGCGGGTTTGCATGCATTATTTGCTTTTGTATTGATTACTATGGGAAAAATTGCTTCTATTTACAAACTTTTCTACTTAAGAACCTGGTCACAGAACGAATTAGGTTCTTAAGTAGAGGTACCACTGTATTCCCTTCCTTGTCAGAAATGAATATTCATATATTTCTACAAACATGCAAAATATAACATATACTGTAATCTTACCCTTTTAAGCGGGAATCCATCCATTTTAAAGTGGCCGAGGTTGAAGAAGACTAGCTTAGAATATCGCCTCAGCACAGGCAGGGGTTCCCTATCGCCACTACCAGTGCGGTCGTGTACGCAATTCCACATCCCCAACACACCCACGCCCGTGTGAGATTCAGCTTCTGTGCATGCGCAGGAAGCCACAACTTGTGAGGACACGCACGCGCATGAGATTACACCAATTGTTGGCATTTTTTTGCTTCATGGAAGAAAAAAGCCGCCGAAAATCGGCAAAATCTCCACATATGCAAGCGTCCTCCTCACACAAGTTGTGGCTTCCTGCGCATGCGCAGAAAGAAGAATCTCACACGGGCGTGAACATGTATTGGGAATGCAGAGCTGCACACGGAATGCCGTCCCGCACCATCCCCACCCCCAGGTTCGCCTGGTGCACCAGTTGCGGCCCTATCTGGACCAGGACTCATTACTCACAGTCACTCATGCCCTCATCACCTCGAGGTTCGACTACTGTAATGCTCTCTACATGGGGCTACCTTTGAAAAGTGTTCGGAAACTTCAGATCGTGCAGAATGCAGCTGCGAGAGCAGTCATGGGCTTACCTAGGTATGCCCATGTTTCACCATCACTCCGCAGTCTGCATTGGCTGCCGATCAGTTTCCGGTCACAATTCAAAGTGTTGGTTATGACCTTTAAAGCCCTTCATGGCATTGGACCAGAATATCTCCGAGACCGCCTCCTGCCGCACGAATCCCAGCGACCGATTAGGTCCCACAGAGTGGGCCTTCTCCGGGTCCCGTCAACTAAACAATGTCGGTTGGCAGGCCCCAGGGGAAGAGCCTTCTCTGTGGCGGCACCGGCCCTCTGGAACCAACTCCCCCCGGAGATTAGAACTGCCCCTACTCTTCCTGCCTTCCGTAAACTCCTTAAAACCCACCTTTGCCATCAGGCATGGGGGAATTGAAACATCTCCCCCTGGGCATGTTTAATTTATATATGGTATGCTTGTGTGTATGTCTGTTAGTATATGGGGTCTTTTTTAAATCTTTAAATATTTTATTTGTCAGATTATTTATGATTTGTTTCCACGTGTTGTGAGCCACCCCGAGTCTTCGGAGAGGGGCGGCATACAAATCTAAGTAATAAAATAAATAAATAAATAAAAATAAACCTAATACTGCCTCAGTGCCACAACTTTATTTTAACAGACTAACAAGAGTTGGAAGGGACCTTGAAGGTCTTCTAGTCCAACCCCCTGCTCCTCAAGCAGGAGACTCTTAGAATATAAATAATAATAATAATAATAATAATAATAATAATAATAATAATAATAATAATAATAATTTGTTAGACCTGTATGCCGCCCCTCTCCGAAAACTCAGGGAGGCTCACAACAACAATAAAACAATATAAAACAAATCTAATGATTACAACTGTAACTAAAACCCATTATCTTAAAAACAATCGATAATACACAATCATACCCACTCATAACTTTAATGGTCAGAAAAGGGGATACATTAATTACCTCATGCCTGGCGACATAGATAGGTCTTCAAGCTCTTGTGAAAGGCGAGGAGGGTGGGAGCAGTTCGAATCTCCATGGGGAGTTTATTCCAGGCGGCGGGGCCGACACAGAGAAGGCTCTTCCCTTAGGCCCCGCTAGACAATATTGTTTGGTCAATGGGACCTGGAGAAGGCCAACTCTGTGGGACCTAATCGGCCGCTGGGATGTATGCAGCAGAAGGCGGTCCCGTTAAGTATTCTGGTCCGATGCCATGTAGGGCTTTCTAGGTCATCACCAACACTCTGAATTGTGTCCAGAAACTAATCGGCAACCAATGTAGTTGGTTGTGTTGACGAAACATGGGTGTATCTGGGAAGACCCATGACTGCTTGCGCAGCTGTAATAGCATTACAAACAAGTGTTTGTCCAGTCTCTTCTTAAAAACCACTAATGATGGAGCACCGCGACTTTTGGAGCCAAGTTGTTCCACTAGATAATTTAATTTATTAATTTAATTTAATTTAATTTAATTTATTCAATTTACTTCTATACTGCCCAATCCCGTAGGACTCAGGGCAGCTTACAATAATAAAAAACAATACAGTAACAATACAGTTGTTGTTGTTATTATTACTATTATTTATTAGATTTGTATGCCGCCGCCCCTCTCCAAAGACTCGGTTATTGTTCTTACTGTCATGAAATTTCTGCTTAGTTCTAAATTGCTTCTCTCCTGAATTAGATTCCACCCATTGCTTCTTGTTCTACCCTCCGGTGCGTGCTTTGGAGAATAGGTAGAAACCCACCAACCGTTCTTTGTAGCAGCCCATTAGATATGGGAACATACCGCCATCATTTCCTTGCCAGAGTCTTGCTTATGTCCCCCAAAATGACTTAAAGATGCATTTTTATTTTTATTTTATTTTGGGGGGGTCACCTGTTCAGCTCCCGGATGGCTCTTAGTCGACGGATGTATCGACGGCAACTCGGCAAGATGGAGAGGTGGTGGGCGTGGAGGGTCAGAAAGAAACATTCCGTTGGGAATTTTGGCTCAGAGAAGAGAGACTGATCCCTGGCTGCGGAAAGAAAAATAACAGGCCGTAAATGAAAAGGTAGAAAATCCAGAGGAAATGTAACACATGTATCAGAAGATACAGGGATCTTATCTGTCATACAAACCAAATTTTATTTTATTAATTTATTCATCCATCTATCCATCCCTCCATCCATCCATTTTCCTAACCACCATCTCCCTCATAGCAGTTTCCTTCAGGATGCAAAACGAAATGACAAAAATGATAGGGAAAGAAAGAAAGAAAGAAAGAAAGAAAGAAAGAAAGAAAGAAAGAAAGAAAGAAAGAAAGAAAGAAAGAAAGAAAGAAAGTTAGTTCATGGACACTATGCGGATAGTCCTTGACTTATGACCACAATTGGGACCAAAATTTCCGTGGCTAAGAGAGACATTAACTAAGTGAATTGCACCCCATTTTACGACCTTTCTTGATACTTTATTGATTAAGTGAATCATTGCACTTGTTAAGTTGTTAAGTGAATCTGGCTTCCCCAGGGACTTTGCTTGTCAGAAACTCACAAAGGGGGATCATGTGACCCCTCCCAGAATGCCACAACCGTCGTAAACACGAGTCAATTGGCAAATGTCCTAATTTTGATCACCTAACCATGACGGTGCTGCAATGGTCATAAATGTGAAAAACGGTCACTTTTTTCAATGCCGTCGCAACTTTAAACTGTCACTAAATGAGCTATTGTTAAGTCCAGGACTCCCTGTATAAACTCCATACCAGTCTCTCTTCCAAGTTATAAAAAAATGCAGATACTGCCCTTGATTTTTTTAATGGACTAATGGAGTGGCAAGACTTTTATTTTGTAAATTATCGGCAACTCCTCAGGAAGTCGGCAGTGCAAAAATATTAATGAGGATATTAAATTCATATTCGGAGAGCAACAAGGAAAAACAAAACACATGGAAAGATCCTGATGAAAAGAACAAGCGGTATCCAAACAGATCACCTACAATAAAATGTGGAAATGAAAAAAAATTGGCAAGAGATTCGACATTTAAAAAGTAGCGTATTTTTCGCTCTATAAGACATACTTTTTTTCTCCCCAAAGTGGGTGGAAATCAGAGGTGGATTCCTCCCAGTCCGCACCAGTTATACAGAATTGGTAGCAAGCCGTTGGTCATGTCACAACATCACAGAACCAGATCTGTTGGTGCCGGTCCATGGACGCCATCTTTTTACTATTATTAATTTGGGGGGGGGGGGGTTGTCAATTTTCTTTTTCTTCTGCGCTTGCCGAGTTTCCAGCACTGTGCATGCGTGGAAATGTCTGTGCGTCTTGCAGAACAACTATTGCCAAAGCCCCGCCCATCCACTGGCCCCCTTTCTTTTGCTGTTTTCGGCCTCCACGTGAAATCTCCGTCCAGCCACCCACCCTTCAGTCGAGCGCAGGATGTTCACGGAGGCTAAAAAAAACGAGGCGCACGGGGCCCAAAAATAGGACTGTGTGTTATAATCAGTTGTGTCTTATGGAGCGATAAATATGGTAATAACAGTCCCTTTTCAGTCCCTTCTCTTTGAAGTCAGAGGTCACAAATGTTCACACACAAGAGGAACGCTTCCTAAAATCTCAAACATCAAAGGATCCCTTAGGATCAACACTTCTCAACCTTGGCAACTTTCAGGGGGGGGGGACGGGGATGACATCAATTCCCAAAATTTCCCAGCCAAACGTATTTGCATGGAGAGCTTTCCTAGAATCTGTATCAGGTCCCTTTTCCTAATTTGAAATGTCACCCCACCCCACGCGCGCTTCATTGTATTTTAGATGTTTTTATGGATGAGGAAGCGGTCAATGGAAACTATCAATGTTTCTTAAATCTTTTCAACTTTTAGATGTGAGGACTTCAACTCCCAGAATTCCATGTCTGGCTGGGGAATTCTGGGAGTTGTAGTCCAAACTTCTTCAAGTGTTATTGTTTCTTTTTTTTATGGTGAGACCGGCCTATCAGGGCAACTTGGTCTACCCAAATATGGGACAGGGCATACTGCTTCCTCTTTTGCCTTTCACCCCCAATCCAGGAGCTTCACAGGCAGTCGCTTTTGCGGCAAACTATTTTTTGTGTTTATATTTTTATCACCTCGAGGTTTGACTACTGCAATGCTCTCTACGTGGGGCTACCTTTGAAGAGTGTTCGGAAACCACAAATCGTGCAAAATGCAGTCGCACGAGAGGTCATGGGCAATCCTAGGGATGCCCAGGTTTCTCCAACAGTCCAACATTGGCTACCGATTGGTTTCTGGGCAGATTACTTGCGGGACCGCCTTCTGCTGCATGAATCCCAGAGGCTGGTTAAGTCCTGCCAACTAGACAATATCGCTTGGCGGCCTTCTCTGTGGCAGCCCCCCGGCCCTCTGGAATCAACTCCCTCCAGGGATTCCTATTGCCCCTGCCTTCCGCAAGAGTCTAAAGACTCATCCATGCCGCCAGGCTAGGCCATTAGACTCTAGCCCCCTGGCCGACGGATGTTATGTATGTTGTTGTTGAGTGGTTATGATTGATTTTTAATAATGGGGATTTTAGGTTAGATTAGTGGGTTTCATATTAATTGGATTTGTATTTGTACTGCATTGCTCTTTTATATGTTGTGAGCCGACCTGAGTCCTCGGAGAGGGGCGGCATATAAAACAAATAATAAATAAATAGACAGACAGACAGACAGATAGGAGATGGATGGATGGATGGATGGATGGAGATAGATAGAGAGAGAGAGAGAGAGAGAGAGAGAGAGAGAGAGAGAGAGACAGACAGACAGACAGACAGACAGACAGACAGACAGACAGACAGACAATAATTTATTAGATTTGTATGCCGCCCCTCTCCGAAGACTCAGTGCGGCTCACAACACAATTAATAGATGATATAGACAGACAGACAAATAAATTTTACCAGCAAAGAAATAAAGGGAGACTAGTATAGATCTATTTCAAGCTACTTAGCTCTCATCACACTTATTCAAATGGCCAAGGTTGAGAAATACTGACTAAAGATGGTTCTACCCAATCCTCCCCGCCCCATAAAAACACCTAAAATACAACGAAACAGAAAACAACACAAATCAAATGAGCAAGACCTAGTGCAGATTCCAGGAAAGGTCTCGATCCAAAGACAGATGTGTAATCTGATTGGAAGCAGGAAGTTATTTTTAAACTCACACAGCTCAACCATCCAGCTGCTGACGTCCTCCAAAGTGGCTTTGACTCGCGTTTCGTCCGCGGGCACCACGATTCGACACCGAGGATGGAAGATGTAGGACGGATCGACCGTCTCGAGTTTGATTTTTGTGCTCAGCTGCTGTAGCACCCAGAGGAAGTTCAGCATGAAGCCATCTGTAGACACCAGCCGATCGTCCGCCTGCAGAGAGCCAAGAGCCAAAAAATAAGGAGCCAGGTTAGGACTTGAATGGATCCCACCCACCCCCAAGGCCTGCTGGGTTATTTAGGTGGGTGTCAATAAGGGAAAATAGTTATAACTCCTTGGTGCTCCCTGAGGTGGGTTGTTTTCTTGCAGACGTTTCATGACCCAACTAGGTAACATCATCAGTTGCTAGTAGGAAATGAGGTTTGTGGGAAGGAAGAGGAGGCCAATAGTGGGGTCCTTGGTGCTCTTTGAGCTTACCATATTTTTCAGAGTATAAGTCGCACTTTATTCCTCCCTAAAAGAGGCTGATAATTTGGGTGCGTCTTATACTCTGAATGTAGCTTCCCTCTTTTTTTTTTCTTTTCCCCCCCCCCGCCCCCACCCACCCCTAATTAGCTGCTAATGATCTTCCCTGCTCTTACTTTGCAGGCTCTTTCATCATTACTCTCTGCAAAGAATGTTTTCCAAGCCCTAAGACTTTCCAGGGTTTCTTTCATTGCTTTACTTGCTCTGGATGTTTCTTTCCAGCCCTAACCAGGTGCTTAACAATGTTCCCAGCTCTCACCGGCTTGCAAGCTCTTTCATTGTTACTCTCTGCAAAGAATGTTTTCCAAGCCCTAAGTCTTTGCAGGGTTTTTTCCATTGCTCTACTTACTCCAAATGTTTCTTTCTAAGTGCTAATGATGTTGCCAGCTCTTACTGGCTTGCAAGCTCTTTCATTGTTACTCTCTGCAAGTAATGTTTTTTTAAAAGCCATAACCAGGGGAAAAAATAATGTGATAGCTAAGGACACTAGCCAGATGAATCTGGTAAGCAGATTCTTTTCCCTATTTTCCTCCCCCAAAACTAAGGTGTGTTTTATACTCCAAAAAATACAGTAGTTCTTTTCTTGAAGATGTTTTATTACCCAACATCATCAGTGCTTCTCATATCAGAAGCTAGTCAGGTGGATATCAAAAGCCGAACAAAACGATTTGGGTATCTGAAAATTGGACAGTGTCATCACACCTTTGAAGTATCCTTCATACTATTTTCTTTATAAAAGGCTATAAAACAGGATCCCTACAGCTTGAATTTTTTCCTCTTCCCTTCCGGTTGGCTACTTTTTTGGGAAAGTCCGGGAGGGAGAAAAAAAGAAGTTGTGTATAAAACATCAGGAGGAATTTGGATGGGAAACTCACCTGCATTTGTGCCTTTTTAACGTTGGCGTTGACCACGGCTGCCATGTAGCTGAGAGCAGCTTCCCGTGTTTCTCCATTGAGCAGAATACTGTGCAGGATCTTGAATAACTCTTGCTAAAAAAGCAGGGGGGGGAGAGACAGAAAGGAACTGAGGATGCAGCTTAGCTCACCTTTAGGCAGGTATCACACATCCCCAAGAAACACAGCCCGAAGCCACAAGGATTCCCTTAAATGTAGTCTGGGAGAGATTATTCTGAGATGGTATGGATTTACACCTCTTAAAGCAGTACGATCTCTCACAAGACAGATAAATGCAGAGAGGGAGTGGAGGAGAGGGAAGGAATTCTCCTCCCATTTTAATTTGCTCTCGTCACCTTGAGGCTCAATTGCTGCAATGTGCTCTACATGGGGCTACTCTTGAAGAACATTTAGAGCCAGTCCAGAATGCAGCTGCACGAGCTGTTATGGGTGTACCCTGATACACCCATTTAACTCTTTAAAAAAAACATTTATTGATTTTATAACATGGAACATACATACAACATACAACAATGTGCTCAGTGTTTAAGTGCCCACCACCAGACAACATCTGCACCCCTCCAACAAAATGGGGGCGTATTTTATATATACCATTTTAACTCAAGAGCAGTATATCAATTTGCATATTACTCCTTATAGCTTGGTCTCGAATTCTACTGACCATATATCCTCTTACCTTGTCCCATCAGTTCCCGCAGATCAATATCATTGGCCGAATTCATCCTCTTATCCATAATCTCAAATTGAATATGATCCACCATATACTGATAGCAGTTTTGTATTGTCTATTTTGTCGCAGCCTTCCAGCCTAAGACTATTACCACCTGAGCGCTTTCTATCACTGCTTCTTTTATTTCTCTAAATTTTCCCTTCTCATTCCTTTTAACTAATACCACCATTTCCTTTGTAATTGTCCATCATATATTTAACATCCTATTAATATCCTCCTGCACTTTTTTTCCATACACCCATATAACTCAATCACTCCGCGAGCTGCACTGGGTTTCTGATTGGTCTCCGAACGCAATTTAAGGTGTTGGTCATTAGCTATAAAGTCCTATATGGCTTAGGAACAGATTATTTACGGGACTGTCTTCTGCCTCACATGTCCCAGCGACCGTCGATTAGAGTCCACAGGGTCGGGCTTCACCAGGTCCCATCAGCCAACCGGGGCCATGGGGAAGGGCCTTCTCTGTGGTGGTTCCGGTCCTCTGGAACCAACTCCCCCCAGAGATTCACACGGGCCCCACCCTCCTGGTCTTGCCGGCAGGACTGGAGCCATTGAGCGATGCACTCTGCTCCAGCCAGTAGTAATGAATGAGAGAGGTATGAATGCTTTTAATATTGGGGTTTTAAATTTTATAATTTTTATTGTATGCTGCCCTGAATCTGTCAGGAGATGGGAGGCCTATAAATTTGAATGACTGAATAATTCAGGGCTCTCAATTTCTGTGAGCCCTTGACCTCCCTTCCCCACAAAAAAACCCCAAAGCAAAAACCTGAACTTGCTCCTTCAGCACACCTACCCTGGCAGATTCCAGGTAATGTTGCAACGACTGGCTAACGACCCGCGTGTTTTCCAAAGTAATGGTAGGTCCAGAGAAATATTTTTCGACAACTTTAGGCTGAAAAGGGAAAAAAACAAGGCAAGAATCATCAGTGAGTGGCAATTCTATGAGCAATTCCTGAGTAGGAAACTTCACAATTGGGTCCATTTTGTGCTCCTCTCTCAAATATAACCTGCTCTTTCTTTTTAATCCCCAACCCTCCCAGACAGAAGAAAAGTAACTGGTGCATTTGTTTTGCCAGCCTTCCTCCTATGCTCTTTCCCAGACTGGCTCATTTTCACGAGGACATTACACCTTCCTCTAGCTCAGGGCTGTTGTGGACTTCAACTCCCAGAATACCCCAGCCAGCCACGCCCCCAAGCTAGAGGGAGGTGTGCATAGATTGATGGATGGAGAATTCTGGGAGTTGAAGTCCACAGATCTTTAAAAGTGGGCAAGCCCTGTGCCAACTCAGAACACCTGTTTTCCCAGCCAAAAGGAACCTTGGTAACTAGCGGGAAGGACCCTTCAAATGGTCAGTGTGCTTCACTCAGAACAATTGTTTGATTTGATAAGCCACTCTTTGACTTCATGAGAGGCCTTTACTTCCTGTCTGAGCTCGCCACTAGACACTTGGAATAACACAGTTGGAAGGGACCTTGGAAGTCTTCTAGTCCAACCCGCTGCTTAGGCCACTACTTCAGGGAGGTTATCCAACATCTTCTTAAAAACTTCCAGTGTTGGAGCATTCACAAGTTCTGGAGGCAAGCTGTTCCACTGAGTAATTGTTCTAACTGTCAGGAAATTTCTATTTAGTTCTAAGTTGCTTCTCTCCGTGTTTAGTTTCCACCTACTGCTTCTTTTTCTACCCTCAAATGCTTTGGAGTTGACTCCTTCTGTGTGGCAACCCCTGAGATATTGGAAGACTGCTCTCATGTCTCCCCTGGTCCTTCTTTCCATCAAACTAGTCATGTCCAGTTCCTGCAACTGTTCTTCATGTGTTTTATCTTCGAATCCCCTAATTGTTTTTGTTGCTCTTCTCTGTACTTACATCATCCTCAGCAAAGACGGAGAGGCCGAAGAATACCCCAAGGTAAGAGAGTCTCTGGAGCTCTCGGCCCATCCCGGGGCTTAGAGATTTTGGCAACCACAAAGGCAAAGAAACCACCTGGAAAAAGCAAAGATTCCTCAAAAGTGAGTGGGATTCTTTTGGCAGAATCCTGCAAGGATTTGTTGCTTCCTCCACTTACCAAGCTACAGACAGGATGTGATTTCCCAAACTTGATCTCGCAGAGTTCCCCTAAAGCCTGGGAGGGAGGAAAAGAGAAGGGAAGCGCAAGATTCAGAACTCCTTTCTGTAAATTAATAACCTATGCCACCATTTAATGACACTGCAAATGGGATACTGAATAGAACAGAACAGAGTTGGAAGGGATCTTGGAGGTCTTCTAGTCCAACCCCCTGCTCAGGAACAAAACCCGACACCACTTCAGACAAGAGGTGATCTTCTTAAAAACTTCCAGCATTCCATTATGCAAGCCCCTACGCGCCGCGCTATCTACACCCTGCTGAGAGAGGGTCTGCCACAAAACCTTAAGCCTTCATCTTACACAGTACAGTGGTACCTCTATCTAAGAACGCCTCTACTTACGAATTTTTCTAGATAAGACCCGGGTGTTCAAGGTTTTTTTGCCTCTTCTCAAGAACCATTTTCCACTTACAAACCCAAGGCTCCGAAACTGTAACCGGAAAAGGCAGGGAGAAGCCTCTGTGGGGGCTCTCTAGGAATCTCCTGGGAGGAAATGGCCAGAAAAGGCAGGGAGAAGCCTCCGTGGGGCCTCTCTAGCAATCTCCTGGGAGGAAACAGGGCCTCTACCCTCCCTGTGGTTTCCCCAATGGCACGCATTATTTGCTCTTACATTGATTCCAATGGGAAAAATTGCTTCTTTTTACAAACTTTTCTACTTAAGAATCTGGTCAGGAACGAATTAAGTTCGTAAGTAGAGGTACCACTGTACTAGCAGTTACTTCCGATACTCACCATCAGGGGGTATTTAAAGCTGTCACTATCAAAGGAACATTCTTTTGAAGCAAGAGCCAGCCCTTGTAAAATAGGTATAAAGATCTGTTTTGAAAGAAAGAAAACAAGAGGAGTTAGGTGGCTTATTAGCATCCGTTTGGAGAAAAGAGCCATCTTAAGAATGAACCAACTAAGGGCAGCCTGAGGTGCCCAAAAAAAATCTTCAATTCTGAAAAAAAAATTATTTCAATAGGCTACAAATGTGCAAGAATAGTTCAAGATTCCACCAACATATTGATTTTGCTCAGGCTGTGGCATGTATGGAGCTCAAGAACTAGGCTAGCCTCTTGCGACCCACCAGCAGCCTGTGTAGCTGATAGCGGATCCCGTTGGAGAGCAGACCAACTTGGTGATGTGCTAGTGGCCTGTGCAGTCAGCACCTGAGTCAGATAGTGGGGAAGATGGCGAGGATTCAGTGCCAGAGACAGAGGTTCAGCCAGGGCCTTTGGAACCTCCAGCACCTCATAGCAGTGATGAGGAAGAAGAGGCTTCTCCTCTTCTTGATGCATGAGCACACAGGGCTGCTAAGAGACAGGAGTGGTTACTCAAGAGGAGGTCTCCTCAAGAGGACTAATTGGCCACTCCCCTAGTCTACTTAAGGACAGCAGAGTCATCCGAGAAGCTGCAGGAAACAACGTTTGAAATTTGTGTGTTCCGTGTGTTTACTGAAGACAACTTCTTGGCCTTTTGCCAAACTTCGCGAGCTATCAAAGACTAATTGCTATTCTATGATTTAAGACTTTCTGAACTTATGCCTACTGTTAATGACAATTAATGATGATTAATGACGATTAACAGTTGGGCTTTTGCAAGAAAAGACTGCCTTTAGGTTCGTGTGTGTGTGTGACTTCTACTAAGACAGTTATTGATTTAAATAGTTTGGACAAACTGTGTGTTTGCTATGTTCTTAGCTGAGACAGAACACCTCTTTTTTTTTTACCTGTTTGAAGACTTCTTCGTCTTGGTGAGTTGTCCTCACCAATTCCTGGATGAAACCGAAGGGGAGATTCCTACAGAGCATATACGGGACTAACAACGACTGCTGTTGGTTTGACCTGAGTGCGAAAGACAAAGCGCTTCAAAAAGTCACCTGAAGCCCAAGGTCTGTGAAAGAAGTAGTTCTCGGCTTGCCTCGAGAGGGCAGATTCCCGAGAGGCCGAAAGGGGAGATCAAGCAAGGATCGCTTGGTGGCCTCCTGTCCTACTGACCTCAGCTGCGTTAGGGATCCTTGGAGCACCAAAGCTGCATGGGAAATGCACTGGGATCGGATGTTGCTCAGAAGCTGGCTCACCACCGGCTGGCTGCACATCTAGAAGAGGCAGAAATAGAGAAAAGCAGCCCATCTTTCACCCTTTAGAGCAATGTTTCTCCGCCTTGGCAAACTTTCAGACAGGTGGACTACAACTCCCAGGAGAGGGCGGGAGAGGGAGTGGGGAGGGAGAGAAAGGGAGATGGTAAGGGGGAGAGGGAGACTGGGAGGGGAGAGACAGAGGGAGGGAAATAAAAGGGGGGAGGGAGACAGGGAGGGGAGAGGGAAAGACAGGGAGGGAAAGGAAGAGAGAGATGGGGAAGGGAGCTATAGAGGGAGGGAAAGGAAAGGGGGAGAGACAGGGAGGAGAGGGGGAGAGATGGAGGGAATGGGAGACTGGGAGGGGAGAGACAGAGGGAGGGAAAGAGAAGGGGGTGGGAGACAGGGAGGGGAGAGGGAAAGACAGAGGGAGGGAAAGGGAAGAGGGGGACAGGGAGAAGGTATAGGAGGTAAAGGGAAGGAGGAGAGACTGAGGGAAAGAGGAGAGGGAGAAGAAGAGGGAGGGAATGGGAAGGGGGAGAGGGAGAAAGGGAAGGGAGAGACAGAGGAAGGGAAAGAGAAGGGGAGAGGGAGACAGGGAAGGGAGAGGGAACGATAAGGAGGGAAAGGGAAGAGGGAGACGGGGAAGGGAGATGTAGAGGGAGCGAAAGGGAAGGGGGAGAAAGAGACAGGGAGGAGAGGGGGAGAGACAGAGGGAAAAAGAAGGGGAGAGGGAGACAGGGAGAAAGAGGAAAAGAGAAGGGGGAGGGAAACAGGGAGGGGAAAGGGAAAGATTGAAGGAGTGTAAGGAAGAGGGAGAAAGGGAAGGAAGACATAGAGGGAGGGAAAGGGAAGAGGGAGAAAGACAGGGAGGGGAGGGAGACAGAGGGAGGGAAAGAGAAGGGGGAGAGGGAGAGGGGAGGGCGAAAGAGGAAGAGACAGCGAGAGAAAGAGGAGAGGAGAAGGGGGGGTGCCTCAACCTCAGAATTCTAGCAGTTGAAATCCGTACATCTTAAAAGTTGATAAGGTTGAAAAACACTGACACACAAAAAATGGGGAGTTACCTATAAAGTCCAGATTTCATGTAATGTACACACACACACACACAGAGCCCATTTTTAATGAAAGGAAAATCACCTAAAGGGAATCAAGGAAAAATAACAAGACAAAAATTGAGGGAGAGAGGAAGAGAGAGGTCAAATACCTTTGGCGCTTTCCTTTCCTCAATCCCCACTCGGTCGAAGCACTCAATGAGGTAGTTTAGCATCTCCGTCTCCTTGCACGTCTCAATGGCGAAATGGTCGCTGCACGAGTCGGAAACGCTGGCCCCGCCGGAGCCTCCGCCACTGGCAAGCAAAACAGGGCAAGAGGGCGCCACTGAATCCAAAGGCTAGAGCGGCCTCCAGAAGCCAGTGAGAAGAAAGGGATGGAAGGACCATGGATGGGAAGGGGGGGGGGAGGGCTCCGCTGGACGGAAACATGGAATTGGGCAAGGCTCATCCCTGGATTGCACACAGCCCCTGTGAATTCCCATAAAGCTTGCCGGCCCCGTCTTGCCTGTTGATTCCTCAGCCATCATCACTCAAGAGGCATCCTGGCCTTCAGGATACCCATGTGGTTCCTGGGGAGCGATGGGGAGAGGGCACCTTGGTGGGGGCTCTGAGAAAAGAGCTTGCTCATAGGAGTCCCTACAACTGCCTCCTCTCCACTGAATGGACTCCCTTCTCCCAAGAGGTGGGTGGATACGGTAAAAGTTCCCCTTGCACATACGTTCCTGACTCTAGGGGGCGGTGCTCATCTCCGTTTCTAAGCCGAAGAGCCAGCGCTGTCTGAAGGCGTCTCCGAGATCATGTGGCCGGCATGACTCAACACCGAAGGTGTACAAAACGCTGTTACCTTCCCATCGAAGGTGGTCCCTATTTTTCTACTTGCATTTTTACCTGCTTTCGAACTGCTAGTTTGGCAGAAGCTGGGACAAGTAATGGGAGCTCCTTCGGTTATGCGGCGCTAGGGATTTGAACCGCCAAAATGCCGACTTTTCTGACCGACAAGCTCAGCGTCTTAGCCACTGAGCCACTGCGTCCGTAAGGACTGCTGGTAGGGAGAATCTTAATCCTTGGCATAACCAAGCCCATCGCGGCCTCACAGCTAAAACCCAGAATCGTCTTTTCTGCAGGGAGTGAATCATCCCCAAATCAGGAGAGGTTCCATGGCCACGACCCCCAGAAGGCCTTAAATTTGGCTGAGGGCCACCGGACCCTATCAAGTTTGCATCCACACTACAAGGTTTCGGTGTCTTGTCTAACCCAAACTCCAAGGCCCACGTAGCATTGGCCGCAATCTGAGCACATCCTTGCAAGGAGGCGTTTTGGGCACCTGGAGAAGGAGGAGGGGGAACGGAGAATGTGATATCCTACTGTATCACCCTATTACTCTCTCTTGGTGTGTGTGTGTGTGTGTGTGTGTAGGCAGAGGGATTGAGAACATGATATCCCACTGTACAACCTATTATTCTCTCTCTCTCTCTCTCTGTGTTTGTGTCTGTGTGTGTGCGCGTGCGAAGGGGAAGAGACTGAAAACGTGATGTCCCACTGTACCCCCTATTACTCTGTGTGTCTGTGTGTCTGTGAATGTACGGAAGGAGTTTGTGCTGCCCCAAGTCAAAAATAAAAGCCCACTGATTGTGATTGACAACTGGATCCTGTGGTCAAAGTATTCTTGGAATAGGGATTGGTGTTCAATTTTGTTTGTAAGATGCCATTGTTTGACATTTTAAAAGACGCGCAAACACAGAGACATCATGTTTGCATGTACCATATTTTGGATTATCATCATCATCATCACAAAACACAGTAATACAAAGCAAACGAGATTGATATGCTGGATTTTGTATCACAATATCACAAGTCAAACACTTCCAAAGTGTCTAAGACTGTGTAGTGTATGTTGTTGCTGTTGTTGCTGTTGTTGTTATTTTTATCATTATCATTATTATCATTATTATTACTATTTGGACAGCCCAATTAGACATGTTTGCTTATTATGAGCTTGTAGGCTTTTTCCCCCACAAGCATAACAAAGCACCGTTATTATTCCCGACAAATGTATGTGCTGGTCATCTGGCAGTTCAAGGGGATGCAGAGTGTTTACGGAGTGACCATGTGATTAGCAACTTACCAGATCACACCAGCCGTGCTCACAGAAAGAAGTACTGTATTTGCCCATGCTTTGCTTAATCGAGTTGCCCAATTATAACAAATCGTAAACTAACAATGCGGGCTAAAATTATATAACGCTTTCAATTAGCCTCTCAATTATGTAAAATTATAAAAGCTGAGATCAGGGGTGGATAAATTAAATTTACACAAACATGTCCCATTTTCATTGCATTGGGCACCAGCTGAGGCCATTCCTAAAGCATCGGGGAAGTTGTGGATGGTATACATTGGAGGATTTCAATCCTCTTAATGGCTCATTCACATGTAACAAATAAGCCAGAACAACCCTTAAAGAAACCATGGCTCCCTTAATTGCTCTGGCAAAAGCTTCTCTTGTGGGTGGAAACAGCCATCCTGGTGGCGATATTTCCCCATTTTAATATACAGTGGTACCTCTACCTAAGAACGCCTCTACTTACGAACTTTTCTAGATAAGAACCGGGTGTTCAAGATTTTTTTGCCTCTTCTCAAGAACCATTTTCCACTTACAAACCCGAGCCTCCGAAACTGTAACCAGAAAAGGTAGGGAGAAACCTCCGTGGAGCCTCTCTAGGAATCTCCTGGGAGGAAACAGGGCCTCCACCCTCCCTGTGGTTTCCCCAATTGCACGCATTATTTGCTTTTACATTGATTCCTATGGGAAAAATTGCTTCTTCTTACAAAATTTTCTACTTAAGAACCTGGTCACGGAACGAATTAAGTTCATAATTAGAGGTACCACTGTATCCAAAATAAAAATTCTTGGCTGGCTGCTCTTTTAACAAGCCAGAGACAAAAGCCAATATTTTTATTATTTTTTTAAGTCATCATGGTGATGATTTACCAGGGTGGTGTGTGTGTGCAAGGCATCACATTTTGTGCAAAGGAACCAGCTTTGCAAAGCTGGTTTCAAAGTACTGACTCACAAAAGCGACCTTGAGATAATTTGGCACTAAAAGAAGAGCCTAGGGAGGTGGAGGAGAAAGAAGAAAGAAAAACAGATTTCATCCTACTGAGAAAGAGTAAATGTTGTTATGAACAGGGAGGGATTTGAAATTAAATGCTGAACAGGGGAGGGCAAGGGGGGGGAGAAGGGATTTGAGGACGGAAGACACAAGCAAATCACACTCTTTTCTAGAGTACCTGGACCCAAATGGCACATAAGAAAAATCCTCCTCCTCCTCTTCCTCATTTTCTTCCTCAGAACTGTCTCCAGAAACATCAGAAATGGCAAAGAAGAGGGAGAAAGGGCTGTCGTACATACTGGTATAACGAAAGCAGATGCGGGATGAATGAATACAAGAGAAGAGGCCCACCCGTGGACACACACAAACACACACACACAAGCTGTTGGGTTTTCAACAAAGACCCATCTTCCACTGCAAACATGCAGCAAGTCAAGTGAGGAAATTGGCCACAAGAAAGTTAAGAGCCACAACAGAGTTAAGGTGCGTCCCGGCAAACCTCGGAGGCAAATACGAGCGGTCACGAGAGAAACCAAGCATAGAAACAGAAGATTGATGGCAGAAAAAGCCTTCATGGTCCATCTAGTCTGCCCTTATACTATTTCCTGGTGTTTTATCTTAGGATGGACATATGTTTATCCCAGACATGTTTAAATTCAGTTCCTGTAGATTGACCAACCACGTCTGCTGGAAGTAGTGATTTTAGGCGTAGTGATTTCTGACAGTCTCAAAATGGGTGAACAGTGCAGTCAGGCCGTAGGGAAAGCAAGTAGGATGCTTGGCTGCATAGCTAGAGGTATAACAAGCAGGAAGAGGGAGATTATGATCCCGCTATATAGAATGCTGGTGAGACCACATTTGGAATACTGTGTTCAGTTCTGGAGACCTCACCTACAAAAAGATATTGACAAAATTGAACGGGTCCAAAGACGGGCTACAAGAATGGTGGAAGGTCTTAAGTATAAAACGTATCAGGAAAGACTTAATGAACTCAATCTGTATAGTCTGAAGGACAGAAGGAAAAGGGGGGACATGATCGAAACATTTAAATATATTAAAGGGTTAAATAAGGTCCAGGAGGGAAGTGTTTTTAATAGGAAAGTGAACACAAGAACAAGGGGACACAATCTGAGGTTAGTTGGGGGAAAGATCAAAAGCAACATGAGAAAATATTATTTTACTGAAAGAGTAGTAGATCCTTGGAACAAACTTCCAGCAGACGTGGTAGATAAATCCACAGTAACTGAATTTAAACATGCCTGGGATAAACATATATCCATCCTAAGATAAAATACAGAAAATAGTATAAGGGCAGACTAGATGGACCATGGGGTCTTTTTCTGCCGTCAGACTTCTATGTTTCTATGTTTCTATGAAGTTTGTTCCAAGCATCTACTACTCTTTCAGTAAAATAATATTTTCTCACGTTGCTTCTGATCTTTCCCCCAACTAACCTCAGATTGTGTCCCCTTGTCCTTGTGTTCACTTTCCTATTAAAAACACTTTCCTCCTGAACCTTATTTAACCCTTTAACATATTTAAATGTTTCAATCGTGTCCCCCCTTTCCCTTCTGTCCCCCAGACTCTACAGATGGAGTTCATGAAGTCTTTCCTGAGAAGTTTTATGCTTAAGACCTTCCACCATTTTTGTAGCCCGTCTTTGGACCCGTTCAATTTTATCAATCTCTTTTTGTAGGTGAGGTCTCCAGGACTGAACACAGTATACGTATTCCAAATGGGGTCTCACCAGCGCTCTATACAGCGGGATCACAATCTCCCTTTCCCTGCTTGTTCTACCTCTAGCTATGCAGCCAAGCATTCTACTTGCTTTCCTTACTGCCTGACTGTACTGTTCACCCATTTGGAGACTGTCAGAAATCACCACCCCTGAATCCTTCTCTTCTATCATTTGCAGAATGTTACCAATGGCAGCGCCCAAGGAATTTAAGGAAGGCACAAATTCCTGAACAAATGTTGTTGGTCTTAACCGCAATGGCTGTGAAGATGTAGCCGCCTTCGGCAGAGGCGAACACTCTAGTTTGTCTCCTCCTAATATAAGGAGGGGACTTGATTGCCCGGAGTGTCAAGAGTATTGAGGGAGATATGTAACATTGTCTTGTCACTAGCTGGAAGGTGAAGATGCCAATAATAAGTATTTTCCCCAAAGCTGAGGATCATTTTCCCCCCCAGATTTTTCAACGATTGCTCTTCGCTACTATGAGAGTTGCCCAGAAAGTAATGCACCACATTTTTCCCTCATTTTTTTCCTTTTATCTGTAATGATACAAATGCAAAACTTTAGATATACATTATTTGAATTGTCAGGAGCGTGTGTGTAAATTTTGCGTTTCTTCAGACAGATAGCATAGCTGCAGCCATGTTTCAAAGTGGCGCCTGTAAGGGATGTACGTTACAAGCACATGTCGTCATTCTCACTGCGGAGAAAGAAACTGTTGGGAACATTCGCAAACGTTTGTGTGCAGTTTATGGAGAATCTGCAGTCGACAGAAGTACGGTTAGTCACGGAAGACATTTTGAAGACGACTAAGAGGTGATTCGCAGAGTGCAGAAATGGCTTCGTGACCAGAACAAGGAGTGGTACCGACAGGGCATACACGCCCTTGTGTCTCACTGGAGGGAGGCCATAGAACGGGACGGAGATTATGTGGAAAAATAGGGAGTGTAGAAGAAACATCATTCTTTCTTGTGTGTAAGTTTCATTGTGTTCAATAAATAATTGTTGATATGGTGCATTACTTTCTGGGCAACCCTTGTATGGAAACATCCACTGGAGAACTCTTTAGAATCACTAGAGCAGTGGTTCTTTAACCTGGGGGTTGGGACCTCTTGGGGGGTCAAACGATCATTTCACAGGGGTCGCCTAAGGCCATGGGAAAAGACAAATTTCCCATGGTGTTAGGTCTGCATTGGTTGCCGATCAGTTTCCGGTCACAATTCAAAGTGTTGGTTATGACCTATAAAGCCCTTCATGACATCGGACCAGAATATCTCCGGGACCGCCTTCTGCCGCATGAATCCCAGCGACCAGTTAGGTCCCACAGAGTTGGCCTTCTCCGGGCCCCATCGACTAAACAGTATCGTTTGGCGGGACCCAGGGGAAGAGCCTTCTCTGTGGCGGCCCCGATCCTCTGGAACCAACTCCCCCCAGAGATCAGAATTGTCCCCACCCTCCTCGCCTTTCGTAAGCTCCTTAAAACCCACCTTTGTCGTCAGACATGGGGGAACTGAGATATTCCCTTCCCCCTAGGCCTATACAATTTATGCAAGGTATGCTTGTGTGCATGCTTGGTTTTTTTAAATAAGGGTTTTTTAAATTATTTTAAATATTACATTTGTTACATGTTGTTTCATTATTGTTGTTAGCCGCCCCGAGTCTACGGAGAGGGGCGGCATACAAATCAAATGAATGAATGAATGAATGAATGAATGAATGAATGAATGAATGAATAAATCAAGCAAGCAAGCAAGCAAGCAAGCTTCTATTCTGGTGCCTTGAAACGTATTTTTTTACAATCCGACCAATCTGACGTTTACAGTGGGGATGTCCCTCTGACCTTCCTGCCAATAAGCTTCAAGCTCTGTTGGGAGAATTGGCGCTAGACTTCTGGTTGGGGGTCACAACATGAGGAACTGAATTATGGGTGGCGGCATTAGAAAGTTTGAGATCCACTGTACTAGAGAATCTCCAAAAAGCTACAGGAATTCTCTCTCCCAGTGCAATTTTAATGACTTCTTCCTTTGGCCAAAGAATAAACTATGCTACATCTTTTCTAGTTCAACCTTGGCAACTGGAAGACTTGTGGACTTCATCTCCCAGAATTCAACAGGCGGCATGACTGACTGAGGAATTCTGGGAGTTGAAGTCCACAAGGTCTTCCAAGTTGCCACGGTTAGAGACCCCTGCTCCGAAGTCTGTATGTTCTCCCACTCTATCCCAAATATTGCACATTGTTTGGGTAAGCCAGAAGAACCGTTGTACATACCTGAACGGTCTTCTCAGTGCTCTGGAAGGAGAGTCCATCATGGGTTGTTAACCAATCCTATTGGTAGAGACTGAGTTAATTTAAATAATTAATTAACTGGCACCGCCCCCTTAGCAGCCCCCATGAGCCAGTTTTAAAAACGAAGACAATGTAAACATCAGAAAGTTTTATTAACTTCATAACAATGTATAAACTTTAACAGTCCCAACACTCCGGCGACCTGGCCAAACACCATGCCGGGTGGGTATGGACTCTCCTTCCAGAGCACTGAGAAGACCGTTCAGGTATGTACAACGGTTCTTCTCCATTGACTCTGGAAGGAGAGTCCATCATGGGATATACCAAAGATCAAATCCCCTGGGAGGGAAAAGGCTGGGCCGAGGTCGGTGGAGTGACACACACTCGCTGCAAGACACGCCTGCCAAATGAAGCTTCTGCAGAAGCCAATGAGTCCAGTTTATAGTGGCGTATAAAAGTAGAAGATGATGCCCAAGTAGCGGCACGACAAATATCTTCTAAAGAAGCTTGCGTTGACCAAGCCGCCGAAGTAGCCGCACTTCTAGTGGAATGTGCCATAACCCCGGCGGGAGGAGATTGAGATCTCGATGTATAAGCCTCCGCAATGCAATCCCTAATCCAGCGACTAAGGGATTGGGAAGAAACTCCAAGACCCATCGTGGCCTGAGCAAAGGAAACAAAGAGTCTCTTGGTCTTTCGAAATGGTGCTGTCCTCCTGATACAGAGCTTCAAAGCCCTTCGGACATCAATCTTGTGCCAACGAAGTTCAGAAGGATGTTGACCATGTGTGCAGAAGTCCGGCAGAACCAGTTCTTGCCTTCTGTGAAAATCTGAATTTACCTTCGGGATGAACGAAGGGTCCAACCGCAGCACCACCCTGTCCGGATGGAACACACACAAGTCCGGTCTGACGGACAGCGCTGACAACTCAGAGACCCTTCGGGCAGATGTAATCGCCACCAAAAACAATGTCTTAATTGATAAGAATCTATATGAAATCGACCTCATGGGCTCAAAGGGAGGTCCCGTGAGTGCACGTAGCACTAGGGTGAGATCCCATGTCGGGAATCTCCGTACCGGAGGAGCGTGCTTGTTAATGGCTCCCTTGATGAAATCCCTCACCCATGGATGGTGAGCCAAAGATCGAAAGTCTGACACACGGATTATAGTTGAAAGGGCAGCCACTTGCCTTTTTAGGGTGTTAGGGGCTAAGCCCCGCTCAATCCCCGATTGGAGAAATTCCAGGATTGCAATCAACGAGGCTTGCTTCGGATCACAGTGGCGGGCAGAACAAAACCTGCAGAAGGCTGCCCATGTTGCCTGGTATATCCGCACTGTCGATGGCCGACGAGCCGTCTGCATTGTAGCAATGACCGTGTCTGGAAGATGTTGCTGCGTTAATCTTTCCCGCTCACACGCCAGGTGGCTAATTGGAACCATTGGGGATCCGGGTGACAAATGGACCCGAGTGATCCGGGATCCTCCAAGGAGGGGACACTGAGAGGGCTACCAGGTCTGCGAACCACGGCCGGCGTGGCCAGTATGGAGCCACTATGATGACCTCGGCTTTCTCCCGGATTACTATGTCCAGCACCCGTTGTAGAAGACACGCCGGGGGAAATGCATACAGCAGACCCCTGGGCCATGGAGACAAGAGGGCGTTGACCCTTTCTGCCCTCGGTGTTGGGAACCGGGAATAAAATCTCACTAGTTGCGTGTTGGCTTGTGACGCAAAAAGGTCCACCAGAGGAGTCCCGAAGCGTTGAATTATCTGATGAAATACTCCGGGATCTAGTCTCCACTCTGCGGGGTCCAGGGTAGACCTGATCAGCCAGTCTGCCTGAACGTTGCTGGTCCCGGCAATATGTTCCGCCGACAGTGAGGCTAAGCGGGTCTCTGCCCAGTTGAAAAGGGCCGCTGACTCGACCATCAGGCGGAGAGACTTCGTTCCCCCTTGATGATTCAAGTGGGCCCTGGTAGCCACATTGTCGGTTAAGACCAACACATGCTTGCCCCGAATCCAAGGAAGGAAAGCTTGAAGAGCAAGAAAGACTGCCCTGAGCTCCAAATAGTTGATGTTGATTGGGTTCAGATCTTCCGGAGACCAAAGTCCCTGGGCCATATGTAGTCCCATGTGGGCCCCCCAGCTGGACAGACTGGCATCCGTTGTGAGGATTAGGCGGTCCCGGTTGCAGAAGAGGGACCCGTTGCCCAAGGCAGGGGAAGTCCACCATCTCAACGATACCTTGACTGCTGAAGGAAGCCGCACTGACCTTTGTGAGTGACTCATTTTGGCCTTCTGCCATGGAAGAAGGAACCATTGAAGGACCCTGAGATGATGACGGGCCCAAGGCACAATGCCGATAGTTGAAACAAGGGTACCCAGAACCTTTGAAAGGAACGCGAGAGACACCCGTTGCTGGTATCGAAGATGTAAGAGTAATTGTCGAATGTTTGCCATTCTGGAGATAATGTCACAGTCCCTGTGGAAGTATCTATCATGGACCCCAAGTGTAACAATTTGACTGTTGGAAGAAGATTATTCTTTTCTTCGTTGATCGTGAACCCATGGGATTCCAGTGTCTGTCTCGTGACTGCCAGATCTTCCAGCGCCCTCTGAGGGGACTTGGACAGGATAATAAGGTCGTCTAGATACGCTAGGATTCGAATCCCATGAGACCTGATCTGGGCAGTCAGGATGTCGAGTAATTTCGTAAATGTGCGAGGGGCCGAAGAAAGGCCGAACGGCATTGCCCGGTATTGGTAGTGGGAGCCGTCCAGGTAGAACCGGAGAAATCTCCGATGAGCCGGCAGGATTGGCACATGCAAGTAGGCTTCTTTTAAATCTATGGATGTCAATAGGTCGTGCCTCCGGATTGCAGCCAAGATGGTTTGAAGAGAATGCATCCGGAATCGCCGATACCTGATGTAGGTATTGAGGTGTTTTAAATTGAGGATCATTCGGACCCCTCCCGATGTCTTTGGTACAAGGAAGACCCTTGAATAAAACCCGGTACCTATGTCGTGTCTGGGCACTCCCTCTATTGCCCGTACCTCCAAGAGATGGGCTATCTCCTTTTGAAGCTGTGACCTCTTCTGGGGGTCCCTCTGAACTGGGCACTGAACATAACGGTTTGGTGGGGGCTGGAGGAACTCCAAACGCAAGCCCTGGGAGACAGTTGCTAACGCCCACCTGTCGGAAGATGTAGTCCGCCAGGAGGCCTCGAAAAACTGAAGTTTGCCTCCCAGGGGCCGGTGAACAGAGTCATTTAGGGCGCTTGAAGCCCCTCTGGTTTCCACGAAAGGGGCGCCTTGTTTGTTGATACCCTCTCTGGCGATCCTGGAAGGGCACTCTATCACTTCGAAACGTGGTAGAATTATACTGGGCCTTGGAATAGGGCCTTGTATTTTGACCCGCTGGAGCAGAGGAGTCCCACCGAAAGGACTGCCTGCGTTGGTAGGGAGTATAGCGACGCTCCTGGCGCCTGTAGGCTCTGGGGAGGGACTTCCTCTTGTCCTTGTCCTCCACAAGGACTGGATCCAACGCTTCCCCAAAAAGCTTTTCCCCTTGAAAGGGTGCTGAGGCCAGGTTCCATTTAGACTTCAGGTCTGCTGGCCAGCTTCTCAGCCAGAGGAGGCGCCTTGATGACAAAGTTGTCGCCATACTCCTGGCCGAAAACTTGGCAGCATGCAGAGTGGCGTCCGCTGAAAACTCTGCTGCCGCCAACAGCTTTCCAAGATCCTGTGCAAGCGACCCTCATCCGGTCCAAGTCTGGCCTGCATCTCCTGCAGCCATACAATCGATGCTCTTGTGAAAAAGGAAGCAGCCGCCGCTGCTCTAAATCCCCAGCTCGCCATCTGATGCGTTTTGCGCAATAACACCTCTGCCTTTCTGTCCTCAGGTTTTAGGCTGTCGCCTGTCTCTGAGGGCACTAAGGATTTGGAAATCAGCTGCATGACTGGCTGATCTATGGGAGGGAATTCCAGTAATTTCTCTACCTCCTCATCAAATGTGTAGAATCTTCTTTCTACTGCAGAGGGGCCCTGAGTTGCAGCTGGGTGTTGCCAGGGTCTTTTCACACTTTGCTGAATAATATCAGAGGATGGAATGTGCTCTGACTCGGGATGGGGTTCCTTAAAAAGGACGGTAGACGGCTTGGTCCCATCTGTGGTGTCAGTTGATTTTCCAGGACCTGGTAAGTCTACGGTTTGCTTGGCTTTATGAAGCAAGACCCTGAAAGTTGAAGCCTTAAAAAGCCCAGCCGCCACAGGCTGTTCTGGTGGTGTCTCATCGTCAGACAGATCATAGTCTTTCTCAGTTTCCTCTAAAGGGTTTGCTTCCTCAGCCCAAGACCCCAAACCCGAGGGGGGCGGTGCACACCATAGGTTTTTTGACTGCACTGGGCGAGGCTGCTGTGTAACTTGTTGCACCCCCGCCGCCATCCCCTGAGTATAGGCATTGTTAATTAAGTCCTGAACCGAAGGGGATATCTGAGGCCAAGTATCTGGCTGTGGTCTAAGCCCTGCTGCTGGCCATGTCTCAGGTTGACCTCGAAGCCCCGCTGCTGTTGGCGTAAAGGTGGCTGAGGGTCCCTGGCCGCTCCTCAGAGACTGACTTGCTGACCCTGGCCTAGGTTGGATAGGACCAGGAGAAGGGAGCACCTGAGGCATAGTTGACATCTGCCTGTCTGGAGACCAATCGCGGTCTGACAGCACCTCTGCTGGCCTTATAGTGGGATGAGGAACTGATGTGTCCCTGGCCAGGGGCAAATCTTGCGCAGACAGAGGAGAGATGGTCAAGGGGGTGTGAAGGGCCGCCTCCAACCTCTTCTCCAAGGCTTGAATCCTCTTTTCAGCTTCCTTAAGCGAGGAAGAGGAATGCTGGGTCTTGGCTTTATCTTTAGATCTAGCCTTGGCCTTGGGAGCTGTGCTAGGAGAGGGCACTTTCACTGGAAGTGATTGATCTTCCATCGTACTCACACGTCAAGAACGAATCTGACAGCTTTCTCCACAGAAAAACGCTCACAAAATGGAGAACAGACACCCCTTGGGCTGACGCATGCGTAGAACAGCCCAGCTTCCGTTGTTCGAGCCCTAGCAACAGAGCGGAGAGCAACTTTCGCGCCCAGAAACAAAATGGCGGGCGCGGGAAAGGCTGAGGGAAACTGAACCTCGGGCCTCCCGTTTACTCCCTTATGGGGGGGCAACCCCCGCCAGGGCCCTCTGCCTCTTTGCAGCCAGCCAGCTCGCCTTCAACCTTTCCTTCTTGTTTTCACCGATCCGGCGATCTGAAAAGCGGCGGCGGCGGCGGCTTTTCGCCCACCCAACAGCTGAGAGGCGCTGGCACCCAGCCAGCTTCTTCAAAACGGTTCTTCTGGGGAATCGGAGATTCCCCCAAGCCTCCCAGTGGGGGAGGGCGGACCCCCCCACCTTCGGCTCGCAGCCGGGTCTGGCCTCGGAGGCCAGGGACCCCAGGCTGTGTTGCTTCTCGCTTGGGGTGGTACCCGCTGAGGGAAGGGGCCCCCGAGGAGAAAATGCGGTGGGGGAGTGCCCACGGAGGGCAGAGACCCCTGACAGGAAAGCTGTTCTTAACCTGTAGAAACACAAGAAAAAACATTAAAAGGGTACAGATTTAAATAATTAATTAATCAATTAATTTAATTAAATTTAATCAAACAATATATGCTTAAGTAACATCAGTAACTCAGAAGAAAAACTCAACCGTCTCTACACTTAGACTGAGTTTTTAAAACTGGCTCATGGGGGCTGCTAAGGGGGCGGTGCCAGTTAATTAATTATTTAAATTAACTCAGTCTCTACCAATAGGATTGGTTAACAACCCATGATGGACTCTCCTTCCAGAGTCAATGGAGAATCTCCCTTGGCTGTTAGTTCAATGAGATTGTGCCATCGCATCCGTCCCAAAGATCGTAATTGATACCCAAGCAGTATGTTGTGCACTGAACAATTTATCATCTCTTCCTTCCTCTTTATATTTGCCAACCTGCAAACAGAAATACCGTATTTTGGGGAGTATAAAATGCACCCTTTCCCCCCTAATAATAATTTGGGTGCGTCTTATACTTTGAATGTAGCCCCCCCCCCCCCCAGCCCTAATTAGCTGCTAAGGATCTTCCCAGCTCTTACCTTGCAGGCTCTTTCATTGTTTCTCTCTTCCAAGAATGTTTTCCGAGCCCTATGTCTTTGCAGTTTATTTTTCATTGCTCTAACTTGCTCCGAATAAGTTTCTTTCCAGCCCTAACCAGGTGCTAACCATGTTCCCAGGTCTTACCAGCTTGCAATTTCGTTCATTGTTACTCTCCGCAAAGAATGTTTTCCAAGCCCTAAGTCTTTGAAGGGTTTTTTCCATTTCTCTACTTGCTCCAAATGTCTCTTTCCAGGTGCTAATGATGTTGCCAGCTCTTACTGGCTTGCAACCTCTTCCATTGTTACTCTCTCTGAATAAAGTTTTTTTAAAGCCCTAACCAGGGAATAAAATAATGTGCTGGCTAAGGATGGTAGCCAGATGCATACCTAGTAAGCAGATTCTTTTCCCTATTTTCCTCCCCAAAAACTAAGGTGCGTCTTATACTCTGAAAAATACAGTAGTTCTTTCCCCCCTCCACCCCTTCCTTGACTGCACGAAGCATCTCGAGATCTCTCTTGGCTGAAAAGCAGAATGAACCTTCTTATCTAGGTTAGTCAAATATTCCCATCTCCTCCTTCTGTACCGCCCTGAAAAACGCCGCAAATCTTGCCCCAAAAAACCACCACATGGTTCAAAAGTCAGGATTAGTGCAGCTCAAAACGCCATTATTAGGGAAGCAAAACCGAGAAGCTTTGCTTTAAAAGCGAACAGATTAAGCCGAAGTTCCAAAATCTAGCTGCTCACTGCAACCCAGCAGGGCACGCACACACACACTACACAAATTCACCCAGCTGCAAATGTACCTAGAGGGCATCCTGCCTGGGGAAGAGGTACGGCTGCTGCCCAACGTGGAGAAGAGGGGCAGGGTAGTGGCTACGGCTCTAGCCCTGGACGAAAGGACCCGCGTAACCGGAGGACTGGGGCTTAGGCCCGGAGGAGCTGAAGAGGCCGAAAGGCTGGAGGTTCCGGCTGGAGGTGTGGCGGGAGGTGCTGGCAACGTCCAGGGGTGTGCCACCGTGTACGGACGGTACCGCGGGGACAAGGGCTGGACACTGAGCGGCCCTGGGGGCAGGAGGTGGGGGCTGACAGACAGGGAAGACGCAGGGAGGGGAGCCACGGGGCTGGAGGAAGAAGGAAGGAAAGAGCCGGCCAACGGGGGGCGACTTGCAATATTGAAAATGGGAACGGGGCTGCTCCCGTAGAGGCTGTGGTCAAACGAAAGCGGGGAAGGGGAAGAGGAGGAAGACAAGAATTGACAATGGGGAAGACCACAGAGACAACGATGCAGGAGAGAAAGAGAGAGAGAGAGGAGAAAGCAGCCACTCGGTTGAAATTCTTCTTCCACCCAGGGAGGGGCGCCCTTCTGGGATCAAACTACCCCAATATTTAGAACTGGCTCTGGAAGTGGGCCAGCTCCATTTTAAAGGGCAGACCGCTCTGGTCCCCCAGCTATCTGTTCCGAGGCCAGTTGTCCATCAGGGGAATCAAATATGCATAGCAATAGCCCTTAAGACTTAAACACCGCTTCGCAGTACTTTACAGCCCTTTCTAAGCGGTTTACAGAGTCAGCCTCTGTCCCCCAACAATCTGGGCCCTGATTTTATGGACCTTGAAAGGTTGGAAGGCTGAGTCAACCTTGAGCCAGTGAAAAGTGAACTACTGGCAGTGGGCAGAGATAGTCTGCAATATTGCATTCTAACCACTGCGCCACTATGACATCTGTCTGTATCATCTGTCTGTCTGTCTGTCTGTCTGTCTTTCATCTATGTCTGTCTATCATCTATGTCTGTCTGTCTGCCTGTCTATCATGTTTCCCCGAAAATAAAACCATGTCCTATATTTTTTTGAACCCAGAAATATGTGCTTGGCCTTATTGCCATGCACTCAAAAGCCCGATTGGGATTATCATCAGGGGATATCTTATTTTGGGGGAAAACAGGGTATCTATCATATACTGCTCCATAGTGCTTTACAGCACCATCTGAGAAGTTTACAGAGTCAGCCTATTGTCCTCAACAATGCAGGTCCTCATTTTAACTGACCTCAAAAGGATGGAAGGCCGACACAAGTTCAAGAATTGAACTGCTGGCAGTGGGCAGAGTTAGCCTACAATATTGTGTTATAACCACTGCACCACCATAGTATCTGTCCATTATCTCTCTATCATCTATCATTTCTCTCTCTCTGTCGGTCTGTTTATCTATCTATTGTGATAGTACATAGACATATACAGTGATCCCCCGGTTATTGCGTCCCCAACCATTGCGAACAGGGTAATTTGCGATTTTTGAACCCGGAAGTCAAAACACCATCTACGCATGCGTGCCCTTTTTTCTATGGGCACGCATGCGTAGATGGGGCCCGGCAGATCAGCTGCTGGGCTGCTTCCCTGGGTCTTCCCCCTCTTGCTGGCGGGAGGGCGAGCAGCGGGCATCAGCAAGGAGTTTCCCCACCGCCCACGCAAACTCCTCGCTGCCGCCCGCCCTTCGCCCGCCCACGCAGTTCATTCTCGCCGCTTTCGAGCTGAGTCCTGAAGCGAATTCGCTCCTGGACTCAGCTCAAAAGCGCCGAGAGCCAGCGCGGAGGAGCCGAAGATTGGGGGCGGCGCGGCTATTTTAAAATGTCGCCGCTGGCATGGGGGGCTTGCCAGCACCCCCCGGACCCCCAACCCGGGTTTGGGGGGCTGCTAGGAAGCCCCCCCATGCCGGCGGCAAACAGCCGCGCCGCCCCCAATCTTCGGTTCCTCGCTAGCGCTGTGGGAGTAAAAACACCATCTGCACATGCGCAGATGGTGTTTTTACTTCCGCAGTGCTACTTCGCGAAAACCCGCTCGTTGCGGGGGGTCCTGGAACGGAACCCTCACAACGAGCGGGGGATCACTGTATACCACTTCACAGTGCTTTACAGCCCTCTCTAAGCAGTTTATAGAGTCAGCCTCTTGTCCCCTACAATCTGGGTCCTCATTTTACCAACCTTGGAAGGATGGGAGGCTGAGTCAATCCTGAGCCGGTCAGGACTGAACTCCTGCCGGTTGCCACAGTCTGCAATACTGGTCAGGATCGGATGTACAGCACCAACACGCCTCTTAGAGACCTTCACCTCATGGCTTTTTTCTCCCAGGTGTCTCCAAACCAATTTTGGGGGAGGGGGTAGGCTGCTGACCTACCTTGATAAGGAGCTGGAGCCAAACGAGCCTACGTTGCAAAACACAGGGCTGGTTCCCGGGTTGGAGCCGGTATTCAGGACTAAGTTTCTATCCGGCGAGCGGGCAGCAGCCGCAATGGGCTGTGACGTGGCGGTCAAACTGGCAAAGGGGTTTTCTTCTCTCGAGTGGGTGGACATCATCAGGACTTCCATCAGCACTTGCCCAATCAAGTCTTTAAAGTCCGAGAACACTGGGAGGGGAGGGAAGAGGAGGGGGTTAGCTGAGGACACCCCCCCACACGTCTCAGGCAGCAATGGGTGACTCAGAAGTAAATCACCTGATCTGAACAAGCTGATAGCAATAGCACTTAGATTTATATACCGCTTCACAGTGCTTTACTGCCCTCTCTAAGCGTTTTAGAGTCAGCAGGGTGGCCAGGGGGAAAGGCATTTTGAAAATCCCTGATATTTCCCTGACATTTCCCTGTAACTTGCAATCTAGTTAAGATGCAGACGTAGATGACAGCTAAACCGTGGAGAAATATTGGTAGATGAGGAAGCAAGTTGTTGCCATAATTATGCACATTTTTGCTTGACTCTGCCAGGCAGTACAATCCGTTGGGGGTTTTCTCTGACTTTTAAACATTTTAATACAGTTTCCCTGATTTGCTTTTTTTAACGAATTCTCTGATAATTCTGATATTTCCCGAACCACCCATTAATAATTCCATGATTTCCCTGTTTTCCAGGTTTGCTGGACACCCTGTTTTACCCACCTTGGAAGGATGAAAGGCTGAACCAACCTTGAGGTGGTGAGACAAATTGCAGGTAGCCAGCAGTCAGCAGAAGCAGCCTGCAGTACCGCCTTCTAACCACTGCGCCACCACGGTTCTTGTTACATGCTCAGATTATTATTACAGGAAGTCCACGACTTGCAGCCATTCCTTTAGTGACCATTCCAAGGAAAAAGTGATTGACGAGTTTTCACTCATGACCATTGGAGCTGCCCCATGGTCACATGATCAAAATTCGGATACTTGGCAACTGGCATGTGTTTACGACAGCTGCGTTATTCTACTAGGGCAGTGATGGCGAATCACTTTTTCCTCAGGTGCCGAAAGAGCTTGTGCAGGGGCTATTGCACATGCATGAGTGCCCACACCCATAATTCAATGCCTGGGGAGGGCGAACACAGCTTCCCCTGCCCCCTGGAGGCTCTCTGGAGGCTGGAAGTGGCATGTGTTTTGTCCTACACTGGCTCCATAGACTTTCCTGGAGCCGAGAGAGGGTAAAAACGCCCTCCCCCATCCCCCCAGAGGCTCTCTGCAAGCCAAAAACACCCTCTCAGAGCCTCTGTGAGAGCCAAAAATCAGCTGGCCAGCACACACACGCACGTTGGAGCTGAGCTAGGGCAACATCTCGCATGCCAGCAGATATGGCTCTGCGTGCCACCTATGGCGCCCATGCCACAGGTTCGCCATCACTGTACTAGGGCATGTCAATTTTTTGGATTTTCAATTTCCAAACATTAGGGGTGCTCACACGTTGTGACCGGCGTTCACTGTATTTTTCAGAGTATAAGACACACCTTCGCACCCCACACTCTAAAGGGTGAAAACTTGGGTGCATCTTATACACTGAATGTAGCCCCGCCCAGCCACCCCCACCCTTTTGGCCTCGGCTTCCCAGCAATTTGCCTCCTTGAAGCAGACACTCCAGCCCGCAGGGTGCTTAGATCTGGCCCATGGTGACCAGCCCATGATGCCTCTGCCTGTGAAAACAGAGCTCAGGAACACTGCATGCAATCTTCCCGAGCTCCATTTTGGCTGGCAGAAGATTACAGGAGGCCGTTCCAGGCAAAAACGGAGTTCGGGAGCCCCTTTTTTCTGGCAGAGCGCTTGGGCCATAAGTGCCCCCGGACACGAAAGACGTTAAGGTGGCCACACCCATCCTAACTGTGCCCACCCAGGCCCCTCGAGGTGAAACACAATCCTGATGCGGCTCTCAAAGAAATCGAAATTTGAAACCCCTGCTCTAGTACAATGTCCTCACCCTCACAACTTGAAGATGGGTGGGTTCAACTCCCAGAATCCTTCAGCTAAGGCTTCTATATCAGAGTTAAGTTCCTGCCGGTTTTGAAAGGTTAGAACCGGTAGTGGGAATTCCTCCCACCCACTCCCGGCCTGCTCACCGAACCAGCAGCGATGGCCAACTGGACACGACCCTGAACTGGTCCTCCAGAGTGAAATCTGTCCACCAGAGTCAAATTTATGCGAAAATAACGCTCTGCGCATGCACAGACCAGTTTAACACAGGAGTGACTAGGGTGCGCACAAAATGCACACCTGGTGTGACCCAAACTGGTAGGGAAAGTAAGTAGAACCCAGCCCTGTCCTACATGTTGTGAGAGACCCCCTCCTGAATTCTGGCACCCCAGGTGCTTACCATATTTTTCGGAGTATAAGATGTACCTTCTCCCCCCCCCCCTTCCCCCCCCCCCACACACAAAGAGGCTGAAAATTTGGGTGTGCCTTATAGTCCAAATGTAGCTTTTTCGACGCTTTTTCCCCCAGCCCTAACAAGGTGGTAACAATCTTCCCGGCTTGCAGGATTTTTTCCTTGCTACTTCGAACTTTTTTTCCCCCAGACCTAAGTCTTTGCAGGCTTTTTTTCCTTGCTACTCTCTCTGAATAAGGTTTTTTTCAGCCCTAACCAGGGGATAAAATAATGTGCTGAAGCTGACCAGAGTAAGGACTCTAGCCAGATTAATACCTGGTAGGCAGCTATTTTTTCTCCCATTTCCTTCCCCCCAAACTAAGAAGCCTCTTATACTCCAAAAAATATGGTAATTAATACAGCTGATTTTCGTAATCATATTTTGCTTTTTAAATGCATCCAAAGACGACATGGAGTGTTCCTTACCGTCTTTAGGGTTCTGCTTGAACTGCTCTGAAAGGGAAGTCAGGAAGATGACGTCTCTATCCCGGTCTTTCCAAGAGACCCGGAAAATCTTACAAACCAGCTGTAAGGCTTGTTCCTCCGAGATTTCCAGTCCTGAGGGAAGCTCCTGCAAATGGTGGTAACAGAAAATACTCAGGGTTAATTTTGTAATTTAAGTTTCACATTTAACAAAGCCATGAAAAGCTCACAGAAACCACAAAAAATAAATGCCTTTTTAATCCTTTTTACAACCCCTCGTGCCCGAGAATTGCACATTCAGAATTAAAATTATATTTTCCCTGTTCAGCAGGGAGGCGTGTTATAATGCCACACGACTGTTGTAAAGCCTGCTGTTGTGGTGTTTGTGTGTATGTATACACACATTCAGATAACCGGTTTGACATAGAGGTGGGTAAACTGAAATATTCCTCAATTTTGACAACTTTTAAGACAGGTGAACTTCAACTCCCAGAATTCTCCAGCCAACATGTCTCCCCACTGGAGCCAAAAGCAAACATAATTAACAGGGCAATGTTTTCGAACAGGGGGGGGGAAAGTGAGGCAGCTTCTGAGTCACAATGCTGAAATTGAAGAAAACATATCCCAGCTGGGGCTTTGCTAGGCTCATTTATGTTGCTAAGTGAAATCTTAGTCAAGTGAGTTTTGGCTGATTTTATGACTTTTCTTGCCATGATGGCTAAATGAATCACTGTGTTTGTTAAGTGAATCTGGCTTCCTCATTGACTTTGCTTGTCAATTAACGGAGGATGTTACCTAGTTACATTAATGAAACGTCTGCAAGAAAACAGACCTCAGAGAAGACCAAGGACCCCAGGGTCCTCCACCTTCTCCTCCTTCCTTCTTTCCAGCACTGATGGGGTTACCTAGTTGAGGAAATGAAACCTCTGCAAGAAAACAACTACAGAACCCCATAGTTTTCCTCCTCTTCCCTTCTAGAACTGATGGTGTTGCCTAGTTAGGTAATAAAACGTCTGCAAGAAAACAAGCCAGCTCAGAAAGCACCAAGGACCCCTCCACGTCAAACGTTCTCCTCTATTGAGCGCATTCGCCATTCTGCCTATCCCGACGCACAAAGTAGGAGCTGTTCCAGAATAGAGAGTTATTAAGGGCCTCTCCATTTCCCCGCAAGCCCACGGTGAGCCCCCCTCTCACCTTATCCGAGAGGCTCCGCTTCTCCCTCCGGTCGCTCTCATCCACTTCCATGTTTTCGATCCCGGAATCCACATCGACCTGGGACAAGCTGGAAAGGGAGCAGCAGAGGAATCCTTCAGACCCTCCGAGCCTTCAAACCACTCAGAAGAGAAGTTGCTCAAAACTGGAGCCCCCAACCCGATACGTGCACAAAAACACCACCATTGTGCCATTGGCTATAACTGATGGATAACCAATTTGCCCAGACACGGCTTGCTTCGGAATAAGCCAACGTGACTCATGGAGGACAGCTCCAGGACACTTCCACTTCTCGCCCCCTCCCACAGCTTGCGTTCTGTGGGGGTGTCTATGCAGGGCTGCCAAGCAGAATTCAGCCCACATGTGGGGAGAACAACATTTTGATTCTGCCTTTCCCCCCTAAAGCCAATTATTCTGAGCTCTGGCTGGGTGTACAAATTCTGCTTCTCTGTACACAAATATGGGACTCGTTCCAGCCTCTGCAAGACAAAGAGGAAAACCTACAGGGAGAACCTTAAGAGTTGCAAAACCAAACCAAAAGCTATTCCTTGGTCTGGTGGCTTTTTTCCCCATTTCTTCCATTCTCCTCTTCCTGTTATATTTATTTACTATCTGGATTTGGGAGCCCAGACTTGCTTTTCATTCATTTAAGACTTACCAGGGAGAATCTGAATTGCAGTATGGAGGTTGGTAACCTCCATCAAGGGAGATAAGCCAGCAATCTCTGCTAACTCTGCCCACTGCTCAGGTTGACCCAGCCTTCCATCCTCCTGAGGCTAGTTAAAATGAGGACCCAGATTGTTGGGGCCAACTGTCTTAAAGAGTAAAGCAATATATAAGTTTAAGTGATATTGCTTCATTTTCTTCCTTCCTTCCTTCCTTCCTTCCTTCCTTCCTTCCTTCTAAATTTGTATTCATCCATGGCGACTCAGGCATTGCTTGCCATGGTGAAAAATGAGCTCCAAAGCTCCACTACAGAGCCGCTTTCCAGAGTGAGATGGGTCCCTATCAATTGAATAAAGTAGGATTCCCCTACAACTATCCACATCAGATAAAGAAACGCTGGTAAAATCCCAGGAACTGACTCTAAGCACCTTTGGAGAACATCCACCCAAGACTGCCCTGAGCCAAGGACCAGATGAGACACACACACACACACACACCGTCCCTGTACCTTTTCTCGCAGGAGACGCTATCGATATCCATGCTCTGGGACCGGGAAAGGGACTGCGACTGCGTTTCGAGGCTGTTGGAGGGTGAGCTGCTGAGCGAACTCACACCTTCACTGCTCTGACTGCGATGGGCAACACCTTCAGGAAAGAGGACAGGAAATAATTTAATCAATTCCAGTGTGCCCACGTGCCCAAGCCGGCAGCTGGAAGAAAACACATTTACGATTTTTAAATTTAGATTTCTTATGCATTGTATTTTTGTACCTATTTTGTTCTGAGCCACCCTGAGGCTGCAGAGAAGGGCAGGGAGGGAGGGAGTGGGTGGGTGGGGGGAGGGAGGGAAGGAAGTTAGGAAGTTAGGAAGTTAGGAAGGAAGGAAGGAAGGAAGGAAGGAAGGAAGGAAGGAAGGAAGGAAGGAAGGAAGGAAGGAAGATGGGTGAAGAGATGGAAGGAAAGACAAAGGGGTTTTGTCAGTAGTTCTCAGCCTTTCTAATGCCGCGACCCCTTAATACAGTTCCTCATGTGGTGGTGACCCCCAACCATAAGTCTTGCACAATTCTCCCAACAGAACTTTAAGCTGATTGGCAGGAAGGTCAGAGGGACATTCCCACTGTAAACGTCTGATTGGTTGGATTGTAAAAATATGTTCCAAGGCGCCAGAATAGAAGGTTTCGTTCCTGACACCATGGGAAATTTGTCTTGTCCCACGGTCTTACGTGACCCCTGTGCAATAGTCGTTCAACCCCCCCAAGGGGGTCCTGACCCCAGGTTGAGAACATAAACTTTATGTTCTCCACTGTACCTCCCCCATTTTCCAGTCAATTCCTGTGAATTAATTTGATGCTGATGCAAATATTTAAGTTTAAAGCATAAAGAAACCAGAAACCCAAGTTGAAATGGAATGCCAGCATGTACCGTTTCCCCCAAAATAAAACCCAATCCCAAAATAAGCCCTAGCATGAGTTTTGAGGATGCTCGTTATATAAGCCCTACTCCAAAACAAAAAAGCCCCAGTTAAGATCATCAGCCAGATGGATAAATTTTAGTACTATATTTCCCCGAATATAAGACCTAACCAGAAAATAAGACCCAATGCGTCTTATGGAGCAAAAATTAATATATGGCCCAATCTTAGTTTCAGGGAAACACAGCATTTGTTTAAAATCCTACCTGTTCTTCTCACATAAGGCAAGGGTTTTCTGTAGGTTAACCAACCATCCCAATACAGCATCCCTCAATTGTGTCACTCTGCTATCCATCATCCTACGTTGGTTTGGTTATTTTGACAACATTGGGAACTGTAGGATGGCCAAGGTGTAAAACAAAACCTTAAATAGTCTAATTGTCTTCTATGAGCGTCTCAGAATCTCAGTGACTAAAGTGGCACCAAAGCCTTTGTAAAAAAATTGTTTTTTTTAAATTATGGTTTAGTGTGCCATCAAATCTATTTTTAAACCCAGTGGGAACAACTTGGCATTATTAACAGGCCACACAGCACATTTAAGAGTGTTAATAAGATAAAAAGAAAGAAATGAACCTTCTTTCTAATTTAGTGTCACATTTCAATTAATCAAGCACTTAAAATGTTTTAGCTCTGGAATGAACAGCATGTGTGTGTGTTTGTGTGACATTCACACACACACCCTTCAGTAATTTGTCATAAGAGCAATTCTCCCCCAACTCTTTTTCAACATGAATCTGACATTCAAAGTTGGTCAAACCGATTTGAGGCCAAACCAAGGCTGCAGCATGGAGAAATCTCAATTGTTTTATTAGCCCCCAATTTCAAGGTCAATCTGCTGAATGGCTGCTTAAGCAGATAGTGGGTGGGAGGGAATGAGACAGCAGCTGTGTGATGCTTTAGCTTGCTTGGCTAAGCAGCCAGTCCCTTCACCTTCAAGGCCAGCTGTTTCCAGGCTGCAGCAATTTCTATGGGAGAGACCGAAGTTGCCAAAACCAGCCAGGTTACCCCCCATTCTCATATTCAGACAGGAGCTGCCTGGCTTGCTGCATTACTTCAAAGGTGGCTTGTACAGTTTCAATTTAACTTCAAAACAAGCCATTATAGGCTGCAAAATCTGGCCAATGGCAGAGCACAATGCTAGAATCCAGCAAGGCCTAGGTCCAGATTACTTATGGGACCGTCTTCTGCCTCATGTATCCCAGCGGCCGGTTAGGTCCCACAGAATCGGCCTTCTCCAGGTCCCATCAGCTAGGTAATGCTGCCTGGCAGGGCCTAGGGGAAGAGCCTTCTCTGTGGCGGCCCCGGCCCTCTGGAATGAACTCCCTCCAGGGATTTGTACCATCCCCAACCTCCTGGCTTTCCGCAAGGCTTTGAAAACTCACCTTTGCCAGCAGGCTTGGGGCCGTTGAGCTACATCTAGCTCTGGCCAATAATTGGAATGTACATGGGATGAGTGGGGATGATTGTTTTAGTGTACTGGGGTTTTAGATCCAATTTTTAAATTTAGATTTCTTATACATTGTATTTTTGTACCTATTTTGTTGTGAGCCACCCTGAGGTTGCAGAGAAAGGCAGGCAGGCAGGCAGGCAGGGAGGCAGGCAGGGAGGGAGGGAGGGAGGGAGGGAGGTGGAGAGATGGACATAAGGAAGGACGAAAGGGAGGGAGGGAGGAAGGATGAGAGGAAGGGAGGGAGGGAAGGAAGGAAAGAAGGGTGGGAGGGAGGGAGGGAGGGAGGGAGAGAGAGAAGGAAGGAGGGAGTTAATTTTTTTAAAACTTTCTTGCTTGCTTCCACGAAATGCCAAGCACAACAGCTTCCTTACAGCTCTATTAAACCTTAATTCGCACGTCCCACATTGAACCTGCAGGAAAAGCCACAATTTCTCGAGAACCAGGGCTGATACTCCCCCACCCACCCACCCCCAAAAAGGAAAAGTGTCAAGCTGATAGTGACTTACCTGACGCACCGATTGGAGAGGTAGCAGGGGTTATACTGTGAACATTGAGCCCAAGGTTGTGGGGTGCCCCTGAAGACGGCGCTGGGACCGGCTGCCCTGGGGGGTTCTCCCTCTGTGGAGACGTAAGTGGGGTGGTGGGCTGGGAAGAGGGTCCGCCCGCAAGCCGGGCAAGGCGCCTCCGACGGATCTGCATAAAAGTCAAGATACCGTGAATTACGAAAAGCCGCGGTGGCACAGTAGTTAGAGTGAAGTACTGCAGGCTACTTCTACTGACTGCCGGCTGCCTGCAATTTGGCAGCTCGAATCTCACCAGGCTCAAGTTTGACTCAGCCTTCCGTCCTTCTGAGGTAGGTCAAATGAGGACCCAGATTGTTGGGGGCAAAAAGCTGACTCTCTAAACCGCATAGAGAGGGGCTATAAAGCACTGTGAAGCGGTATATACGGTAAGTCTAAGGGCTATTGCTATTGCTACTGGATTTCAGCCCTTCAGTGTTTGGGGAAATCTTGGACAATGTCTGCCTCGGCTTTCAAAAACAGACCTGACAACCAGAGTAGAAGGTCAAAGACAGAATGTTTAATCAGAATTCCAAATTTCAGGAAGCCATCAACACCCTCCCAAACAGCTTCATAGAAACATAGGAGATTGACAGCAGAAAAAGACCTCCTGGTTCATCTAGTCTGCCCTTATACTATTTCCTGTGGTTTTTCTTAAGATGGATCTATGTTTATCCCAGGCATGTTTAAATTCAGTTCCTATGGATTTACCAACCACGTCTGCTGGAAGTTTGTTCCAAGCATCTACTACTCTTTCCATAAAATATTTTCTCACGTTGCTTCTGATCTTTCCCCCAAGTAACCTCAGATTGTGCCCCCTTGTGCTTGTGTTCACTTTCCTATTAAAAACACTTCCCTCCTGAACCTTATTTAACCCTTCTACATATTTAAATGTTTCGATCATGTCCCCCCTTTTCCTTCTGTCCTCCAGACTTTGACCCACATCAAGCCATACATTTCCATCTGGTTCAGTGACGGGCTGTCAGTGGCAAAGAGCCACTTTCATTCCCAAAAATTCTTAACCATGCACCTCCACCACCCGTCCCCGTTCCCAGAAAAAAATCCCAAACAACCTTTTCCCGGAAATGGATACAGCACATGAAAAAAAGCATGTGTTCATTCCACTGCTCAGAGGAAGCCCTATTATTAGAAACCAAGCAAGGTCTCCCCTACTGTCTTACACAACAAGTCCAGCACATCCTGTTCTCAAAACAGTTTGAAGCTCCCATCCTAGGAAGGGGCAAAAAGGAAAGTAGCTTTTCCACAAGCTCCTTCTTAAAATTCGTCTTTGCCCACGTTACATTACACCACTGATGGCGAACCTTTTTTTCCTCAGGTGCTGAGGGAGCATGCGTGTGCGCTATCATTCCCACACCCATAAGTCAATGCCCGAGGAGGGCAAAAAATGCTTCCCTAGCACCTCTGCAGGCCAGAAACGGCCTGTTTCCCCACTTCTGGTGGGCCTGGTAGGCTCCTGTTTCGCTCTCCCCAGGTTCCAAAGGCTTCCCTGGAGCCTGGGGAAGGTAAAAATGACCTCTCCCACCCCCGTGAAGGTTCTCTGGAAGCTAAAAACGCCCTCCCAGAGCGTATGTGTGAGCAAAAATCAGATGGCCAACACATACATGCATGTTGGAGCTGAGCTAGCGTGCCAGCCGATATGTGCCACAGGTTTGCCACCACTGCCTTACTCCCTAAAGCCAGTGAAAGGTTTTCAAAACTTTCACAACAAAAGTTGTTGTTTCCATCCTGAGAGACCATAAATTTTACAGGTTAAATTTCTACCCAGGCTGAACGCAAGAGCTCACTCATTACAGGCAGCCCTTTACTTCAGAGGTGGGATTAAGCCAGTTCAGGCGAACCTGTAGTAGCAACCTGCGGGTGGGCGCAATCCTGTCTTATATCGCTGTTTTTTGATGCTGCACGCATGGAAAGATGGCACACACGAGCAAATTGTTGTTTTTTTGCACACAGTGCACATGAGCAAAGCATCAAAGCGACATTTTCAATTCTGGGCGAACCGGTTATTAAATTATGTGAAGCCCACCTCTGCTTAGAACCATTTGTTTAGTGACTCTTACAACGGCACAACTTGCAGCTATTGCAGCATCCCCAAGTCAGGCGATCAAAATTCAAACACTTGGCAAACTGATAATATATTTAGGATGGTCCATAATGTCACGTGATTCCCCTTTTGTGACCTTTTGACAACCAAAGTCAGAAGGGGGAGCTGGCTTCACTTAACATCTATATTAGTAATTTAAGAACTGTAGTGATTCTCTTAACAACCATGACCAGAAAGGTCGTAAAATGGGGCAAAATTCACTTAACAGTCTCTCTCTTAGCAACAGAAACTTTGGGCGCAGAACTGCAGAAAAAGCAATTGCTGCCAACCTGCCTTCCATTGAGGACCTTTCATACTACACAAGTCAGTATGACTTTACTGACTCCTCACATCCTGGAAATAAACTGTTTCACCTCCTACCCTCAAAACGACGCTATAGAGCACTGCACACCAAGACAACTAGACACAAGAACAGTTTTTGCCCGAACGCCATCACTATGCTAAACAAATAATTCCATCGACACTGTCAAACTATTTACTAAGTCTGCATTTCTATTACTACTAGTTTTTTCTCATCATTCTTATCACCCATTTCCTTCTACTTATGACTGTATGACTGTAACTTGTTGATTGCATTCTTAAGATTTTTATTAATACTGATTGTTTCCTGATGGCTTATTTGACCCCTGTGACAATCATTAAGTGTCGTACCTCATGATTTTTGACAAATTTCTTTTATGTACACTGAGAGCATCTGCACCAAAGACAAATTCCTTGTGTGTCCAAGCACACTTGGCCAATAAAGAATTTTATTTTATTCTATTCTATTCTATATTTATTCCATTCCGTTCTAATTCTATTCTAATTGTCTAGGACTACCTGTATGAAAATTATTATTATTGTTTTTATTTATTAGATTTGTATGCCACCCCTCTCCGGAGACTCAGAGCGGCTTATGTCATTATTTCTGCAATAATAACCGATAGGGTGTTCTGGGATATGGTGGCAACATTTAACACAAAGTTATGGACTTGCAGTGTTTTGTGTAGAGGAATGATTCCTAACCTTTCTTTTCCTAACCTTTCTTTTTTTGGCTATGCCCTTAAGCATCTCTAAATATATTAATATTAATATTTATTAGATTTGTATGCCGTCCTTCTCCATAACTCGCGGTGGCTCACAAGATACAATATAAAAAACAAAGCATACAGAACAAATCTAATACATTTAAAAACTACAGTTAAAAACCCAATATTTTAATCACTCAACTAATTCAATCATATCATGCATCACATCTCTTGGTGGGGGTGGGGGCAGTACAAATCTCTGGGGGGCGCTGATTCCAGAGGGCCGCCCCCCCCAAAGAGAAGGCTCTTCCCCAAGGCCCCGCCAAGCGACATTGTCTGGTTGACAGGACATGGAGAAGGCCAACTCTGTGGGACGAAACCGGCCGCTGGGATTTATGCGGCAGAAGGCAGTCCCGTAATCCTGATGCCCCACCACCATCACCACCACTGTGGTGACATGTAATTTTTACTATTCAAAAAGCAAACTCCTACTCACGCAGAGGAAGCCTAAAAGGCCATTAACTTGTTTTAAACACAGTTTCAACTGCCCCATTAAAAATCAAATGCCTTCCCCCGCATAGCGTGTGTGGACTCCACATTGGGAATCACTGGACTTCAGGAAGACACAACTTTGAGAGAAAGAGGCAATAAGCCCATTGCAGGAAGCACAGAAAAGTAACGTGTTTCTCCAAAAATAAGACCTTGTCTTATATTTTGTTGAACCCTGAAATAAACACTTGGCCCTATTGCCATGCACTCAAAAGCCTGATTGGACTTATTATCAGGGGATGCTTTATTTTGGGGAAAACAGGTACACGATAAAAAGATTCAACCACGGACCAAAATGTAGGTCAAGATAGCTTGTTTTCATTAGAAAGCTGCCTCAACTCATAGAAATTAGGCTGGAATGATATTTTTTCCCCCTGCAAAGAATTGTCTGTCTTGAATAAGGTCTGCTGCACTTCAGGTTGGATATTTTTTGGGCAGAAAAACAGTGGGGGGGGGAAGAGTCTTATTCTTGGCCAATCACAGGACTGGCTAGTCCAGGGCGGGTCAGCAACCTTAAACACTCAAAGAGCCCCAAGATCCTAACAGGAAGACTCCCCCAATACAATCCTGAAGCTAACCAGAAGTCCAGTTTCCCCACCATAGAGTCTCTTCCTAGTATGGCACTAACCAAAGCCCTTATCAATTGTGGAACCAACTAGCAACAGAGAGCCACAGCAGAGGGATGAAAGAGCCACATGCAGGTCCAGAACCTTAGGTTGCTGACCTTTGGGCTAGTCCAGGGGTAGGCAAAGTTGGCTCTTCTATGACCTGTGGACTTCAACTCCCAGAATTCCTGAGCCAATCACGCTAGCTCAGGATTTCTGGGAGTTGTCCACTGTCATAGAAGATCCAACTTTGCCTATCCCTGGGCTAGTCCAATGATTCCTAATTTTTGCAAAGTCTGGATGTATGGCCTTCAACTGTCAACTCCTATTGAGTACGCTCAATACTGGCCATGATGGGGAGTTTGGGAGTCCATCCATCTGGAAGTTGCCCAGAACTCACAAACCTTCTTCCGAATTTGGGTCGGTGTGTTTCTCCAGCTCAACTTGGGACCATCAGGTGTGTCAAAGGAAATACATACAAAGGGAACACAATACATACAAAGGAAAGAGTCAACCATGAAGCCCAAGAGGTGGCAACAGGGGCTATGGCTTCAATATGAGTAAGACCATCATTCATCCAAATCTAAAGAGTTCTCCGGGATTACAATTTGGATCAGGGCTCCTTTTAAGACATACCAAAGATTACACCTGAGACCCCTTGGCTTGAAGTAGGGCTCTATGTAAAATTTAAATTTTACTTGAAATTTACTTGAAATTTAAATTTTAAAACAGGCACTGCTAGGGAACAGGGCAGTGGTGGGTTGGTGTCGGTTTAGAACAGTTCGTCTGAACCGGTGACAAAAATTTGCCCCCACTCGCTGAACCAGTAACGATGGTCAGCTGTCCACACCCCCAAACTGATCCTCCAGTCGCCACTTCTGGAAAGCAGCTGGCAAAGAACCCTCTGTGCATGCACAAAGGCGTCTGCCCATGCGCAGAGGGTCACTTCCTCATGTCGTAGACATGCGTGTGAGTGAAAATGCGCACTTCAATCATGATGCGAACTGGTAGGGAAGGTAAGTGGAACCCATTCCTGGAACACGCCCATCAGAAACTGAATGCTACTACCCCAAACATCATCTACCTTAATTCTAAACCACTTCCAAGTAAAAGGTTTGTTCGATGTTTGTTCAATGACATCTGTTTTTCCATGCCACAACTCCTCCTCTGGGACCACTGGGAGACTTAGAAACAATTGGTGACACAATATAAAGATGGGTGGGAAGCAGTCAAGGCTTAACCACAGGAAGTAATGAGGTGAGACCCGTCCAATCATGGCTGGAAAAGGTGCCATTGTTCCACCTACGAGCAGAGGCATCGTAACTGAAATGACTAACCCAGAGCTTAGCCTTCTTTAATCAACTTAATTAGATGCTCTTATTTATTATTTAAAGCATGTCTTCTCTCTCTCATCTGAAATGCTCCTGGGGTAATTGACCTTATAATAAAAACTAGACGGGTCACTCAAAAGGGCATTACACAAGACATCCAAGGAAGGATGGAAAAGAGGGAGGAAAGGTACGACAGATATTGCTGTACAGAGGTTATGTGAGCCGCCCCGAGTCTTCGGAGAAGGGCGGCATACAAATCTAATTATTATTATTATTATTATTATTAATAATCATAATAATAATAATAATGTGCACATTTGCCAACATGGGAGCAACAAGCTCTCCCCCACACCCATAAACCCAGGTACCCTAAAAGACTATGAAAGCTGGACTGGTTTGATCCAGTTTCCCGTTAAAATTAAAGATCGGAATGCTGAATCTCCAAACCTCCAGGTCCTGTTGAAAAATAAGATTCCAGTTCCAATAAAAGAGAATATTTGTAAATAGCTAGGTAATATCAGTGCTGATAGGTGGGTAGGTAGGGAGGTAGGGAGGGAGTTTATAGCTCGGGATTGACCAGAGGAATCCTTGCTGTTGAGCTTGCTTGTTTTCTTGGCAGACATTTTATGACCTTAACTAGGTAATATCATCAGTGCTAGGACTAAGGAGAAGAAGGGGAAGGGAAGATTTATAGCTCAAGGTTGAAATGAGGGATCTTTTGTGTTTTCTGAGCTTGCTAGTATTCTTGCAGATAGTTCATGACCCTAACTAGATAACATCATCAGTGCTGGTAGGTAGGTAGGTGGGAGGGAAGGAAGGAAGGAGGGAGGGAGGGAAGCAAGGAAGGAAGCAAGGAAGCAACCAAGGAAGGAAGCAAGGAAGTTTATAGATCAGGATTGACAAGAGGGGTCCTTGGTACTCTCTGAGCTGGCTTGTTTTCTTGCAGATGTTTCACTGTACTAACAAGGTTAACTGCAACCTAGTTAGGGCACTGAAACTTCTGCAAGAAAACAAGCCAGAGAGCACCAAGGACCCCTCAAGATTCAAGTTCTCCGCACCCAGGAAAGAATTATAAACCAAACCATGTAATTATAAACCAAACCAGGCTGGCATAACAATGGCCCTTTCTCCTTCCATTCCTCCCCAGGCTCTTTGTTCCCTTGGCTTCCTGTTCGCCCCCTGGATGTTTTCTCCCACTGTTGAGATTTTGTGGCTGCAGTCAATTGGCCAGCAATTAGCTTTTTCTCCGGGTGGCTATAGTGTCACAAAGGTGAGATGGACAGCGATAGAAATCAAATAAGCAAACTGTGGTTTGCTTGCAGGCCCTGTTCAAACATAAATGGCCTGCACATAAAATGCATGTTTAGCACAAAGCGTGCCCAGAGGGGGGGGAAATAAAGAATGCAAGCAACCTTATTTAAATTGGCCAACTTGAGATTCAGTATAGGTGAGGGATGGCAAGTGGAGTCTGGGGAGTGCGAAACACCAGCCTACTGGGCTCATCAGAAGTTGGGAAACAGGCCGTTTCCAGCGGGCCTCTAGGGGTGGGGGAAGCTGTTTTCGTCCTCCCCAGGCATTACATTATGAGTGTGGGCACTCACCCATGTACGGTAGCACACACACGCTCTTTTGGCACCCAAGGGAAAAAATGTTTGCCATCACTGGTATAGGTCTTTCACCTGAGTTAGGAACCCACCCACTCCCATCTGCTATTCTAATCCCAATCAGGATGTACCCTTTAAGCGATCCCATCATTTTCTCCTCTACGTCTCTGTTGGGAAGGTTGCCTTGCCTACCTACCCTTCTACAGCAGAGAGGCAAGTACTTGGCAATGGGCCTCATGTGCAGATGTAAGATTCTTATTGCAACAGCAAAATGCTTGGTAAATGATTACCTCCCTCCAGCAACCACGAAGTCATCTTGATGGCTTGGAAGCTATGGAATGACTTTGCATAAAGGATGCCTCTTGTTGCAATCGGATCTCACCCAATGGAAAAATGATACAACCCAGCATATCGAAGGAAGGAGGGGGAAAGAAAGAAAACTAACTGTGATCTTTTCAAGCTGACCACAATGGCCGGATTCTGTGCAATAGGAGTACCCAATCACTTCCAGGTTGAACACACAGCACAGATTCTCTTCCTGTTTGTACTGTAACTTTTCCCCCTCTATGATATTCCTGAACATTACTGTCTTTCACCTGAGGGAGGTTCCCTCAAGCCACCATGATGTAATGATGAGGTAGTTCCATGTGGTGGGGAAGGAATTCCACCACTCAGATAAATATGTCCCTGTGTGAGGTCTGTATTTGGAAACAAATAATTCTTAAAGCACCTTCTGAATCAGGCACAGAGTGTCCCAAACAGAAATAATCCTTGCTTCACGGGTACCTAAGCAAAGGTCAATCTAACCTACTTTTTGGAGGATCTTCCCAAGGAATCTCTTGTGTTATTTAGATGAAAATATATATACTGCTCAAAAAAATAAAGGGAACACTTAAACAACACAATATAACTCCAAGTAAATCAAACTTCTGTGAAGTCAAACTGTCCACTTAGGAAGCAACACTGATTGACAATCAATTTCACATGCTGTTGTGCACATTCAACTTTGTACAGAACAAAGTATTCAATGAGAATATTTCATTCATTCAGATCTAGGATGTGTTCTTTGGGTGTTCCCTTAATTTTTTTGAGCAATATATATCTCCTCCTGCAACCAAGATGCGTAACAAACAACCTTGAGAGCGCTTGGAATAGATTCCTCACTGCAGCTCTCCAGCCAGAAGGCCAACTGGAGTTGTAGGTCAAGACAAATTCAATTCTCTAATAAATGATGGCATGTTGGTAATTGTGTCTAAGCAATTGTGGATGGGTTTTAGCTGGTTTCCATAGCTTTTTTAAACTAGTGGTCAAGGAGGTTTGACATGGAAACTAATCAAGGAGAGAAGCAACCTGGAATTAAGGAGAAACTTCCTAACAGTGAGGACAATTAGCCAGTGGAAGGGCCTGCCTTCAGAAGTTGTAGGTTTTTCATCACTGGAGGTTTTTAAGAAAAAGACTGCACAGACACCTGTCTGAAATGTTATATGGTCTCCTGCTTCAGCAGGGAGTTGGACTAGAAAACCTCCAAGGTCCCTTCCAGCTCTATTCTGATTGCTTTATGATTGGCTCCTGTCCTTGAAGAGCAGATCCACCCATTGACTTCTCACTGCTTAATTTACAGAGGAGTAAGTTGTGTGGGAGAGAAACACTAGCAACAACATACTAGCTTCCAATTAATCACTGCATTCCCAGCCCAAGTGCGATACCATTTTCAAAGCAGGACACTCAATATTCCTAAATTACTCCTGGGTTTTTGCTTCTGCAGGTGAGTGTAATGAATCTGATCCTTTCCTTGCTAATTAGGATAAACCATGAGCAAACACACAACTTAATATGTAAGTAAACATGTTTAAATTGTTCCATTTAACTACACACATAGAGTTAAGTGCTCACAAAATACAGCTTGATTAGTAGTTTGGATACCAGGGTTTATAGGAATATGCCACACAAACTAACACTATTTTTTACATCTATTTAGTTCCGTACCTTTTCGTGATTTCCCTGTTCAGTTTCCCCTAAAAGATTGGGCATACTAGGATCAGTAGAGTTGGTCCTTGATTTATGACCACAATTAAGCCCAAAATCTCTGTTCCTAAGAGAGACATTTGTTGTGAGTTTTGTCCCATTTTTAAGGCCCCTCTTGCCCCAGTTAAGTGACTCACTACACTTGTTAAATTAGTAACACAGTTAAGTGAATCTGGCTTTCCCATTGACTTTGCTCGTCAGCAGGCAAAAGGGGATCAGCTAGGATGCGGCAACCGTCATAAATATGAGTCAATTTCCAACAGTCAGAATTTTGATCACATGACTATGGGGGTGCTGTCATGGTTGTAAGTGTGAAAAAAATTGTCATAACCTTTTTTTAGTAATGTTGTAACTTGTCACTAAACAAACTGTTGTAAATCAAAGATTATTTGTAATTAAACTGGATTGCCTTCAAAACATAGTTTGAATTGGGTTTAAGAAAATTGAAAACCATTATAGTTCATTGTTTATAGGTCAATTCTGCCATCAAAGGTAAGGATTGCAGCCTGTGGCTTGGTCTAGTGAAACATATTTTCTATGTATCCAAGATTTCTCACCCTTTGGGAAAAGCACCCCGCAAACCTTTGATCACCGCTCCTAAATCACCTTTCTCCAGTCAGATACCTTTTGACTGGGAATTATGGAAGCTTAAATCCAGTTTATCTCAAAGGAATCAAGTTAGAGAAGGCTTTCCTAAACCACAGAATTTACTCACAGGTCCTCACACTCATTATTCTTCTGTTTGATTCTCATTTCACCTAATATTTCAGTACTGTGCTTTTCCTTTCTGAAAGTGTGAATTCTAGTTTTGTTTTAGGAATTTACTGTGCAGTTATAAGACTAAGATGAAAGCTACATATGATAGCTTATTAATATAAAGTCTCCCTTCTTAGAACAGATAAGGTAGAATTTTGTATACTCTTCATCTTGTCTTATGTTAGGCTATTACATCAACCAGAAGCACAAAATGTGCAACAGATGCTCAATTAAACCTAAATATTTCATAGACAAGATTTTCAACATATGTATTAATTGGCAACATACACATTTCCATTATAGAATAGGAAAAGAAAAGATTAGGACTAGAATGAAGGGAAGTGGGGAAAACATGATGTGCTACAACATACCAGCTTCCCTACATAGTTGCAATCATTTTAAAACATTTTATAAAGCTGAACACAACATCTAAGCTAAGCCTGAATAAAATACAGGACATCCTTAAAGACAGGAAATAATTTAAAGAACAGCTCACCATCTTAATAACCAACAACCTCCTAGTCATATAATAAATAACCTGTCTGTCACATGGAAGTACAAAAGTTCTTCATCTGAAAAGGTAATTTAATATTTTGGCATATATGCAGACCTGTTAATGGAACTACACATCCTGCGCTACCTCTTCCTGGCTGTCAGCTCAGACCGGGACCTACTCTCAAAAGTTACAAAGATTTACAACAGGCCATAAACCCAGCTGAGAGAGAAATAATTCAAGAGCCTTCTAAGCTCCCTGTCATTTTTGTCCTATCCCCCAAAACCCACCTTTATAATAGCAATTAGACCCCCTGAAAATACCTGCCTTAAAAAAAAACCTGGTTACTGTCAAACCTGGGTTTCGAACAGAAATAAATTCTAAAAAATTTAATTATAAGTTAGCAGACACAAAAATAAAAGGAGAGGAGGAATTAGGACAACCCCACCAACTTCATCCTAACAGACAGAACCTTTACTTCTCCTACCCAGCTCTTTGTACCTAAAAGGCCTGTGTGCAAACTACCTTTCTTACAACCACACAAACACACATTCCTAGTACTGTAATCATCTGCCCCCCACACACACACACTAGACATTCACAAAACTTACCTCATCCGCACTCAACTCCTCCATAGTTTTCCTCTTAATGGTGGAAGGCGTTTGGGGGAGGAGGGCTCCGCTGTTTCCCTCGAGGGAGGTGCTTGGATGGGGAGGAGGAGGAGGAAATGGCTTTCGGTTAAACCCCTGGTCCTGGTTGCTGCCTTTTTCTTTTTCCCCTAAGGAGCTCTCAGAAGTGCACAGTCAGAGGTTAAGAGCAAACCCCGTCGTCCCTCCAAGCTATCCAACTCCAAATAGGTGTCTTAGCGACCCGCAATGAATCCGTCCTTCCTCCCAAGCTTCCTATGCGAACTGCACCCACCGCCCGCCCTCCAAGCCGGATTGCTCCTCCTCCTCTTCCTCTTCGGTTTAATTTAAACTGGTCCCTACTCTAATGCCGGGGTTGGGAGCGTTTATTGACCGCCCCCCCGCTTCAGAAGGCTCCCGTCCTTCCCTTTTGCATGCAGCGTGGCGGCCTAACCTAGCCCTCACCTGTCCTATTGCCTTCACCTATCCTAAGCAAGCCCCTCCCCACACACCTGTAGAGACCAAACACACACACACTGGGTTGCTACCTCAGTCCTCTTTTTGGGGGGTCCCAAAGGAGCGGCTAGGCCTCGAGCCTCCCCCGCGTTGCTTCCCCCCTTGTGGATGCGTCAGCAGCCTTGGGGGTCCCATAGGCGGGCCTTCCCCCTCGCCTTCCCCTCCCGCTGCGAAGGGACAGGCTGGTTGACACCCCCCCCACACACACACACACACTTCTGTCCCTCCTGACGGGGAGGCCTACCCGGTTTCCCTCACATACACACACCCGCCGCCCTTTGGCCCTGACGACCCCCCCCCCCGTCCCTTGGAAATTCCCCCGGCGCGTATGAAGCGGGCGGGAAGGCGACGCTCACCGGCTGAAGCCCCCGCGCCTCCCAACTCCCCCCCACGCGTGACCGCCGGCGCCCCACTTTCCCCTCAGCCGCTGCCTGCCCGCGCGGAGATTATTCATCAAAACAAGAAGGCGGCGGCGGCAGCGGCCATCTTGGCGTCGGATCACGTGATCCCTGCCGCTGGCTCGCTCGTTCGCGGGTGCGTGAGGGCGTTTGCTTGGAAAGTGCCGCCTCCTCCGCCCGAGATTTCGAGGACGCATGCGCGACGATGAGAAGACAGGTCCGGAGGAGGAGGAGAGAAAAGAAACGGTGGTCCCGCCCACCCCTCCGTAACATCTGACACCCATGAATGATGGCTTGCTTTCGCCAATAGCAGTAAAGGAAGAGGCTTTTCAAGTTGACTATAAGCTTATCGTCAGTTCGGGGCTTAACCAATGGGAAGAGAGGAGGGCGAGAAAAGAAACCGCCCTCTCCGTAGTGTCAGCCAGACTGAATCCAAAGCAAGCTACTGTAACGCGAGGCGGTAGGCGGGGCTTGTTGGGGCCTGCGCCATAGCAACAGGTGGAGGGCCAAAGGGGGGAGGTGGAGCCCAAATGGCGCCAAAATCAAAACCGAATAAATGGGAGCTTGCGAGGCAGAGTTAAATTAAACCAATATAAAATAGCAATAAAAGCACCACAAAAACAGCCGGTTTCTTTTTGTGTCGTGTCACGTAATCGTCGATTTGCCATCGTGATGAATGACACATTTCAATATTTTGTTTTTAAAAAAAGCTTTAGAAAGTGGCTTTATTCACCAACACGAGTCCCATTTCTGTACCTTAAATTGGTTCATTTTGAAGTGGAAAATAAACTTCAGTTGGCACACCCTAAAACTTCCACATGTTTTTAAAAGCGTTGGCATTATTCTTATTAAAGCATTTTGTTATCAAGGGTTAAATTAAAATTCATTTTAAATTAAATAATTATTTTAAAATTAAAATAATTTTAAACAATATACCGTAAATCACAGAACAACAGACCAGAAGGAATGTCTCCCACCCACCTCACAAGGCAAGGGAGAAATATTTTCACGGGGTGCCTGACCTTTGAAACTAACGAATTTGTTGGATACTTGTGGCCCCCAAACTGAGGATGCAATGCAAATTCTGGCAGCTGCACCCCACAACACACTCATTCAGCTTCATCCTCCTAAACCTGGTTGATTTGATATCCAGGTTAAGTGTCATGTGAATAAGGCCAGATCCTGCTCTCAAGCTCCTTTCAGACACAGGAGAATTATGTTAAATAATCCTGGAAATGGTGGGGAGGGGTGTGTGGACACGACTTGGACATTTTTAAGATGTTGGATACCATTTGTCTGAAGTATTGTAGAGTTTCCTGTCTAAGCAGGGGGTTGGACTAGGCTACCTCCAAGGTCCCTTCCAACTCTGTTATTATAATTCTCAGGTAGCAATAAAATATGGATTACTTTTTCCAATTAAATAAGATGGTTTGTAAATGTGGTCCAGATTTCTACCCTATTTGGAAATTATCCTGCAAGTAGGAAATTGCATGAGGGATTCCCCTTCCGAACAAAAGGAAGAAGCTAACCTTAATAAGTTGGAAAGGCACCTATGACAGGCTAAGCCAGCAATTGTGGTTTATAAAGTGAAAATTCAAGTCAAATCATATGCTAAACCAGAGAGGAAAATGCAGGCAAACCCTATGCCTGCAGGCACCTTAATGTATGTTGTAAAGGGAGTCAAGTTCAACATCCAGATTTCCCCCATCCAATCCAGCTGGACAGCCGCAAAGCACCTCCCCAACCAAGGATGATATTTTGGGACAAGCGAGTGGCACCATAGAGACTAGAAACCCCGAGCTGCATTGCCAATATGTTTAATGAAGTGATTTCATAACGGGCCACCTTTATTTGCTCTAGGAATCGTTAAGAGCATTTCCGATAAAGAGAAAATACTGAAGTTTCAACGTTGTTGACTTGCAGTAGAAAAAGTGGTCATGAAGTGAAGGTGCCTTGCGCAGCTCTCCTTTTCAAGTCCGGTTTGGGAGTCATGCTCGCTTGTAAACTTGCGTGCTTGTCTGGCCTTCACAACGGAACTCCTGTACACAAAGACAGCCATACAGTACTGAGGCCTGAAGGCTGGGAACCCAACCTCAAGCTACTTTAGCCAGGATAGGTTGTAGCTAGCCCCTGGCGTCTCAAATCCACTCCACAAATCCATTGGTCTCCTCGTTTAACTAAAGCTAAAGTAGGATCAAAAACCCTGACTCGTTTCAAGCCTTACATCGGTGTCCTTAACATCATTTGGTTTAGGTCCCTTTGCTTCCATTTTACATTACTTGGGTATAAGGCATAGGTTTCACAAATTGCCCACAGGATGGTTCATTATGCTAATTTATGTTAAAGCATTATTGGCAGAACAAGCCACAATTGCTTGGGTTTAAGATCACAGGGCCACAGTTAAACTGGAAAAAGGTAGATGGATGCACTTTTTGTATCCTTAGCTTGTTTGGGGGGGGTTGTAGTTTCTTCATGGAGATGCTTTCGGTCAATGAAGCTCATTGGAATATTTAATATACGTGGGATCTCTTTCCAACCCCAGGCCCAGAGTGCTAGCTATCCTTAATCTAGATCAATTCAAGTTAATCCACCCCAAATGCTTCCTACCAAATACAGTTCGTCTCCTTCAATCCAATGGGACCAGCCTCTGTTTTTCTTTTCTCCGTTCTGCGTGCAGACAAGTTTATCGCCGTCCCAAGACACCACACTCTGCATCAGAAGAGGAGATAAATTGCATTTTTTAATGTTTAGTATTAAACTGCAACAAATAAGTATATTTAAAATGGTATGGATAGAGGCATTATAATCACATTTCTAAAAATAAAATTTTAGTCTACATTTTCTACCAATGATGGCTTCTTAAAACTTTTAAGCTGCCAGCATTTTCAATCACTGGGTTTATGATTCTTTAAGAACTCTGAGTCAATCTTAAATGTACAGAGCGGATTCCTCCCCTCCCCAGAAAAAAAATATAGGAGAAAAGGGCTTCAGCTTTATTTATATTTATTTATATTTCATACTTCTTGAGGAAGACCAACTAATCCTATTAAATCTTTGGGGGTTTGGTTGTTAGTTAATAATTGGATTCAGAATGTTATATATTGTTATTTCATATGTTGTAAGCCGCCCCAGTCCTCAAAGAGGGGCGGCATAAAAGTCCAATTAATATTAATAATACTAAATCCATTATTAATATTTGAGCCTTTTTGCAGTGCAAACTGATGTGCTCATAAATCTATTAAAGGAAGTAAAACAAAATAACTTTAAACTAAGGAGGTTGAAAGAAGTTAGTCTGGTATGAATAAATGTTTACTATGATTTTGACAATTCTCAATATATAAAAATCAGGCCAAACATTGTCAATAGTTTCAAAAGATCCAAGGAAAGAAGAGTTTTTGAAACACACATTGAAATATTTAAAAATACACTGCTCAAAAAAATAAAGGGAACACTTAAACAACTCAATATAACTCCATGTAAATCAAACGTCTGTGAAATTGAACTGTCCACTTAGGGAGCAACACTGATTGACAATTAATTTCACATGCTGTTGTGAAAATGGAATAGTTGTGCAAATGGAATATTCAATGAGAATATTTCATTGATTCAGATCTAGGATGTGTTTTTTGAGCGTCCCCTTTATTTTTTTGAGCAGTATATATCTAGTCAATGCTTATTGCCAAAGCTATTCATTTATAGTTTCACACCAAAGGTCTCGATGGTTTACTTACTCTGCATTTTCGGTTGTCCAATCCTTTGTTATCTTCATCAAACTCCTCTCCAATTTTGAACTCAAGAAAATAGTTTCGAAAAGTGCTTGTTGTCCTGATAGAAAACAGATCCCCTTCCTGCTTTATGACCTTTTGGGGCTTCAACATGTTTGCTATCTTGCGAGTTGCGAAATCTATACCTTTACAAATGTACAAAAAATTTTTTTACAAAAGAGTTAAACAGTCTATTACATATTGAGTGGCTTTCCCAGTTAAATGAATGCTGGCTTCCTTGATGCTAGCCAGGTTAAAATTATGCATTTGTTTCATACCAGTGCCTCAGTCCCTTAATACAAATCAGGCAGAATAAGAGTTGGAAGGGACTTTAGAAGTCTTCTAGTCCAACCCGAAGTAAATCCTACTGTTTCAGACAAATATTTCAGCCCCTCAAGTATTGGAACACTGCTATGTCTCCTAGTCTAGACATATCTAATTCCTGCCATTCTTCGTGTGTTTAGCCTCAATGTATATGTACATTGAATAAACCAAAATAGATCAAGTTAACATTTCTGGTATGGTTTGCTTATAGGTTAAGACCCATACTTCTCAATTTTCCTTTTATTACCCAAACTATATTTATTTAAATATCCCTGATTTGATTTGTATTAAGCTTGTCTCGTTACTCAAAAAGCTTTCAACCAATTTGAAAAATTAACCAAGTTTGGAAATACTGGCTTAGACTGCTCTACTTAATCTAACATGATTTATTAACTCTTATGCATGGCTTGACTTGTGCAAAACAAACCAGTGTGGTTTACTCAACCAGCCTGTTTAAATATAAAGTAATACTGTATGGGGATTTAGCCATGTGCAAGGCAAAAAAAACTGTGGTTAAGGCCAAGCCATTTAAGCATTTGAAAATGAATCAGAGGCAATGTTCAAGATACACATATATATACATGTATAATGAATAAATACTTTGCCCCTTGCCTATGTCTGTGTCAACCAAATAAAAACCAGTGCAAATTCTGGGTTAAATCCTATAATACCATGTCCCCCTGCCCCTCAAATAATAATTACAATAAATATAATATAATAAATATAATAAGAGTTGGAAGGAACTTTGGAGGTCTTCTACTTCAACCTCTTGCTTGGTCAGGAAACCCTACATAACTTCAGACAAATGGTTATCCAACATCTTCTTAAAAACTTCCGGTGTTGGAGCATTCACAAGTTCTGGAGGCAAGTTGTTCTATGGATTAATTGTTCTAACAGTGAGGAAATTTCTCCTAAGTCCCAAGTTGCTTCTCTCCTTGTTTAATTTCCACCCATTGCTTCTTGTTCTACCCTCAGGTGCTTTGGAGAATAGCCTGACTCCCTCTTCTTTGTGGCAACCCCTGAGATATTGGAATATTGCTATCATGTCACCCCTGGTCCTTTTAATGAAACTAGACATCCCAGTTCCTGCAATAATTCTTCATATACTGTACTGGTTTAGACTGTTCTACTATATCTAACATGATTTATTAACCGTTATGCACGGCTTGACAAGGTGTGCAAAACAGACCAGTGTTTGTTTACTCAACAAGCCCATTTAAACATAGGGTAACGTGGGGATTTAGCCATGGGCAAGCAAAAAAACTGTGGCTTAAGGCTAAGCTATTTAAGCATTTGAAAAATGAGTCTGAACTTTATATCAAGATATAAAGAATAAATATTTTGCTCCTTGCCTGCAACTGTGTCAACCAAATAAAAACCAGTGCAAATTCTGGGTTAAATCCTGTTATATATTAACCACCTAGCATCAAAACAAAGATTGGCAGGGATAGATTTTGACATAAAAGGAAGGGAGGAATAAATAAGCATCTCAAAAGGAAGGAGGAAGAAAAGAGTTGCAACCAATGAGTGGTAAAATTCTGTACTTGCCTAAAGCCAACATGTAGCCTTCAAAATTCTCAGACCGGACAAGGTTCCAGGTCCCGCTGAGGTCCACAGGCATGGCTGAAGAGAAGGAGCTTGAGATAAACACAAACTTTAGAAGGTCTAAGGATTCAAGTGAGGAATTCTAATTCCCCCCATGCCTAATTTATATAAGGGGAGGGAGGGAGGACTTACAATAGGAGGTGGGATCTGCTGCAGCTGGGCCTCCAGAGGATAAAGTTCACGTCAGCTGTAATACAGGGTGTAGAGCTAAAGTAACTGTTTCATGAGTCACAGTCAGGATAAAATTAAAGATAAGAGTCTTGTTGGACTTGTTTTTAAAGATCCATGAAGCTCAACATAGATACTTCTTTTTAAAATATCTTTTTTTGCAACTTTCCAAATTAAAAACAAAACAACCTACAAGACAAACATATAAATCACACACTGTATATAAAATAGTTCTGCTAATCTTTACATCATCGGAATTCTCCTTTTTGCAATTCTACATTCCCTAATTATGGCTTTTGTTTTATACCCAATTTTTTTTTTAATCTTTACCTAATCATTACATACACTTTTAACTATTATCCAATAATTATATACTATTACCGTATATACATCATATACTGCTCAAAAAAATAAAGGGAACACTCAAATAACACATCCTAGATCTGAATGAATGAAATATTATAATTGAATCATTTCATTTGCACAACTATTCCATTTGCACAACAGCATATGAAATTGACTGTCAATCAGTGTTGTTTCCTGAGTGGACAGTTTGATTTCACAGAAGTTTAATTAACTTGAAGTTATATTCTGTTTTGTAAGTGTTCCCTTTATTCTTTTTAGCAATGGTTAAAATTTAAGATTACATCTGTCACATTTTCCCTTTCTTATCACATTTTTAATGACATTTCATTGTTACCTTAATTCACACATTAATTGTACTTTTCTTTTTGAGCCAATCATAACACCTGTCCCAAATGTTTTTTAAAAAATTCTTTATTGAGTTTTCACGTATAGTTCAAATCACACATTATTCTGTTTTACAGATTATAAACCATCTCTATTAAAATTCTTATAATAGATTTTTACCTGTTACATTCCATTATATACATTATATTTCATACTTTTATATTCTAATATTTGTTATATTCAACTGGTAAATAAAACTTTTTACAAGGTAGCTGTAGATTGTTTCCATTGTACTGTTGCTTCTTATTATTTTGTTTCTATATTCTCTTTTGAACCCATTCATGCCATTTTTGCCATGTTCGTTTTGATTCCGTGATTTTGTTTCCCTTGATTGAGTTAGTGAGTTCGTCCATCTCCACACATGTATATATCTTATCTATAATTAATTATTCCGTTGGAGTCTGGTCATTTTTCCAGAGTTGTGCTATTGCAATTCTCGCTGCGGTGTTTATGTGTGTTGTAAGAAGCATTGTTTGTTTTGAGTAGTGTTTTCTCCAAACTCCTAATAGCATAGCTTCCGGAGTGAATTCTATTTCACCTGTCCCAAATTTTATAGTACCCTGTTTCCTTTGTCTCTCAGTTCCATGTTTAGTTTACTCATTTCTGTGCATTCTAGCACCTTTTTCATAGTCATAGCATTTGAGGGTTTTTTGTCTTTTTTCAAATTTTGTGCAAATGCAATTCTAGCTGCTGTCATTATCTCTTGTATAATAGATTTCCCTGGTGGTATGATTGGGTTAATAAAAAAATATATTTAAAGCTTAAATATCTATAATACAGTCAAATTTCTCACAATTTGAAAGTATACAAAGAATATAATCAATCTTGTTATTCCTTTCGTTTACCATATATTTATTTATCTATCTATCTATCTATCTATCTATCTATCTATCTATCTATCTATCTATCTATCTATTTATTAGATTTGTATGCAAAATAAAAAATTGTATTTACAAATTGTTGTCTGGACAATTTATGATTTAGGTAAAATGATTGAAATTAATAAAGATTAAGATTTAGGTAACAATGATATCATATAGCAATTTAAAACTAGTAGGCTGATAATTTAAAAAAAAGCTGTAGCAATGACAACAGGTAGGTTGGCAAATGTGTAAATTGCTGAGTGTAATAACTGTAATTATGAATTATGACATCTATATGTCTGTATAAGTTGTGTTCTGTTTTTGTTTGTGCCTTTGTTTTATGGTATTTTTTAAAATGCAAATAATTAAATATTATTTTGTAAAAAATTCCCATCTCATATTTTCTTCCATTCTTCCCAAAAGAAATAATTAAATCTTTTTTTTGACTTGTGGCCACAATTGACCCCAAAATGTATGTTGCTAAGGGAGACTTGTTAAGTAATTTTTGCCTCACTTTAAGACCATTTGTGCCTCTGTTGTTACGTGAATCACGGTAAAGTCAATGGGGAAGCTAGATTGACTTAACCATGTTAAAGTCAATCTAGCTTCCTCATTTGACTTTGCTTGTCAGAAGGTTGCAAAAGGTTTTAGCTAAATTTAGATAATTGGGGTTTTAGATAAATTGGAACATTGCACTTTTTAGATAATTTTAGACTGTTTTAATTACTGGATTTCTTACATGTCTTTGTATTTCTCTGGTTGTAAGCCGCCCTGAGTCTGCGGAGAAGGGCGGCACAGAAATCTAAGTAATAAACTAAAATAATAAATAAATAATAAAGATACAGTGAGAAAGCGGTTGCTGTACTTCATAAAGCAATGATTAAGGACAGAGGTCAGTGTGACCTTCTACACACCAGGCATCATAACTCCCTTTTGTTGCATAAAGGGTGGGTGGGTGAAGCAACACACAACCGCTAACCTCTGCTCGGGAATGCACAACTGCCAAAGTTTGTAATCAGTCTCTCTCTCTCTCCTCCCCCAAACATTTTTAAATCTGTGGCCGTAATACAGATTTCCTCTAGTAAAGCACGTTCCTCATCTCTTTATATTGTCCTGGAAACATCTGCAAAAATACTTTGTGGTCAGTGAACTCTAACCACATTTCTGCAAAGATAGATAGATAGATAGATATAGAGATATAGATTTGTTTTCGTAGATTTACATGGGCATATGTATGTACATTGTCGAGTTTGAGTTTCCCCCCAAAAAAAATATTACATGGGGAAAAATCCAAACTCACAATAATATATGTGACACATACAGATAGAATTGTCAGCTATCAATAAAATTAATTGCCTTGGAAATGGCCCTGGGTTGGGTCGAGAGGCAAATAAGGAGCTGTGATGTTCCTTCAATACACCAGGGTGATTCGACACAAAAATATGTAACCCTTCCCTGGTGCAGAGCTGAAGGGATTGCATACTGTAGCCTAGAGAATAATTCTCTGCCTTACAAGGCAAAGGTTGCAGATTCAAGTCCCAATGGGTATGGCTAGCTGATGAGGCCAAAATAAGGCCAAAATAGATCTATCCTAGTCTCCGGTATATAGATTATATATATACCTATATTATTGTGAGTTTGGATTTTTCCCCATGTAATATTTTTTTTGGGGGAAAACTCAAACTCAACATGATTCGACACAAGAATATGTAAACCTTCCCTGGTGCAGAGCTGAAGGGATTGGATACTGTAGCCTAGAGGTTAATTCTCTGCCTTACAAGGCAAAGGTTGCAGGTTCAAGTCTCAGTGAGGGTATGGCCAGCTGATGAGGCCAAAATAAGGCTGAAATAAATCTATCCTAGTCTCCCTTAATTTTCAACTTCAGCAAAAAACATGTGATATACCTGTATATATATACTGCCCCCCCATGATTGCCAACCCAAATTGCTTTCTTGTCTTTTGTGTTTTGCTGTTATCTCCTCTCACGGTGTTAACCCAAAGTGAACAATCGGGTGGCATGGCCTGCTCTCTTTTGGGAGCTTCCTGGCTTTTTTCTAACTACAGTATGAAATTCCCGTGGAAAAGTAAATCTAGACACTCTTTCCCTTCATCCCCAAATCAAATGAAAATATAGAAACACTGCACCATAAATCGATGGAACATAAAACCCCTAAAAACGAATTCATACCTTTCTCAGAAATATCCAAAATGAATACAATATAGTATACAGAACTGAAGAAAATAAATACACAACTCCACCTACTAGCTACAAATACTTAATATTAGGTCGCTTGATAGAGATAGTCAGCAATATTTATTTATTTATTTATTTATTCAATTTTTATGCCGCCCTTCTCCTTAGACTCAGGGCGGCTTACAATATGTTAGCAATAGCACTTTTTTAACAGAGCTAGGCTATTGCCCCCACAATCCGGGTCCTCATTTTACCCACCTCGGAAGGATGGAAGGCTGAGTCAACCTTGAGCCGGTGATGAGATTTGAACCGTTGACCTTCAGATCTACAAGTCAGCTTCAGTGGCCTGCAGTACAGCACTCTACCTGCTGTCTTTTATACAACAAATAAATATATGTATGTAGTGAAAGAAAATATTAATTAGTGATAAGCAAATAACTATGTGCATATATCAAACATCACTGAAATTGAACACTCTATATGTTCTATAGGTTTATAAGCTGATTTGTATATCTACTTTCCTTCATTTCTTCTTCTTCATTTTTCCTTTTTTTCCTCTGTATGCTTTGTATGTTTTGTTTGTTTAGATTGTTTTTATATGTAGAAACTTAATAAAGATTAAAAAATAAATAAAGGAAGGAAGGAAGGAAGGAAGGAAGTCAAGTTTAAGAGTGAAAGAGGGAGGGAGGAAGCAAGGAAGGAAAGGAGGGCGGAAAATGACCAAACTGATTTGCTTTCTGATTGAATTTTACCACATTTTTTATTATTTCCCATTCACATTACAAAGAAGGATATGTGTTGATTTTGTGGTAAATTCACATTGTGATTCTATTATCAAGTTCAGGATTTAAACACACACTTACAAACACTTTACCACAGCATTATGATTTTTAAGGACAGGTTATAATATATTATAATATAGAGGGAAGCAAAGTGCAATGATGTTTTTTTGTTAACAGCTAAAATATGGGGATGGGGAGGGGGATGTAACATTTCCAAAGAAAACATTATATAAGCACATGCAAACCATATGTAATTTGTAAAGACTAAATAATCAGAAATAACAACATTGATGAAGGGGGATTTTTAGAAGGGTATTACTTATTCCAGCATGTATATTTTCTCTCACACTACACAGAATCTGTCATAGTCCTGTCAATCTTCAATAATCAGGGCTGAGTTTTTTTCTTTATTTCCCATTATTTCTCTTTTCTGTTCTCCTCGATTTCCAGTATTTCTTTTTTTTAAAATTCACATTACACAGTTGAATTTTTTATTCAAATGATTCTTATTAGCTCATTTCCACTTGGGCAAAAATTTGAGCGAGCAAAATGTATTGCTCGTTTCTTACTCCTGAATCAACAGTTCTGATTCAATCTTAAACAGGGCAGTGTTTTCTAAATTTAGCAACTTTTAAGATAAATGACTTTAACTGCCACAATTCCCTAGCCAGTCATGTTGGCTGGGGAATTCTGGGAATTGAAGTCCACCCATCATAAAGATGCCAAGTTTGAAAAACACTGATTTAGGGGCTGGGAAAAAAATCATGGGATATATACAGTGAGCTGCTGAGCGGGAACCACAGAAGACAAGCCAGGTTTGGCAGTTTACAGAGATACAAAACAACTGTGGTTTGTCACTGGCCATGCAGGATAGATCACCTTTTGGGCTGCAAAATGGCCAAAATAACCCGTGACATGATCAGTCTGCATGGCGTACATGATTGAATGCTCTAACCACAATTTTTCAAAAATAAAAACCCATGCTTGTAGAAAACTAGCATGCTATAGTGAAGATTTGCTTAGTATTTGTTTTGCATTGGAGTGTGTGTGTGTGTTTTAAATGTAGGCGTACAAACTCTCCAGCACAGCTAAAGTAAATTCTTCAATGATGGACCCAGCATTTTTAAAAATTACATTCTGAGGTCACCTTAGCAGACAAAGATGGTTTCAAATGTCCACACCGTTTGACAATGACGGCTCATATTTACAACTAAGAAAGTACTTAATCGACGAGGCACTTAAGGTGGGATCAACCCCAGGCTCTTAAAAGGGTATTTCACATGAGTCCAGGCTGCAGTACTAAGAAAACCAATTGAGGTAGGGTTCATCAAAGTAAAAATAATAATAATAATAATTCTCTGAAGATATAGGCCTTCACACAAGTTCATTTTTAGGGAAAGAATCTGGCCCATTTAATAGCATCCTCCGCTCCTGTCACTCATTGCCTCCCCAAAATTGGATCAAGGGCTAAAAACAGAACATCATCAGGCCTAAGGCTAAGAAACGAGAAACAGGCCTTGGATTCACGGACAAACTGCCAGGCAGAGTTGTCAACCATCGATTCAAAGCCAAGCTGTATCTGCGGCTTCCCAGATTGTTTGAAACCAGAGCCGGACATCAAAGCTAGCTGCCAAAAACGGTGTTTCGGCCAGCGCTGAAATCTCCATGATGGACAACGGTCCTAGGAAGCAGACCGAAGGCTGCGCTGCCGCCATTCCATAACCTTGTTATTTCATTCGCAAGTCCTAAGACAACCATTCAGGTTTGTTTAAGACGGTCACTTTCCAAAATTCAAACTGGACATGCAGTGGGGACTTCTCAGCAGCTAAAACTTGGCAGCCCATCTTTTCCAACCGGACCCCTATTCCGGCTCCCTCCCGACTCCACTCTTGTGTCAATCCATTTTTGGGGGGGACGGGCCCTCAGGCGTATCTCTGCAAAGGAGCCAGAACCACCCCTGCGTTCTGATCTTCGGTCTCCGCCGTGTACAGGTTGTGCTGCTTGATGTAGGACTGCACCGAGTCGGGCACCAGGTACCGTATGCTCTGGCCCCTCCGCAGTGCCCTCCGTATCTTGGTGGCCGAGATGTCGTTGGTGATCCATTCCTCCACCAGGTCGATGTTCTCCTTGTGCTTCCACAGGGCGTCCGACTCGTAGATGAACTTCTGCGCTTCGTTCCCCAGCCGGCTAACGCAAACCATGCCGTGCTTGGAAACGATCTCCTGGATATCTTCCGCTTTCCAGAGGTTGGGCACCGCAAAGGACTCCAGAACGTCTGTCCCACACAGAATCTTCAGCTGGGGGAGGCCTGGAGGTGACAGGACAGAAGGAAGTTGGAGAGCAGAGAACCAGGCAAGAAAACCAGCAACCTTTTGCTCCCCCCAAGGGTCAAATTCTGCAGCAATAAACGAGGAACGTGATCTGATTATGATGGAGGTTTCCTTCCTCAACTGGAGATTAGTGGCGTATAAATTGAATAAAGAAAGTATGAAAATTATTGCTATAAGGGCTGGCCACCAGACCAGCTGGGCCAACATTGCTGGCAGGTTCAGCTTCAGGGAAGGGGTTTTTTTTTGTTTTACTGTATTTTTCGGAGTATAAGACGCATCTTTTTCCTCCCTAAAAGAGGCTAACAATTTGGGCGCATCTTATATGCTGAATGTCCCTTTTTTTTCTCAGCCCTAACTAGGTGCTAACGATCTTCCCAACTCTTATCTTGCAGGCTCTTTCATTGTTTCTCTCTGTCAAGAATGTTTTCCAAGCCCTAAGCCTTTGCAGGGTTTTTTCCATTGCTCTACTTGTCCCGAATGTTTCTTTCTAGGAGCTAACGATGTTCCTAGCTCTTACTGGCTTGCAAGCTCTTTCATCGTTACTCTCTCTGAATAAAGTTTTTTTTTAAGCCCTAACCATGGGATAATGTGCTGAAGCTGGACCAGGCTAAGGACGCTACCCAGATGAATACCTGGTAAGCAGATTCTTTTCCCTATTTCCCTCCCCAAAAGCTAAGGTGCGTCTTATACTCTGGTGCATCTTATACTCCGAAAAATACTTGAACGCATCTGTCTGCCCAGGGTGAGGGTTAGTGTGAAAGCATTTTCAAATCATCTCTGGCAATAGCATTTAGACTTATATACCGCTTCACGGTGCTTTTACAACCCTCTCTAAGCAGTTTACAGAATCAGCCTCTTGCCCCCAACAATCTGGCTCCTCATTTTAGCTACCTCGGGAGGATGGGTGACTGAGTCAACCTTGAGCTGGTGGTGAGATTTGAACTGCTGAACTACAGCTAGCACTTAGCTGAAGTAGCCTGAAGTGCTGCACTCTAACCACTGTGCCACCCCAGCTCTTCCAGTGGCATGCTTCACTGGGCCAAGATTACCTCTGGAGATGAAAAATGCAGCAAGTTGTTTGTTCCAATTAACAGCCCAAGTAATTGAACAATCCTGTGCTCCGTTTTAAGATTAATCTAGGCCAGGATTCCTAGGGACGTCTTTGGAAAGATAAGGTCATGGGTATTTGGTTATGAAGAGGATTGGAAGGTACGATAGCTAGCTGGGAGTATCAAGTTCCTAGTATCTATAGAGCAGTGATGGCGAACCTATAGCACGAGGGGGAACAGGTGGGATGGGGAGCCATACCTGCTGGCACATGAGCTGTTGCCCTAGTTCAGCTCCAACGCACATGTGTGTGTCGGCCAGCTGATTTTTGGCTTGCAGAAAGGCTCTGGGAGGGCGTTTGTGGCTTCTGGAGAGCTGAGGAGGAGGACGGGGGAGGGCGTTTTTACCCTCCCCCAGCTTCAGGAAAGCCTTTGCAGCCTGGGGAGGGTGAAACACAAGACTACTGGGCCCACCAGAAGTAGGGAAACAGGCCATTTCCAGCCTCCAGGGGGCATGGGAAGCTATTTTTGTCCTCCCTTGACATTGAATTACGGGTGTGGGCACTCGTGCATGTGCGGTAACACACGCCCATGCTCTTTTGACACCTGAGGAAAGAAAGGTCCCCCATCTCTGCTATAGAGCATCTCTGGAACCAACTGCCCCCCCTCCCCCCCGATGTTCGCACTGCTCCCATTCTACTGGCTTTTCAAAAAGCTATTAAGACCTGGCTTGGTTGACAGGCCTGGGGGCCATGAACTCCAACATCAGATGTGCCCAAATTATGTTTGGCTGATATATATGTTTGTTAGATTGGTTTTGGGGTTTTTGATGAGTTATAATGGGGTTTTATTTATTGTTGATGTTCGACTTCTTTTTTATTACTGTACTATTGTACTTTGATTGCTGGAAGCCGCCCTGAGTCCTACACGATTGGGCAGCACAGAAGTTGAATAAATTACATTAATTAAGCAGAAGTTGATCAAACATCTAGACCAGTAGTTCCCAACGTAGAGCCCACGCCCCACCAGGGGCAATTTGATTTTAAATGGGGGCAATTGGGAACTTGTTTAAACCAAGTTAAGGGCCTTTTAGGCTTCCTCTGCGTGAGTAGGAGTTCGCTTTTTGAATAGTAAGAATTATATATCACTGGGGGTGGGGGTGCGGGAGCATCAGGATTTTAGGGATGCTTAGGCGGCGCATGGCCAAGAACCACTTATCTAGGCTGAAGCTTGAAGATCCCGAATAGAGGGAAAAGGTTGAACTAAGGTGCCTCCAAAGTCTAAATCAGGGCTGTCCGATCTTATGGACTTTAAGACCTGTGGACCTCAACTCCCAGAATCCCCCAGCCAGCCATGGGAATTCTGGGAGGCAAAGTCCACAGGTCTTCAAACAAGGTTGGACACCCCCTGCTCCAAATGTTCTAAATGCCACCTGTGGTTTAGAAAGAGAATTCACATTTTCGTTTGGGTTGATTCGTTCTAACGGAGAGCTGGCACCCCGCTGCCCGCTTTCTCTTCCGGCTTGTTTTGTTTGGAGGAGGACCAGCATCTTCCACGCTGTTGGCAGGATAGGAACGCTTCAACTTCTGGTGGTGATATCTAGAGAAGAAAAGATAACGCTCCTAAACATACACAGCAGCATGGCAATACTGAAGCCCTCTGGATCGTTTAAACCAGTGGTTCTCAACCTGGGGATCGGGACCCCTTGGGGGGGGGGTCGAATGACCATTTCACAGGGGTCGCCTGAGAAGCCCAAGGGAAAAAACAAATTTTGCATGATGTTAGGAACTAAAGCTTCTATTCTGGTGCCTTGGAATCTATTTTTACAATCCTACCAATCAGGCGTTTACAGTGGGAGTGTCCCTCTAACCTTCCTGCCAATCAGCTTCAAGCTCTCTTGGGAGAATTGGGGCTAGGCTTATGGTTGTGGGTCACCACAACATGAGGATCTGTATTAAGGGGTCGCGGCATTAGAAAGGTTGAGATCCACAGTACTAGAGAATCTCCGAAAAGCTACAGGAATTCTCTCTCCCAGTGCTATTTACTAACAGCCATCACAGGTCTAGGGTCTCCTGCTTGAACAAGAGGCTGGACTAGAAGACCTCCACGGTCCTTTCCAACTCTGTCCTTTGGTCATTCTGATTGCAACCGAGTCGCACGGCTGTCTATTAAAAGGAGGCATAACTGAGACATACTGGGCTGAGAAACCCTGAAGCTGCACCCACCACATGGCTTTCCCTGCAGTCCTGGCCAATACCTGAGGACTTTAATGGTTTCTTGCCACTCTTTTTGGCTGCTTTCCCAGTCGTCGACTTCCAGCCAGTCCGAGTTCTCGGTGGCGAGTCTTGCCATGGCCACCCGGTGACTGGCACTGATGAGGCCCTTCTTCAGATAGGCGTCTCCCACAGGCGAAATGATGCCTTTCACCACTTTGTATTTCCCTGCAGGAGCCAATACAGAAACAAACCTGGGAGTTGTGGTTGTTGGAAAGCCCAACCAGGGTGAGAGAGTTTAAATCCCCATTGAGCAATTAAGCTCCCTAGGGCCTGGGTCACCTTGGACCATTTTTCCCCCCTCTCCCTTCTTGCTTTAAATTACCAGCATTCTAACAAGCACGGGTGATAGGTTGTTCCTTAAATGGCATAAGAGGAGGGAGGGAGGGAAGACTGCAGTTTAAGAGGGAGGGAGGGAGGAGAAAAAGGAGGAAGAAAGGGGCGGGAGGGAAAGGAGGAAGTCACGTTTAAGAATGAGTGAGTGAGTGATTGAAGGAAGGAAGGAGAAAAAGGAGGAAGAAAGGGGAGGGAGGGAAGGGAGGAAGTCAAGTTTAAGAATGAGGGAGGGAAGGAGGGAAGAAGGGGGAAGGGATGGGATCAATGGAAGGGAGGAAGTCAGGTTTAAGCCGAAGTCAGTCAGTCAATCAGTCGGTCAAGTTTAAGAGCGAAGAAGGGAGGGAGGGAGGCAGGAAGGAGAGATAGGATCAATGGAAGTCTGGTGTTTAAGAGTGATTGAGGGAAGGAGGGAAGTCAGTCAGTCTATCAGTCAGTCAGAGTGAAGGAGAGAGGGAGGGAAGGAGGGAGGGAGGAAGGGAGAGAGAGAGAGATGGGGGGATGGGATCAATGGAAGAGAGGGAGGGAAGGAAGTAAGTCTGAAGTTTAAGAGTGGATGAGGGAGGGAAGGAAGGAAGTTAATTACAGTTAAGACTGAGGGAGGGAGGAAGAAAGGAAGGGAGGCAAGATGGGAGGGTGAGGGAAGGAGGGAGGGAAAGAAGGAAGGTAGGGAGAGAAGGAAGTCTGGCGTTTAAGGGTGAATGAGGGAGAGAGGGAGGAAGGAGGATAGAAGGAAGGAAGGAAGGAAGGAAGGAAGGAAGGAAGGAAGGGAGAATGGGAAGGCTGCTGTGGCTAAAAAAAAAAGCTAGCAACGCCCTGCAGTTGCCTGAGATTCTTACTCATTATTATTCCTGCATTTCTGGCACATAAAAAGTAAAAAACAGCCACTTTAGAAAAAACAAAGCACCAGAGTCCAAAGGGTTAAAGACCGGCTCTGGTGTAAATCAAACTCCAACTGCCCTCCACATGAATGAGAGAAGGCAGAAAATGAGACTTCGTGGCTGACAGGATTCCTCTCCAGGTATATCCACAGCAACTTTCCCCCCTTCTCCAGATACGTCCTGTGACAGGTTAGGGTAGGGATAATGGGAATTGTAGTTCCAAGCACCTGGGGGAAACTTGCCCATTGGATCACGAAGTCCATCCTCCATCGTGGCTCTCGATGCCCCCCCCCCCAGGTTTACCTGTTTCCTGCAGGTGATCTCTTGCCAGTTCAAAAAGCCGAAGGTGCATGTTGGTAATGGGATTGAAGGAGCCGCAGGCCAGCAAGATGACTTCGGTCCGGCTCTCGGGATTTTCCATCAGCCTTGTCGGGGGCCACTTTCGCCGGGGAAGAAGCGAGTCACAACAGGCACCTGCTTTGTGGGAGGAGGAGGAGGAGGAGAAGAAAAAAAGGGGGGGGAATCAAAAATGAAGAAAAACTATTTTCCTTTTTCCACTGGAACAAGAAGAAGAAAAACCCAACAATAAGAGAGGTCGTTTCCTTCATACAAGCATAGAAAGCCAATCAGTTCCATGCAATGAAATAATGATAATAATGATAATAATAATACCAGTACAGGTGGTCCCAGTAGTTATTGACACACTGGGTGCTGTGCCAAGAGACCTCAGCCAGCATTTGAAAACAATAAGCACTGACAACATCAGGATCTGTCATTTGCAAAAGGCCACCGTACTAGGATCTGCACGCATCATACGAAAATACATCACACAGTCCCAGACGCTTGGGAAGTGTTTGACTTGTGATATTATGATATAAAATCCAGTATATCAATCTCATTTGCTGTCTATTACTGTTTTTTGTGAATAAAATAGCAACAACAACAGTAACAAAAACAGAGTTGGAAGGGACCTTGGACGTCTTTTAGTCCAGTCTTTCCCAACCTTGGCAACTTGAAGATATTTGGACTTCAACTCCCAGAATTCCCCAGCCAGCATTCGCTGGCTGGGAGATTCTGGGAGTTGAAGTCCAAAAATCTCCAAGTTGCCAAGGTTGGGAAACACTGTTCCAGTCCAACCCCCTGCTTACGCAGGAAACCAACAGGGGTTAAACTGGTGGGTCTCAACCTTTCTAATGCGACGACTGTTTAATACAGTTCCTCATGTTGTGGGGACCCCCCAACCATAAATCTAGCGCCAATTCTCCCAAAAGAGCTTGAAGGTGATTGGCAGGAAAGTCAGAGGGACACCCCTACTGTCAACGCCTGATTGGTCGGGTTGTCAAAACAAGTTCCAAGGTGCCAGAATGGAAGCTTTAGTTCCTAACACCGTGGGAAATTTGCCTTTTTCTTTGGTCTCAGGCGACCCCTGTGAAACAGTTGTTCGACCCCCAAAGTGGTCCCGACCCCCAGGTTGAGAACCACTGGGTTAAATGCATGGGATGCCTATTCTTCCAGATAGTTTATTCACATCATTTACGGTACCATCATGATTTGAACGCCTTTGCAGGGATTCACTCTTCATTTCCCCTGCTGAATAGATTTTCCCAGGGGTGAATTTTTTAGAGTTGCGTTGGTCTTCATTTCATTTCTTCGTTGGACAGAAGCAAAAGGGAAAAAAAGCAACAAAAGGCAGAAGATCTGGGTTGAATTCCAGACCTTGCACATTCGCCGAAGCCAAGAAGCCAATGTTTGAATAATGAATGCAGGTAAAATGATCCCCCCACCTGCCGCAGGTATACAAATACCCACCTTGGCCAGTCACTTCTGTGGCTAGACAGCGGCAATGCATAGATGCTTCTAAAGGTGGGAAGGAGAGGATCCAGCCAGGGAGGGGCTGGAAGGAGACGATCCCTTCCCTAGAGAGAGAAAATCAACTGAAGCACAGATGATCACCGGGCGATCCAGGTAAGATGAAAGGGGACGACAGACAAAGGAAGAAAAAGATGCAGATATCCCACCCCTCCTTTGTTCCTTTGGTCCCCTAAGCTGGGAAACGGCCCTATTTGGACAGGGAGTTTCTACTCACAGTCGCCCATGCCCTTATCACGCTCTCTACATGGGGCTACCTCTGAAAAGTGTCCCGAAACTACAAATTGTGCAAAATGCAGCCGTGCGAGCTGTCATGGGCCTTTCAAGGTATGGCCATGTCTCCCCAACACTCCGTGGACTGCACTGGCTGCCAATTGGTTTCCGAACACAATTCAAAGTCTTGGTTGTGACCTATAAAGCCCTATATGGCATGGGACCAGATTACCTACAGGACCACCTTCTGCCGCATGAATCCCAGCGTCCGATCAGGTCCCACAGAGTTGGCCTTCTCCAGGTTCATTCAGAGAGACAATATCACCTGGCGGGGCCTACAAGAAGAGCCTTCTCTGTGGGGGCCCTGACTCTCTGAAATCAGCTCCTCCGGAGATTTGCACTGCCCCAATACTCCTTGCCTTTGAAAAGAACTTAAAAACCTATTTATGCCGCCAGGCTTGGGGTCACTCAGCCAGCCCGTGGCCATTGAATGTTTAATGTTTGGTTGCACTGAATGAATGATTATGATACTTAGTTTTTATAATGTTTTTAATGTTTTAATGTTTTAATTGGATCCGATTGTAAATTGTATGTTGTTTTATGGACATGCTGTGAGCCACCCTGAGTCCACGGAGAGGGTCACCATACAAATCCAATAAATAATAATAAAATAAAATAAAAAAATAAAAAAATACCCCAATGCACTTTTCATGTGTGCAGGAGCATCTGAAAAGGGATTAAGTCCCAGAAGTCCAAGTGAGTGCTGAGTGGGAATTATGACACCTGTCATTCTGACCCAATTGGGGGGGGGGACGACAAGTTGAAGGAGGTTGAGTAGGTCAGAGGAGGAGACCATCTTAGCAAGAACCCAAGCTGGCATGGCTCAAAAGTGAGCTTCTTTAATAAAGGAGAAACAGATTTGATTGTTCATATAGTGACTGCTGCTAGAAGTGTATACGCACAAAACTGGAAACGGAATAGAATACCAACAGAAAGAGAAATATTAAGAAAGATTATGGATTGTGCTGAAATGAATAGACTTACAACTGGCTGCTGATCAATTTCCGGTCACAATTCAAAGTGTTGATAATGACCTATAAAGCCCTACATGGCATCGGACCAGAATACCTCCGGGACCGCCTTCTGCCGCACGAATCCCAGTGACCGATTAGGTCCCACAAAGTTGGTCTTCTCTGGGTCCCGTGAACTAAACAATGTCGTCTCACAGGGCCCAGAGGAAGAGCCTTCTCTGTGGCGGCCCCGGCCCTCAGGAACCAATTCCCCCGAAGATTAGGACTGCCCCCACCCTCTTTGCCTTTCCTAAACGTCTGAAATTAATATACCCCTTAGCTATTATAATTTATGTATGGTTTGTTTGAGCTGTATGATTACTTTTACAAGGGTTTTTTAAATTGTTTTTTAACTATTAGATTTGTATATTGTGTATTGTCCTGTTGTGAGCTGCTCCGAGTTCTTGGAGAGTGGTGGCGTACAAATCTAACAAATTATTATTATTATTATTATTATTATTATTATTATTGAGAACGAAGATTCGGAATTTTATAAAATCTGGGGGAAATTTTATGAATCCCCCTGGAGTGGGGAGGGAATGGGGATTTTGCAGTATCCTTCCCCTGCCATGCCCACCAAGCCATGCCCACAGAACCGGTTGTAAAACATAATGGATTTCACCACTAATCTAAGACCTTGCAATAGTCAAAGAAAATGTTGTATTCCTTGGCAGGGATATAACAAGGGATGCATTTAATCTGGGGTTTTCAGTTAACAAACTCATTCCACAATCCTGGATGTCTTTTTTTTGCCAGGTTCTTGACGGATCAGCTATGATTCACTTTTGTCTGGCCCACGCCGCCTATCACTTCAGTCGATGGCTACCAAAGCACCTGCGGTTCAGACTGTAAGTTGCCACAATTTGGCGTTAAAACTCCGGTGCAAAATTCAAGCTTGTTGTTATTCATTCTGTCTGCTTGTATTTTTATTTTGCCCAGGAAGGGCACCATCTTAGTTACACAAGAATGAATTTGTGCTATATGTAATTCTGTGTGAAAAGTCTTATTTTGACCCAAGCGGACGTGCCAACAAGCAGATTTGCAGGCTTAAAAACTTCTGTATCTCACCCACATGGCTTGCGTCTTTGGACTTATAACTTTGTCCAATCTTTTGGATACGTTTTCACTTGCTGATATTACAAGGATGAAATTCACCACTTGACGTTGCTTGCCACTAATTATCAAATGCACAGAATGATGATAATACATTTCCAAACAATATGGGTACTGATAAGTCTCTCTCTTGTTTGTTTGTTTTTTTAAATTTCCTTGTTCCTTTCGCTAGGCAACTTGTGATTTTTGCCCTTGGGATTGCCATTCTTCTCCTCCAATTCTACGTCCTGCTAAGGTATTAAGTGGGATTTTGTTCTTTTTATCTGACGTCGCCTTTATGCGCTTTGCGTACCTTCAAGAGCACTGGGGCAGTCGACCGGAATATCCCGAGGAGCCCTTGAGAAGAGAGAACTTGCAGCCTGTCCCATGAGTTGGAGGGGTTGGAGTGGGATTTATTTTGGTTAAAGTCTCTGGAAGAAACTTAACAGATGACTTCCTGTTTTCCCCTGGAGGTTCAAATTCCAAAGTTGAAGGGCTGGAAATTTAAGGGAAGGCTGTGATCGGACCGATATTTTAGACTATACTGATATCACTAGGCCTTGAAAGCAGTGACTCTTTAATTTAGCATTAGGAAATTAGGTACATGTTGGAAGGGGGAGGAAGGGAAGGGAAAGGAAGGGAGAGGAAGAATGAAACAGAGGGAAGAGGAAGGAAGGATGGTAGAAGAAAGGAAAGGAAGAATGAAATAGAGGGGGGAGGAAGGAAGGATGGTAGAAGAAAGGAAAGGAATGGAAAGGAAGAAAGAATGTAACAGAGGGGGGAAGAGGAAAGAAGGGAGAGGAGAGGAGAGGAAAAGGAAGTTTAAAATTTAAGTTCAGACAGGTCTGAAAATTTGCAGATTGCACATGTTAAGTAAGGAGAGAAAGAAAGTGATTTCCGAGGGGGAAAGGCAAAGTGCCTGGCACCAGCAGAAATGAGGCAAAGTGAGAAGGTAAAGGTAAATCTATTCAAAGGTACATATAATAATATACTGTCCATTCAGCAGAATTCAGCATGGCCCACCAGCAGGGAAAAGATAAACCGTTGTGCAAAATGTTGGTATAAAATATCAGAATTGTGCCTTCCAACTTATGCCCGAAAGACTGCTATTTATGAACACGTGGTTACTCATTCACCTTTCCCCGCTCCCCACCCCCCTATCTTGTTTTTCAGACCTAAATCTTCTCACTACTGCAACCAGCCCCTTCTCTACAACCTGGTGGGAAGCATCGTCCTGACGTTCTTCACTATGGGTATGTGAACGCTTCTGTCGGCTCTCCGGAGCATCAGGAGACGACGACGTCTTCAAAGATGGCGCCTTTAGCTCACCACATCAGGGTGCAGGCATAATCCCCCCACGTCACCTCAGAACTGCTGCGGCCTTGGAAACACGATGTCGTTGCCCTTAGGCATTGTCGCGAGCCGTAATATCCACAAATCTAAATATTTGTGCTGCACAACAGGACGTGTGTACCTCACACCTCTCAGTTGTGGCTAGGGGGGGGTTCGCACAGGATCGCCTGGTGCGCCTGTCGCACCCCTATTTGGATAGGCAAAGTTGGCTCTTCTATGACTTGTGGACTTCAACTCCCAGAATTCCTGAGCCAAACATTCTAGCTCAGGAATTCTGGGAGTTGAAGTCCAAATGTCATAGAAGAGCCAACTTTGCCTACCCCTGGGATAGGGAGTCTCTCCTCTCAGTCAGTCATGCCCTCATCCAGTGAAGGGCTGCAATTTTTTTTACTACCACTGTGGGTGTGGCTTATTTTGTGGGTGTGGCTTGCCAGCCATGTGACAAGGTCCCACTTTGTCACATGGCTGGCAAGCCACACCCACAAAATAAGCCACACTCACAGTGGTAGTAAAAAAAATTGCAGCCCTTCACTGGAGTGGCTTGAAAAATCATGTGACTGGGGAGTGGCTTAAAGGTCATGTGACTGGCTTAAAGGTGGCCAACTTGATGTCACTCACGTCAAGGTTTTGGGTTAGGGTGCCTTGCCTGTCCTCGCCTCAAAGAGATACAATTTCCCCATCTATTTATTATTGCTGAACATCCAAAATATACTATTTAATTCTATGTATATATGCCATATACCGTATATTACACACAACTCTGCCCTGCTAAAAAAAATAAACAACAGAATATCACTCCAAGTAAATCAAACTTCTGCAAAATTAAACTGTCCACTTAGGAAGCAACACCGATTGCCAGTCAATTTCACATGCTGTTGTGCAAATGGAATATTTCATTCATTCAGATCTAGGATGTGTTCTTTGAGTGTTCCCTTTATTTTTTTGAGTAGTATACATTATCTACTACATAAACTGTATGTGTATGTACACACACACAAACACGCACGCACAGCTCTTCTAAAATTATACACATTCAACCTCATTTACTGTGAAAGGAAAAACAGAGCCGAGGAGAAAAAATAAAAAAAATCAAAAAATTTTCTACCAGTTTTGCGTACCTGACCTGGCCCATAAATGCCCATCACTGCCCTCATCACCTCGAGGCTCGATTACTGCAATGTGCTCTATTTGGGGCTACCCTTGAAGAACGTTTGGAGACTTCAAACTTGTCCAGCATGCAGCCAGGCGAACCGTGATGGGTGCATCCAGATACATATCAGTCCAACACTCCACGAGATGCACTGGCTTCCGATTGGTCTCCAAATGCAATTCAAGGCATTGGTTACAGTGTTCCCTCGATTTTAGCGGGTTCGAACTTCGCGAATAACCTATACCACGGTTTTTCAAAAAATATTAATTAAAAAATACTTCATGTTTTTTTCCCTATACCACGGTTTTTCCTGCCCGATGATGTCATACGTCATCACCAAACTAATAATTTTTGCAAATAAATAGCAAAAAAAATAATTATTGTTAATAAATAATTATGTTTATAAATATCAGGATCACTAAGTGTCTTATTCAATGGTGAGTACCAGTAATAATGGTGAGTAAATGGTTGTTAAGGGAATGGGAAATGGTAATTTAGGGGTTTAAAGTGTTAAGGGAAGGCTTGTGATACTGTCCATAGCCAAAAATGGTGTATTTACTTCCGCATCTCTACGTGGAAATTCGACTTTCGCGGGCGGCCTCGGAACGCATCCCCCGTGGAAATTGAGGGAACACTGTATTACCTATAAAGCCCTACATGACTTAGGACCAGATTACTTACGGGACCGTCTTCTGCCTCATATGTCCCAGCGACTGATCAAATCACAGAGTTGGCCTTCTCCGGTTCCTGTCAGCTGGCTGGTGGGACCGCAGGGGAGAGCCTTCGCTGTTGTGGCCCCAGTCCTCTGGAACCAACTCCCCCCAGAGATTTGTACCCCCCCTCTCCTCGCCTTTCAAAAAGCGCTTGAAGCACATCTATGTCGGCAGGCCTGTGGTTGTTATGCGACGGTCCTCCACCCCAGCCATTAATATGTTTGAGTGACGATTATGAGTTGTTTTATTGGGTTTAACTTTTTATTGTTACCATTCATGTATTGGGGTATTTTAAATTTTTACTATGTTTTGTTGTTGTAAGGCACCCTGAGTCTGCAAGGAGAAGGGTGACCTAAAAATAAAAATAAAAATTAAAATAAAATAAACTAAATTAAATTAAATTAATAAATTTAATGTACACCTCACGTGAAGAGACCGCAAATAGATGCCGTTCAGGATTCTGCCCAAAACTCTGCCTGTTGCTTCTGCCTCCATGCCCATCTCCAATTCTCCCCTTTTTAACACTCTTTCAGGGCTGGCTTTGATCTTAGCCGTGACGCCGCAGGTCCCATGGGAGCTGAGAGCCACAATCTCGATTTTCGGATTTCCCTCTTTTGCCGAAGGTGCTTACGTCACTCTACTCGTCGCCTCGGCCCCACAATGTGTACGTAACTCATGTCTCCATCGGATTTCATCCCGTTCGGGGAGGGGAGGAAAGCAACCCTTGTACGGGCAACCTTTGACTTACGACCACAATTGAGCTCTCGTTGCAAAGCAAGACAGCGGCTATGTGAGGTTTTTTGCTCCACTTTACGGCTTTTCTTGTGGGCGCTTGTTATAGGAGTCACTGCAGTCGCTAAGTTATTAACACGGTCGTTAAGTGAACCTGGCAACCCCACAGAGTTGGCTTGTCAGGACATCGCAAAAATTGGGATCACACATGACCCCGCAACACCACCACCGTCATAAATATGAGCTGGTTGCCAATTTTTTTCATGGCTATTTGTGATAAAAAATATTTGCTAACCAGAAAGAGGAACACGGACAAACCACCAACAATAGATCTTGCGTTGTGACTCCAAGGTTTATTTTAATGAGCAAATGAGAACGCAACTTGCATCAACAACCCCTTGCAACAAGGCCCACTATCATAGCTAAATCCAGCAAAGGATTACCTAAAGTCAGAGACCCTGATTTGCAACCCATCTCATAATTTATACTCTTTTTTCCTACGCACTCAGCATATACATACTTTTCTTTTTTTTGGGTGGGGTGGGGTGGTGGTGTTATAATTTTTTTACAGTTTGAAATAAAACATAAATAATATAAAAGAAACACAGCATCCGTGCCTAAAGATATTAATATATAACATTGCCTTCTTACATCAAACAACTGTTTTCCTCACATATCATCCTCTCTTCCATTTCAAAACCTTTTAAATTTAACATCTATTCCAGAACTTTCATTTATAAGAGCACAAGCTAAAATTATATATCTATCCTCTTATATAGATAATGTGCCCGTAACTGTTAGAATGTATTAAAATTTGCTCACTTCTATTTAATTTTATTCTAAACGCAAATTCATTGCCTAGAATTATCACTTTACTCTACTTATCTATATAAGAGGATAGATAGAATCTTCAAAGAGGGGCAGCATACAAGTCTAATAAATAATAATAATAATAATAATAATAATACTTAAGCTATTCACCTCTGTGTTACATCATTTAGTCTACCGAGAGTGGCGGCATACAAATCTAATAAATAATAATAATAATAATAATAATAATAATAATAATAATAATAATAATAATTTTATTAGTGCTGCCACCCTTCCTTTTTTCGTCATCTAGGTCTTTTCCCCTTTAAATTCTAATTGTCATATATTCCTTCAAAAATAGTTTTAAATTTTAATTGTTTTTAATTTCCATCCATTCATAAATACATACTTTTCCATCACTTCCCTTCCTTGTTCTTTCATTCAGACCGTAACCACGGTCTGTGGTTAAATCAGAGACTAGGTGCACCTGAGTCAGACCAAACCTGGACTGTTTAATATACCATGTTTTCCCTGAAAATAAGACCGAACCGGAATAAATAAACCCTAGCGTGACTTTTCAGGATGCTCGTAATATAAGCTCTACCCCCAAAATAAGCCCCAGTTAAGATTGTCAGCCAGATGGGTGCATTTTAGTACCATAATACCTCATCATAAAATAAGCCCTAATGCTTCTTTGGGAGCAAAAAATGAATCTAAGACCCGGTCTTATTTTGGGGGAAACATGGACACTTCTACAAGTTCATTTACCATGGAGTAATTACATTAGATTGATTTTCAAGGAAAGGTTTCTGATCCTAAAAAGACGCCCGTTCTGAATCCTAAGAGAATTCCTCACGCGGAGGATAATTTGGAAAATAGAGCACTTAAAATAAAAATATTAGAAAATACGTTCAATTCCTTTATCATAAATTATATATTTATGATAAAGGCATTAAATATAATAATTATTATCTTTCCTAGGCCAGAACCACTCCTGAGCTCTATTACCTCTCGATGTTTCTGTCAGTGGCTAGCATAATATCAGCCAGTAAGTATTGCGGTTTCTCTTTACGCAAAAAAGGTGGCAGTGTCCTGAGTTTGTGTGATCGCCTTCCGACAAGCAAAGTCAAGGGGGAAGTCAGGTTCACTTAACAAACTGTGGTTACTAATTCAACAACTGTGGTGATTCGTTTAACAAACGCAATGATAGAATAGAATAGAATAGAATAGAATAGAATTCTATGTGATTGGACACACAAGGAATTTGTCTTTGGTGCAGATGCTCTCAGTGTACATAAAAGAAAATATACATTTGTCAAGAATCATGAGGTACAACACTTGATTACTGTCATAGTGTACAAATAAGGAACCAATAAATATTAAAATAAGGATACAAGCAACAGGTTACAGTCATACAGTCCTAAGTTGGAGGAGATGGGTGACAGGAATGATGAGAAAAAACTAGTAGTAATAGTAGTGCAGACCTAGTAAATAGTTTGACAGTGGTGAGGGAATTATTTGTTTAGCACAGTGATGGCTTTGGGGGAAAAACTATTCCTGTGTCTAGTTGTCTTGATGTGCAGTGCTCTGTAGCAATGTTTTGAGGGTAGGAGTATATGTCCAGGACGTGACGGGTCAGTCAGTATTTCAACAGCCCTCATTTTGACTCCTGCAGCATACAGGTCCTCAATGGAAGACAGGTTGGAGGAAACAATGTCGTCAAATGGCGCAAAAGAACCCCAAACTCTCACTTAACAACTGTCTTGCTTAGCAAGGGAAATAAATGGGCTCAACAGTGGTCATAAGTCGAGGAACTATCTGTAATGCTGTGCCTGTGATTTATTTATATTTTTGCATTTGGACAGAAAATACACTTTTTTTCTTGCAGCCTATTTTTCCTTCTTGGGATTATTCTGGCTTGCCAATGTCATTTCTCCCGGACTGACGCTGAACAAGAAAGCCAAGACCGGCATCTGTTATGAGCCAGTCTCCGAATGCAGCTGCCTGTGGCACGTCTGACTCATGAAACAAATCTTCCGGCTATGGCAGGATTCTACCTTGGTTTCCTTTTCTTTGTCAAGGAGAAGACAAGAACATCCCTAGCACAGTGAAAGACCCAGAAGGCCACCAAGGGTGGGATTATGGAAGCCTCTCGTGACTCCAAGAACAGTTTCATTTAAACAAAAGTTACAAGGCGAGAGGGCACAATAACTATTCCAAAGCAACATTTTAAAGAAAATGTTTAGGTTTAGATCAGGGGTCACCAACCTTTTGGACCTCAGAGATCACTAAATTCGTAATTTTAAATCCTTAAATTTGTCTTTTCCTGTGGTCTTAGGCGACTCCTGTGAAACAGTTGTTTGACCCACAAAGAGGTCCCAACCCCCAGGTTGAGAAACCACTGTTCTAGGGCAATAGGTGTATCGTCTCTCAAGCATGGAATTGAAGAAAATGTATTTTTTTCCCAATATACAATCAGTATGCTTGGAAGAATTGCCTTTTGAGGCTGCAGCTAAGAGGTGTAAAAAGCAGGAAAAACGTTCATGGTTTTGCAGAACTGAATGTGCCACTGATTTATATTACTATACAAACAGGCACAAGCCAGATGACCTGTCGTGTTATATAAGACCCTTATATCAATAAATATAGAAACATAGAAGATTGACGGCAGAAAAAGACCTCCTGCCGATCTAGTCTGCCCTTATACTATTTCCTGTATTTATATTAAATAAATATCCTTTTCTTCTGTTGAACAATGAAACAACAATGCTCCAATACCCTCAAAACAGATAAGTTCAGTGTTAAACTGCTCCAAGAATATAGCCAAACCTACCCAATTACGAGCCACGGTGGCACAGTGGCTAGAGTGCAGTACTGCAGTCTACTTCTGCTGACTGCTGGCTGCCTGAAATTTGGCATTTCGAATCTTACTAAGGCTCAAGGTTGACTCAGCTTTCCATCCTTCTGAGGGGGGAGGGTAAAATGAGGACCCAGATTATTGGAGACAAAATGCTGACTCTGTAAACCGTTTAGAGAAGGCTGTAAAAGGGTAGATAAGTTTAAGTGCTATTGCTATTGTTAGTCAAAAAGAAATTCTTAGTGTTTTTACAAGTTGCTCATCTCCATCAACAGCCCTATCTAGAAAAGACCAGATCTAGAAAAGCTTCAAAAATGAATATTAGATTGTTGCCCCAGCTCTTGTAATAGAGAAAGGGAAACCATGCCATGCTTTACATCTCCACCCTTGTCCAGTCAGTGAAGCAGTGGAAGTGATGTGCCGGTGCCTGGAGGCTGTTGAGGTCTGGATGGGTGTCAACAGACTCAAACTCAACTCTGATAAGACGGAGTGGCTGTGGGTTTTACCTCCCAAGGACAATCCCATCTGTCCATCCATTACCCGGGGGGGGGGGGGGGGGGGAATCACTGACCCCCTTGGAGAGGGTCCGCAACTTGGGCATCCTCTTCGATCCACAGCTCACATTAGAGAAACATCTTTCAGCTGTGGCGAGGGGGCCGTTTGCCCAGGTTCGCCTGGTGCACCAGTTGCGGCCCTATTTGGACCGGGAGTCACTGCTCACAGTCACTCATGCCCTCATCACCTCGAGGCTCAACTACTGTAACACTCTCTACATGGGGCTACCTTTGAAAAGTGTTCGGAAACTTCAGATTGTGCAGAATGCAGCTGCGAGAGCAATCATGGGCTTCCCTAAGTATGCCCATGTTACACCAACACTCCACAGTCTACATTGGTTGCTGATCGGTTTATTTATTTATTTATTTATTATTTGGATTTGTATGCCGCCCCTCTCCGAAGACTCGGAGACTCGGTTTCCGGTCACAATTCAAAGTGTTGGTTATGACCTATAAAACCCTTCATGGCATCGGACCAGAATATCTCTGGGACCGCCTTCTGCCGCACGAATCCCAGCGACCAGTTAGGCCCCACAGAGTTGGCCTTCTCCGGGTCCCGTCGACTAAACAATGCCGTTTGGCGGGACCCAGGGGAAAAGCCTTCTCTGTGGCGGCCCCAACCGTCTGGAACCAACTCCCCCCAGAGATCAGAGTTGCCCCCACCCTCCTTGCCTTTCGTAAGCTCCTTAAAACCCACCTCTGTCATCAGGCATGGGGGAATTGAGATATTTCCTATCCCTAGGCTTATAAAATTTATGCATGGTATGTCTGTGTGCATGATTGGTTTCTTAAATAAGGGTTGGGTTTTTTTAAATTAACTTAAATATTATATTTGTTCATATTGTTTTATTATTGTTGTTAGCCGCCCCGAGTCTACGGAGAGGGGCAGCATACAAAT